>NC_084892.1:26690625-27006250 GCF_958979055.1 Alnus glutinosa
TCTAGGCTAGCATTAGGACATTGCATCTCAGTTACCTTAATAAGTGCAATTGCACAATAAATTTAGTTTTTCTTTAGATTTTCAATTATTGAATCAAACATAATTGTTCATTTCGAAATAACTGTTTCCGCATTTATTAAAGCTCAAAGTTTTAAAATCTTTATTATTTTTGTTATTTAATTTATTTAATTCAGCATATTAGCTAGGTTGTGGCAGACCTTACGAATCTTTGCAGTTTGGTGTAAGAAATTGACGAACCTAACCCTTAGCGGTTTGGGGGCGTTACAGTTTTGGTATCAAAGCCAGGTTTCGATCCTGGGACCTGTGGGTTATAGACTTTAGGAGCCAGATCATTAAGATAGACTTAGTGGGGTAATGGGGAATCACATTCCGGCCTAGCAGAGTCAATCCCTTTTGTCTTGTATTCAGTGCTAGGGAATCATTCCCTATTTTTTTTTAACACTAACGCTTATAACATCAATTGCATAGATGGCACCCCACACTCGCAACCAAGGAAATCTCCCTGAGAACGAGAATAGCAGAAATGTGGGAAACCAGGCGCCGAAGGGAAACCCCGAGACTTTGACCGCATTGGCTGCTCAATTGGTGGACCTACTGAAGATGGGTGCTAAGTCCCACATTGCCTAGTTACTAGGTGAAACTGGGCTTTATAAGTGATTCTAGGGAAAGCTTCAAATTGACTAGTCCTTTTAAGGTGATAGCGCAGATGTGGTTAGCGCTTTTCCTTGGGCCGTTACATATGGTATCAGAGCCACCTAGTAACGCCAGGTCATGTGGTACTGGAGCACCGCATGACATGGCCCTGACGGGGACGTCAGGGGTTTAAGGGGGGAGTTTGTAACACCCCGGTCCCAAATTGGGAAGAGATGAATAGTTCACAGAAGATACTCATGGGTGTTAAGTCCCACATTGCCTAGTTACTAGGTGAAACTGGGCTTTATAATGGATTCTTAGAAAAGCTTCAAATTGACTAGTCCTTTTGGAGTGATAGCGCAGATGTGGCTAGCGCTTTTCTTTGGGTCGTTATATCAGCTGCCATCACAGAGACTCGAAATCAATGTGCAACAAGCTACTATACTCAATGTATGCACAAAGCACATATGCGCAATTTGCGGAATTAGAATTTTAGTTGTGGGGACTAGGGAGGTAAAACTAAAAAGAACATTTTTTAGAGAGAAAAAATAAAAGGTGATAGCTCCGAAATTAGTTTAGAACAGATCGAGCCCGGCCAAAACCCAGTCAAAATAAAAGGTCTACCATTACCAAGGCCCAAAAAGAGCAAAAGGAAGCCCAATATGAGGCCCATAACTACATTGTGATTCACCCTAGCGAATCACAAGGCTTGTTTGGCAAAGACATGCACAGAACAGAACAGAGTAGTGGGTTGTTAATTTTGAAATAAGTAAAAAGTGATGATGTGATATAAAAATGTGAAAAAATTTTGTTTTGTAGTGAATTTTTTTATTTGAAAAGTAATAAAAAATTATTGATGTGATATAAAAAGTAAAAAAAGTGAGAATGTTTTGATGTTGATTGGTAGTAGAAAATATAAAAAGTAAAAGAAAAAGTATATGAAAAGTACACGCATTACTGTGTACTGTTCTGTAACTTAACAAACAAGGCCACGTCACACAATTGTCATTTGTCGGATAAGCACTGCTGACTGCCCTGTAACCCAGAGAGAGAGAATGGTTCATACGACTACAGCTTCGTCTTCCCACGCCCTCTTCTCCAACTCTCTTTCTTCTTCTAAGTTTCGTGTCTCTACTTTCTATCTCCGCGGCAACCTGGTGCAAACAGTCACAAGCAATGGCACGTCCAAGATCCTATGCAAAGTAGCGGGATCCACAGTGACTGTCGCAGAGACCAAACCCCAAACGAAAGACAAGAAGAACGAGTTCCAAATCGAGAACCTAACGACATGGCTGCTAAGGCAAGAACAAGCCGGTAACATAGACGCCGAGCTCACTGTCGTGCTTTCAAGCATCTCTTTGGCGTGCAAGCAGATTGCTTCGTTGCTTCAGAGGTCAAGCATTATCAATCTCACCGGGGCTCATGGCACAATCAATGTCCAAGGCGAAGATCAGAAGAAACTTGACGTTATCTCCAATGAGATTTATAACACCCCAAAATTTTTCAATATTTTTGGGCCTAAAAGAATAATATAAATATATATATATATATATATATATATATATATATATATATATATATATATGTTTTTTTTTTTTAAAAAAAAAGAAAAAAAAAAGAGAAGAATCATCAATTCTCTTGAATGACGTCGTTTTATTAAGGAAGTATTTTTTTTCGCACGATGTCTTCCACCTTTCATCTCTCTCGTGACAAATTTCAAATGCCCTTACACGTTGCAGAGAGTGGCTTGAAAAACCATTGACACCTTGCAAAAACCCTCAGCCACTTCTTGCCACTTTTCAGTCCAAAGAAACCCACGTTGAGCCCATGCATCACCCCTTAAACCACGATAGCTTCACTCTTCTCCTATTTAATCACTCTTTTCGCCATGCTTCAAAGCATCGGCAGAAATTCAGTCCTCAGCCACGTTCAAAAACTCAACCCAGCAGGTATTCCTCCTTTTCTGTTTCTTTTGTAAAAGCTTTTGTGATTAAATTATGGTGGTTCAGAGTTCTGAGAACTCTCTGCTTCTAAATCGAATGATCTGTGCTGAGTTTGAAGCTTTGATTTTAATAATGGGTTGCAATTATTTTTTTTGGCTTTTGAGTACTGAAATTATTATCTCTTATTTCTCTGTTGGACGCCCCGCCCCCCTTGTATTTCTTCTCATTCTTTTCTGTTTCTTAGAGAGAGTTGGGGTGAGGGGAGAAAATAGAGAAGCCGAAGAAGGGAAGGGGGGGGGGGGGGGGGAGGAGACCGGCCGAGTGAGGGATGTGGGGAAGAGAGAAGACCCAGCCGGTGGGCTAGCCACCGGACTGGGCGGACGGTACCGCAGGGCCGGCAGACCGCGGCCTTGCGCCGGCGACGCCACCGGAGAGCACTTTTCCAGCGACTTCTGGGTCCCCAAAGAAGAGGAAAATCTGTCCCCTGTGAGTGTTAATTTCTGGGTTTTTGATTTTCAGATTATGGGTTGAATGGGTCTTTGAGAAATCTTTGAATCTTGATCTTGTTTCAGTTTGGGTTGCTTTGTTATGAAAATTTTGGCTTCTCCTTTCTAGTTCCTTGATTTCCTTTCTTTTTGAACACAACCGAGAGGAAGAGAAGAGGGAGAAGAAAGAGAGAGCCGGTGGGTGAGCCACCGGTTGGGGCGGACAGGAACGATGGGCCGGTAGGCCACGGCTTGGCGTCGGCAAGGCTGCGGGGAGTCTGATTTTCGGTTTTCAGATGGGTTTTGTTGGATTCTTTTTAAATGTTTAGATTTCGGTATTGTTTATGGGGAATTTTTTTTTTAGGGCATAATGGGTTTTCGGGTAATGGAGAACAAAAATCTGGGTTGGTTTGAAGATGAAATCTGTTGGGTGTTGTTGATTAATTGAGAAAACTTGTTGCCTTATATGTATTTCTCTCATGCATGCCAGTCTCTTACTCCTTGCACAGAGTTTCAATTACTGTTACGATTTTGGAGTTCTTTAAACCTCCTTTGAAATTTTCCTATGACATGCTTGCTTGTGTGTTAGCTTCCCAGATTTCTGGCCTAAAAGCAAAGACTATTCAACTTTTTTGAAGTTTACCTGCATGATAATATTATATTGTCTGCACGTTAAAAGTAAGCAGAAATGGTTCATTGCACTGGACCTAATCCAATGGGTCCATAAATTTGAAAACCATGATCCACGACAAACATGTTGTGTCATACTTTGGTTGGAAAAGTCAGTATCAATCCTTCCACATAGAAAGATTTGATTATTTATCACTAACTGAATGAACCATGCTGCTTTGGTTCTATGCTTTCCTGTTTCTTTCTGAATCCTAGTCATGTCTGGCAAAGTGTTTTATATTTAATGTATACGAGGAAAAGGTGAGATGGCAAATTTTGATGTTCATTTTCCTTATACGTTTTATTCTGGTAGTCAATAAGTTCCTAACCTTATTTGCCATGTCAAGGTTGTTATGTATAGCAACTGATTTGCTTTTAAATTAGCCAATATATGCTGCATTTCTTGGTCCCTACTAATTTCTTGTGCCTACTTTAAAATTTGTGCCATGAGGTGTTAATTTAATCTTAAACAGAGTATGTAAATTGAGCCTCTTAATAATGACAAAAAGATGTATAGATTTTAAGCCCCATTGGAAATTTGTCACTAAAGACCATTGAGGAGGAATCTCAAATACAAATAGAAAATTTAAGGATTATTAGACTTAGATGGTTAATTTATGTCCCTATGCTATTAAATGAACATCATTGGGCTGAACCCATTCTTTTTTTTTAGCTTGCTTCTTTGTGCCAAAAATGGTTACATGCCTGGATGACTACTACATTACCATTATGCTCCTAATGTGGTAGCAAGAACTGATAAACTAGGAGCAATGAATGACATTTTTTTTTGGTTTCATATGCCTAAGCTTCCATTATGTTCTTTTACAAGTTTTATGTGTGCCAAGTTGGATTATCCTATTGAGTATCCTCTAAATATTTTTATGATCTACTCTAGGTAGATATAACAAAGAATCCACTCAAGATCGCCAGGTAAGGAAACACAACCTTAAAAACCCGGCAAATTTTTAAATAAAATCTTTTCCAAAGGAAAAATGTCGGGAATTTTCGAAAGACTTTCACTTTAACATTATTTATTCTATTATCTCAAGTAGGAAATAATGAATATGTTATTTGTAATCATATGTATGAATGAAACTGGTGATTATATGTTATATGTGCACCATATGAATGAAGAGGATGATGAAATTATGATTGAATACTTGTTTTATATGCACCACACAAAGTTTTGTCACACGGTACCATAATACTGTGATCCGGATCTTATAATGATGATGATGATGGGTAGCGGGGCAACCACACCAAAAGTGTGGGGCTATCGGCCGGGGGGTTCTCACCTAGGGAGCTTCCTAACCCGGCAGCTCTCCCCTGTGACGACAGGATGAGCCATGGGTCCTTCGGGATCGGTCCTATGGACGAGCCCAACGTGCACCGCTCATGGTAAAAATGCGGAATTGGACCAGTGGTAGACAAAACTTACACATTATGAACGATGATTATGAATGCACATTTCTTATTGTTACTGATTTTTTTTTTATGTGAAAATTTTAAATTTGTAAATTAATTTTATATTGTATCTTATGTTTTGTTGTGTTACTTACTGAGTTGTTGAACTCACCCCCTTACCCTTACAATTCTTTTCAGATAGCGCTTCATATCATCATCCTCATAGCGGGCGTACCCATAGGGGTCGCTACCTATGATGATCCACAGTTCTGGCCCATTGATGCCGATCAGTGGGTTTATGTTTGTTTTGATAGCCCGTGATCATAATGTTTAGTCAGGGATTTATTTTTTGTTTATGTATAGTTAATGACACTGCTAGTCCGGACCAGTTTGGAGATAGTAGAAGTTTCCCTCCAAGAAATAGTACGAAGACCGGATTATTTTTTTGTATATGAACAGTGTATTTATTTTGTGATCCCTGACTATTTGTATTAGCTGAAATGTTACTAAGACTTAATATATATGTGAAATTATGAGTATTAATCTATATCTTGTGATTATTGTGTCATTCTCTTTAATAATAAAAAGAATAGAATATGTGGAAGATTTTACTTTTCTCAAGTTTACGTATCCCCTTATTTCCCAAAACGGGGGCGTGACGAGGTTCGTTTTACGTCGACGTTTTATCAATTATTATCAAACCATCGTCTGTGTTAACTTTTGCTTAATGTTTCGCAACTACTCTATAAACATTTTAGACCATAGTTGTTGCGCACAGCTAGATGTCTCACCAGTTGCTCTAATCGGCTGTCCGAATTACACGCAATTACGATAGGTGCGGAATCTACCTGTGCCGAAGGGCAGGTGACCCCCCACTTCGAACTTCACCTGCCCACTTTGTGAAAACTGTCTGAATTGTACACGGCCAATTGCAGGATTCTGTTCTATAACCATACGCTATATATTGTAACTAGTATTCGATTCTAAGCTTCAATACTCACAAAATATACTCCCAACATTCATACGGAAAAGACTTAAGATTTTCACATTATCCCAATGCAGTTTTAGCACTTGATGCATTATCCACACAACATTTTAAGCTTTGATGAAAACAATTATTGATCAGAGGTTGTTAATTTGAAGTTGTTCTGCAACTGCCTAAGGCCTAGCGGCCGCACAGGGATTATAGCATCAGAGGAGGAAGATGTACCTGTTGCGGTGGAGGAAACCTACTTAGGACATTACATTGTCGTGTTTGACCCTATTAACGGATCTGCCAACATTGACACTGCCTTAACTACTGGCTCCATCTTTGGCATATATGGCCCTGACAAGCAATGTCTCTTTAACATTGACGATGACTCCGATCCACGGTACTCCTCTCATACCATTTCCATTCTTATTCTTCTCTGCTTAATTGTTCAACTCTGCAACAACACAGCTCGATCAAGCAAAACAAAAATGCATCGTAAATGTTTGCCAGCCAGGCAGCAACCTACTGGCGGCTGGCTATTGCATGTATTCAAGCTCAGTTGTCTTTACACTCTCAATAGGGAAAGGGGTGTTTGCATTCACGTTGGACCCCTCATATGGGGAATTTGTTTTAACATATGATGATATAAAGATTCCAAAATCAGGAAAAATCTATTCATTCAATGAAGGTAATTATGACCTATGGGATGAAAAACTGAAGCAATACCTCACCCACCTCAGGCAGCCAGGCAACAATGGCAAGCCCTATTCTGGCCGTTACATAGGATGCCTTGTTGGGGAAATTCATAGGATGTTGCTATATGGTGGTATATATGGGAACCCCGAGAACAAGAACAACAAAAATGGGAACTTGAGGCTCTTGTATGAGTGCGCACCAATGAGCTATCTAGTAGAGCAAGCAGGAGGAATAGCAACAGATGGTCACCAGAGAATACTTGACATCAAACCAGCGGAGGTAATGATATAATTGCAAAAGCCTCTCGTTGTTAATAACTTTTTGCACAGTCAGCATAGTTCTGCTATTAATTTATGTAACAAACTTAAACATGACATTCAAAATTTGTGCATGAGATGTGCTACAACAGGAGCTCAACACATAAATACAGAGCTTCTTTAACCAAAAGAAATGTCTTGCTATGATGGAAAATGTAAAAAGCTGACATTTACTTTGTTTTTCTTTGACAGGTTCACCAGCGTACACCAATTTTCATTGGAAGTCCAGATGAAGTAGAGAAACTGCAAACATACTTGGCTTGATCCTTGTTGCCCTTATTTTCTATTAATTTTGTTTATTCCTATGAATATGTTTGAGCCTTTCATCACACTTGAACAGAGAAAGGGAGAAAAAAGTACATGTAACCAAAAATTCTATTAAAAGAATTCAAATCTTCCATATCAACAGCAACCTCCATAAAAATGTACAATCCATTGTCAAGAAATACAACACCCAGTAAACCGAGAGAGTGTAAATCCAACAAAGACATATTACTGCTGTAGGATGTCAACTAGAAAATGGAATTCTAAGGAATGAATCAGTAGTCTAACGCTATACCAAAACAAAGACAGCTTCTGTTAATTGTCGTTCAAAACATTAAAACACAGTTAAATATCTTTTGCTGTAAACAAAGTTTCCATGTCAGCCTAAGAATCATTCCTTTAACCAGTCAGTTTCTTCCGAGTAATAATCCCCATTCAGAGAACTCCTACGACTTTTTGTAAAAATATTTATAAATTTTTGTTTTTTCAAAAACACTTATCAAATTTTTACCAAACCAATTTTCATTTGTAGCCCCTACATGCAATTACGGGTGGGCAAAATATCCGACTACCGCTTACCGACTAATTTTGATTTGGTAGTCAGTATAAAATTTAGTTCCAACAGTTGGATTGGTACTGAACCGAACCGTCCTTTAACCGACTTACTAGACCGCCTTTTAACCTACCGATTAACTGAACCGACACAAACAAATGACGTCATTTTCTCATGACAGAAACGAAACTATTTCGTTTGATCTTTTTTTTTGACAAAAAAAAAAAGAAAAAGACGTCGTTTCATTATAATTGAAACGACGTATTTTTGAAAGACTATATATTCATCTCTTTTAGCTAACCCTAAGACACATTCCTCATTTCGCATTTTTTCCTCATCTTTCTGTATTTTCGCCTAATTGGCGAACCCTAACCTTTACATTTAAAGTCGACACAGCCGCTTGTTGGCCCTTCTCCCTTGGAAACTGACGAAAAATGAATGATTCACGACTACAGTTGTTTGGTTACAAGGTTGGTGAAGTTGGCCTTGCTTAAATCAAGAGAAAAAATGACTAAAAATCTGAAATCAAGTACTTTTCCTTTAAAATAAGCATATAATGATATATAGCTTTTGACTTTGATCTGTTGCATATAATTATATATGGTCAGTCAAATAGGTTTAAATTCTCCTTGATTTGTTGTTTCTACAAGAAAAACTCTATATTTGTTGTTTCGACTCAACCGACCGCCTATCGACTGACTTAACTGACTAAACCGCTTTAATTAAAAATTTCGAAAATATGGTTTGTCGGAACGAAGTCGGTGAATTCACCAACTTAACCGAACTGATGCCACCCCGACATGCAACACCTTTTTTTTTTTTAAAATGTGCCCCCAACGAGTAGTTTTATATATCATCTTTTGATCCATTTTTAACCCACAAAAATTGATGTGGCTTTTAAAATCACCGTTAAATTTGGGATGGATCGCTATTAAATTGATTCCAAACTCAAATTGTAATTTTAAAAGCCACATATTTGAGGGATAAAATGTAAATAAAATGATAATGTATATCATTACTCGGCACAAAAAAAAAAAAAATCAATTCTCAATTTTTACATTTTTCAAAACTCTTTTCAAACATAATGTTTGAGAAACTTTTCCAATTCAACTCTTTTCTTTTATTCTCTATTTTTTTCAAAAACAACTATCACTCAAACATCATTTCAAACATAATGTCTCTACTTTTCTTTTCTTTTTTCTTTTTGGGTATCTGTAACTTTGAAAATAGTAAAAAAGAATACAAAAATATAGCACACACAAATGTCTAATAAGTTCACTTTTCAAAACTTTATCAAACATCCTGTATTTTTTTTTTTTTTTTTTTTTTTGTATTTTCGAAACAATTACCGAACGAGAATAGGCCTCACCTTTTTAAAAAGAGAAATGCTATTTTTCTATTTTTATTCATCTTCATCTATTTATTTTTTTTAAATAATATACCATTAAATTTGTAGGATTTACAGTATACTATAATTATTTATTTATTTATTTATTTTTTTGTGGATCTGGACTTTGGATTAACACAGGCCCATTGCTAATCAGGTCCATTTCCAATGCCACGAGGACAATAACGTCCGCTTATCCCCTCAACCAAATGGGTCTCCTCTGTCAGAAGAAGATGAAGCAAGGACTTCTACTATGGAGGAATCCTTGCCAACACTCTCTCTCCCTACCTCCCCTTCCTTTTCCAAACCCCACAACAAAACGCCCCATTCTAGTCATCTCCGCCAACACCCAGCAGGAGCTCACGGCGAGGGAGAGGAGGCGGCTCAGGAACGAGAGGAGAGAGAGCAAAGGCACCACCAATTGGAGAGAGCAAGTTGAGGAGAGGCTCATCAAGAAGCCCAAGAAGAGGTACGCCTCTTGGATTGATGAGCTCAACCTCAATAACCTCGCTGAGTTGGGTCCCCAGTGGTGGGTTGTTCGGGTCTCCCGGATAAAGGTCCATGAGGCCGCCGAACTCCTCGCTCGCTCACTGGCTAAGAACTACCCGGACATTGATTTCAAGGTAATTTTAATGTTGATCGCTTCGATTTTGAGCGTGAATTACTGGGTTCTATGAAGTGCATCTCTTTACCTTTGTTACTTTGTATGGGAATGCTCGTGGTTTTATGTAGGAGCTAATTAGACTGTCTAGGATGAATCTTTTGAATGAATGCAACGCGTTCAAAGCATTCAAAGGCCTGAATTGGACACAAATATTGTGTGGTTCATATGGAAAGTGAAGCGGAATTCAACTATAATTCATGTACTCTGCCTTGTTATGGTGCTATATATGATGTCCGATATGCTTCCTGAGGAGGCTTGCTTGGTAAACTTGGAACACTTGTGAATATGCGAAAGAGGAATATTCTGATAAGAACTTTCTGAGATGGTGTTATTAGTGGTGCATATTGACGCTAAGGGCTTGTTTAGACACCTAGATAGGATAAACTTGGCACCTAATATTATGGTACATGATGACAATGCATGTAGTATGTCATATGCAGCTAGCACTCATTCTTATCTATCATGATTTTATATGCATATCTGTAAAACCATAATAACTTCAAATTTAAAGCTTAAATTCCAATCTGATAACGATGGATGATTGACGAGGTTCTGTTTGCCCAACTTCTTCTTCAATAACACCATGATAGAGTACAGACCAAGTATGTTATATTTCCTCTTTTTGGCAGTTTGCACTGCTTCATTTGAAAAATTATTTACACTTTTTCTGTTTGATACTACTCTTTAGAAGTTAAAAGTTCGGCTGTAAGATAGTAAACAATGGATGGTTGGGAAAGTGAAATTATATAGCTTTTACAACCCCATAGTGTTTGAGTTTCAGGTCTATGCTCCAGCCATCCATGTGAAGAGGAAATTGAAGAATGGTTCTCACTCAGTCACATCAAAGGCCGTGTTTCGTGGGTGTGTTTTTTTAAGATGTGTACTGAATAAAGAGATACATGACTTCATATTAGAGTGCGATGGAGTTGGGGGTTTTGTTGGTTCCAAAGTCGGAAATACGTGAGTATTGATTTTTGTTTTTGTTGTACTTGAAAGAGTTGTTCGAACCACTTGTTTGCAGTTTTTAGTAAAAATACTATGTAGAAATTTTAGCGGATGGGATCATGGGAAGCACTCGCATTATAGAAAATGTGGACATCATAGTGAACGGCATATAGCATTGGGCTTTAATGCAAAGAAGGAATTCTGAAAATACTAAGAAAGATTGTCAACTACTCCATGTAATTATCTAGTAAATTCTGTGTAGGTCTCATTTGGGTCACCAGGCTTCATGTCATGGTGGACTTGCATGAGAAATAAGTGAAGATTTTCAATCCATATAATGACTGCAGTCTTTACCTAAGCCTGAAAAGAAGGAATCTGAGGGGACTTAAGATACCTTCTGAAGGAGTTTCTTGTCAATATATAGGCTGGGATATGGGCTTATGCTCTATCCAAAGGGGAGAACATTTAACTTTTTGGGTTAAGTTTTCTGGTTTGCTGGTCTTTGTGAGTCCCCAAATAGCCATCTCTAGTGCCTGTTGATTCCAAATCTTAAAACCACGTTGCATAGATGTTCTCTTGGCATACTACCTCCATTGTGTACTTTCCAGTATGTCTAATCAGAAGCTGTTCTTTCCCTGCAGGAAAAAACAGATCAACAAACCTAGGCCAGTATCTGTTGTTGATATGGAAGCGATCTTTAGACAGGCAAAAGAGGAACAAGAAAAAACTGACCGAGCTTTTGAGGAAGACCAGCAAAAAGGAAACCTCAACTCGGAGATGCTCAGTGTTGACTCTCAGTTAGATCCCAATGATGAAACAAAATCTGTTATGGATTTGAAGCCAAAAAGGAAATCCAGAAAAGCTTCTGATCCTCTCACAGATGGTTCATCTACAGCGAAGGATTATAAGCTCCTTGTCCCAGGTTCAACTGTTCGAGTTATATCTGGAACTCTTGCAGAATTTGTAGGCAACCTTAAGAAGATGAATCGCAAAACTGGAAAGGTATGCCATTCTTTCTCACAGATCATTTGATTTAAAGAAGCCAATGAGAGAAAATGTGCCTGCATGCTGTTCAAGAGAACTTTAAAGGTCTAATTGATGCTTTACATGATACAAAAGGTCCTTGTGACAACAACAGTGTCTCATTTTCTATTAATCTACTTCAGAATCCAGAAATAATTCTTTTGGAAAAATTCTCTTCTTGCAGGCAACTGTGGGGTTCACACTATTTGGGAAGGAAAGTTTGGTAGATCTAGATGTCAATGATATTATTGCAGAGACTAACTAATGTAAATAATGTCTTTCCTTATGATCATCATGGGTAAGTTTGTCAACCATGTGATATATTGCCTTCCTTTACAGATGTTTCTTAGTTATCTGTATGGAGAATGTGGTGCCCTGTCATTATGTGAAAGTAAAGTATGCTTGTTTGAATAAGGCGCTGGATACGAGTCTGAGTCATGGCTTACATAGTGAGTTTCATTATGTCAACATCCTTGAGTTGCTTACAATACCATCATTCATTAGGTCAGGAATAAAAATTACAAAAAAGATGTTAAATGATAGTGAAGGTTAATCTACGATCAAATCAGAATTATCTTATAGTACTCAAACACTTACTCATTTGACAAATAATAGAGATGATTTATCAGATTATTCTGCTTCTCACTAGGTCTCATTACATGTTGCTTGAGGTGTTTAAAACATTTTCTTGCATAGGCTTTATGAAATTTCCTGGATTAATGGACACAAATTATACAACCGATCCATCATCCATCCATATAGTTCATGTTTCATATACCTTTCTAAGTGCATGTGCTGTTGAGTCATCTACAATTCTGAAGAGTCATTTCATTGAGTTGTCACCCCCATTAGTTCCTGTGAACATGATTTCTTATTCTGCCTTATTATGTTTGACTCACACATTGCAGTTCATTTTTTGCTATTCCAGAAAGGAAAATTGTTACATGTTATTGGAGCAGGCTACTATTGGTTGAATGAATCCATACTGAGGGCAATTTACGAAAAGCCTTCAGGTTTTGTTAAAAAGCTAACTATATTGTATACTGAAATCTTTTACGAAAAACTGCCTGGGCAGGCTGAGGCTAAATCTGTTGTGAGTCAGTGTTTCTGGCTTTCTATGCTCTAGCCTGACATTGAGCAAGGATGCAGCTCTGTTATTATAAACAATGGACATACCTCAGATTTAAATGCAAAACAAAAAAACTCTCAGGTTGGAAAAGAGACTCGACATTGAGCAAGTATGCAGTTCACCAGGGTTACTAAACTAAATTGGTGCTGGAGGTTGGAATTTATGATTTTGATGGAGCAAAAGTCCAGCCAACGAGAAAACACGCTGTTTGTTAAAATCTCTTTTGTTTTCTGTTTTCAAAACAAAAACATTCACAAATAATTCAAAATACAAAACATTCTTCAAAACACAAAAACAATTTTCACATTTGTGTCACATAAGAACATTATTTCAAACAAAAAACAAAAAGCACCTCCAAAACACATTAACAAACATACAAATACATCTTTTCTCACTTGCCTTACGGCATTTGGTTTGGTCTACTAGCATCCATATTTGTGCATGTAATGCTGGTTAACCATGCACATTGCAAGTGCGCACATGCACCCACAAAGATATGGTTTTTACCGAGAGATATCTTTGTAGACTTTAAGCCGAGCAACTAAAGTCCTTGGAAAATGTAATAGCTATCAAATTGTTGTTTTAAGGCCCACCCTCATGGGTTCAAATTCAAGTGCTAGCATCAAGCCCTTTAGCTATAGTTGCTCGAAAGAAGTTTTTATGGGATCCCATTTACCAAAATTTTGACTTCTGGTTCCCGCGAACAAATAATCAGTGAGTTCTCCTCTTTTCGGGCAACATGTACAAGGAGACTCGCAAACAGTTAACTGGTTAGTGAACCTATGAGAAATGTTTATACTTGGCTCTTTCATCAGTAATTCAGTCAACTTTTTTTCTTTTTCACCCCCTACTTGGAATTGGCTGAACTGCTTGCCCCTTAGGGTAGTCTTAACATGCTTCACTTATTGCTCGAAGTTTGCCGGTACATTTCTTAAAGGCTGTCGATCTCTGAACTAGACAGAAAACTCAGAACAGTCTTTCCCACTATGGCTGCAAAGCTGGTGACATCTTTTTCTCACGAAAAGATAATTGAGGCCAACAGGAAAGAAAGTTGTGCTGGATGTTAATTTATTCACGTTGTTTTTGTTTGTTTATGATTTTATTATCTTGTTAATTTAGATTCACGGGTGCTCATTTTTTGCTAGGTCTGCTGCTTTAAATGCCTGGTTTGACCCTTCATTATACTATCATATCAGATTTTATGGTCCACTAAGTTATGGCAATATTATTTCCACTGTCCAAGGGGGATGCTTTGGCGTGATGGCTATCTCTGATTGGAAGAGGCATATTCTGGATAAGGTCCCTTGTCTGATAATGCATATCTCAGATAGATATCTTATCTTGCTCCCATACATTACTATGGTATTGTAACAACTACCACAGTAAGAAAATCAACCAAAAAACTTGGCTTGAGAACTCCTGCATGCTGTGCATTGTTAATTGTTGTGTGATTTGAGTGGAGTTTGAAGGGGAGATTGCTCGTGAATAGATATAGAGACGCTGATGAGAAATCACAACGATGAACATAAATATTGAATTTCTTTCGGGTAGAAGAGACCACAAATGAATCTAATTAACAATAGTCTATTCTCAATGCCAAATAACATTTACTAGGACACTATTTATACTACTCCCTAACTAGTAAACCAATAAGTACGCTTTCCTTAAGAAATTATTTGTTCTCACCAGAAAGGAATGCAAAAGGTTACAGCAAATATTTTTCTAGGATACAATAGAGTCCAGAATCCTCTGTTTGTTTAATTGCGTTTTGTACTACCAAAAATTAAATCTGAACATTTTTAGATTTTTCTATTATTTAGATTTTTTTATTATATCAAGAGACAGACATAAATTTTTTAATTTAAAAATACGTAAGGTATTAGAAAAAACACTTAAGATAAAAGAAATTTTGTTATCTCTTTTATTAATTATTGTACAGCAGTTACTTCTGTATTTTTTTGATAACTGTCTATGATTATTTAATAATAACCATTAGATCGTCATTAATTAATCTCAACCATTAGATCAAATGTGACTTGACTTTATAGTTTATTTTAGTGATGGTTCAGTAAATCCAACCATTAGATCTACCTAAGAAGCATCCTAGTGGCCTACAGCCCACTGCCACACGCGCGCTCGTGTGTGTCCGGTGCTTTGTACCGTACTAGAGTATACACGTAAGAGTATACACTCAATCATTACTTTAAATGCTTAAAGTGTGTTGGGCCTTATAAATATCAACTACAATTTTTTTTTTTTTTCATGTGAAACTATCTTCATTTAATGCTCTTTAACACCTTCTTTTTAAAACATTCTCAAGACATAAAATAAATATATATACATATTAATTTTGAAAATATTGTAACAGTAATCCTACTGCAACTAGACAAAGAAATTATATAAAAGCATGTAAAGTAATCATACTACAATTAGACTATGAAAAATGAGCTCAAAGACTAGTTAGACTCCTACGGATAAATTAAAGATTAAAGAAAGAGGATAAACATGCAGAATCCTAGTACTGCTCGATTGGACTTGTTGGAGACTTCTTTGCTTGAAGCTAAAATTTTGAAGTGACTAGCAAACTACAAGCATCATGTCCATGGATAAAATTTTCTTTCAAGTTAGGTGGAAGAAAATTCTTTCAACCTAATCTATTTAATTGATATTTATTTTTAAAATATGTAATTTTTAAATGTATTTTTAATAAGATTAATAGAACATATAATATATGTCCTTAAAATATATGATTTTCATAAATATTTTGAAAATGCATGTGGAAATCAAGTCCTTTAAAAACACACTTGAGTTTAATAGATTGG
Source organism: Alnus glutinosa (assembly GCF_958979055.1). Classification (NCBI taxonomy): domain Eukaryota; kingdom Viridiplantae; phylum Streptophyta; class Magnoliopsida; order Fagales; family Betulaceae; genus Alnus; species Alnus glutinosa. The sequence goes on from NC_084892.1 coordinate 26,706,554, forward strand.
GTTTGTGACTTTGTTCCATGTACACATGCTTCCACAGTTATCTATGAAAGTGGTTTAATCTATTTGATAGTTGGACCATTCTCCAAGCTTATAGGCTGGGTCAAAGGCTTACCACTCCCCTTCCCATGTGCTGAACTGGTGATGGAGGATTTTCTTTCTTCCACATTTGTACTTCTTTTGGTCACATGGTGGTGTTGGGGGTTCAAAAAGTTTCTCACACAGCTCGTTAAAGACATGGTTATAACAGCTCAAAAGGTTTGTGGTCCAAGTGTCAATTTTAATGCTCAAACAAGTACAAGTGCACGGGTCCTTGCTCTAATTTTTGTGTAAATCCCCTTACATGTTTTGGGGAGCAGGATTTGTCGAATTATTAATTCAAATTTGAGATAATTTCGATAGGTGATTACGAAGGATCACTTATAAAATTAATCTAACCATATAAAAATTGGGTTTTCTACCGATTAACCGTTTATGTGGGTCTCATACATGGTCTCTCACAATCACCTATTCAAATTGAAAGAATTCGAACAAATAATTTGAGAGAATTTTGATCCGTTACGAGGATCCAATTTATGCTTTTTTGCTTTTGCCATAAATAGGCTTGTCGGGGACGATAGAGATCTCAATAATTTTGTTGTTGGAATTATTAGTAATTCGGATAATAACTATAAGATGGTTTTACTACTGAAGCTTTATTAACTGATGTGGAGTTTATTTATTGGAGTGATCAAAATAATTAATAAAAAAAAATGCTATAGGTACTAATGAATAAGCTTAACATCATCTTAATAAAGCTCTCTTTATAAAAGTTAAAGGCCATATAACATTTTCCATCTTATAAATATTTTTCTTTCTTTTGAGGAAAAGAATAAAAATGTGAGAATAAAAAATTAAAAGCCAAAGAAGGATGAAACAGGGACCACACCTCGGTATCACGAATCAGACGGCATCAAAGTAATTGATCAGTACTGCCCCAATTTGATTAATTATTATTCAATGCGAAGCAGACGGGCAGGATCGAAATTCAAAGATGGGGCCTACTTCAAAACAAAATGGTGATTGCATTGAATACCAGCCCGTGGTCCGTGGATTTAACCTATTCTTAAAAGTGGCATTCATCAGCCGTCCACGTTTCCTTTTTTGGTTGGCTCATGTCAACATCGAGGTTTGCAATGTTACTTGTAATTGTGGACACTCACATGTCACATGCATGCCACTATAAGCACTTAACAAAAACAGTTTTGTTTAGATCCAATTTAATTATAATTAAATCCGTCGGAATTGAGAATATATATATATATATATATATATTTTCATTCTTTATACAGGAAATAAAGAATATTTGTTCCAATTTTAAAGGTGTCTAACAATAATAAAAAATGGCAATTTTTAAGTGTGAGATTCGAACTCACATTGATGCTCTAGTGGGATTTAGTCAAGATATGGCTCAATTGGTGTCAGGAAGTGCCTACGGTTCTTTGCCGTATTGGTCACTCTTGAGCAATTCTCAATAGGCAAGTGTTACCATGATAACGCCCAAATATAGTAGTCACAGTTAGTTGTCTCTCTTGTCCTTTTTAATTGTATATAATAATAATAATAATTTTTTTTATTATTATTTTAAAAAAAAACAAACCAATTCTAATTAGAGATGACAATTTGTATTTGTATGTCAGATTTGAGTCGTGTCGAGATATGGATATAAGTCTACAATTTGACCCATTGAATTAAACGAGTAAAATTTCTCAACTATAATATGCTAATTTCATGTTCGATTCACGAGTTTTAAGCCTTAAATGTTGTGTTTTGAATTCAAGTCGTGGCGATGTATATTTATAAGACTAAATAGTCAAATCTTAACTCGACTTATTTAATTAAATAAAATAAAATTTTTAACACTAACCGCTCATTTTATATTAAATTCGCAAAACGTGTAAAAAATTGTCGGTTTACTTCTAACTCGAATGCAATCCAAATCAAATTCAATTCACACTCTTTTTACATATATCGATATGATATATTGTAAATGGCTTTTATATATATATATATATAATACTTAATAGATGTGATAAATTAAGTAGCATTAATAATCATAAAAATAACAAGGGAATAGCCAAACTGCCAAATCTAAAAAGGAGGTTCGCAGGCCAGTTTAATTTGCTGACAAGGACTGTCTCTTTGATTAATCAAAAGGGAGCAACCCAGTTGTCTTTTACCAAGACAAAAGCACGCCGACATTAGTTTTTAACAGAAAAGATTTTTGGTAAAGTAGGCAACCCCAACAGTTACAGAATGGTGGTGTGAATGCCTGCTGCACAAGCTATAGAGAAATGGTCCCTAGGGAATCCATCCCTCTTCTTCGACCACAACATCGACATTTTCATCGGGTCAAGAACAACAAGAATCTTAAAAAGGAAAATGGCTTGTGGGGCGGGGACTCGCCCTGGGAAGATGGTGACCGGAGACTCGCGGCCTGCATTCTACAGCTGTACCTTTTGTAAGGTCATTCTCAAAAGAACCACCAAAAGAGCGTTCCCCTTTGATTTAGGATAGGACCAGCCTTTCCTTATTTCTATTTATCTTTCTGTCTCTTTTACTTTCAATGTGACATTCTTGTGTAAACATGCATAGACACCATGAAAAAAAGAATGTTCGGTTTTTTTTTTTTTTTTTTTTTTTTTTTTTTTTTTTCTGTCTATTTTTGTACAAAAATTGTTTAAATCTACCAACACATCTCCATACAAAAAGGTATATCATAAAGTGACTACGGATTGAAATTCAGTACAATATTATGGTCCTGAATGTACATTACTTGTTATTTGGACAGTTCAATTTGGAGCATAGTCACCCATTTTGAATATTTGTAGTTGCGATACGGGCGCCCAAATAAAAGGTATTGCATCCGATGATCTTAATCCCAGTGACTATCCAACTCATCTCTAATCGATCGGGCTTGTTTGGCAAGGGAGATAAAATTCTCCATCTCCCTCTTCACTCTTCCTAAAAATAATCAACTTCAAAACATTCTAACTTTATATCACATTAATAATTTTTTATTACTATTTAAATAAAAAAAAATTCATTACAATACAAACATTTTCACATTTTTATACAAATTCTTATTACTTTATATCACATCTAGTACTTCTTACTACTACCCCCAACTTTCACTCCCTTACCAAACAAGGCTGATCATGTTTATGTAGTCACTCAAAAATTGAATTTTTTTTTTTTTTTTCTCAAATTGGATTGAAAGAAGTTTTTTCAATTAAGTCCTTTAAATGAATATATATCTAAAATTTATCCGACTTAATTTAAAGGAAAATTTTACCCAAAATTGAATATTCATATGGAAGTTATATATGTATATCATTTGAGATACTTGTCACTAATCAAATTTATTACATGATTTTAAGTCATCTCATCTTTCAAAGGTCTTCTTTTTGTAGAGGTTCATAGGTCATATTCAATTAATCATGAACACCCATGAACAAAAAGGGCAGTCAAAAAAACATCATGGTACCAAACTTTCAACAGTCTTTGTATTTCAAAGGTGTGTCGTGTGTGGGGGAGGAGATGTGAATACACAAAGCACAGGGACTAACACATGTAAATTTCAGAAAGCGTGAGCACGCATGTGCAAAATGTCGTTTGTGATATTCCCTCAGTCAGCAACCACTCAGTGAAAGTGAGTCAGAGAGTGGCAGAAACGAGTAAACGTATTTAATTTTCACAACCTCCAAGCCAACCTCCACTATATTCTTTACTTTCTTTCTCCGCTTTCTCAAAACCTAGAAAAATTGACTTCAGATGCAAATGGGTTCACCCCACAAACCCTAGAGACCCACAAGTCCTCAAAAAACCAAAGATTCAGCAGAAACCCACTTCACGCAATGGCCGTATTATCCATTTCCAGGAACTTCACTGCCTTAACTTTCTTTGTTTTCTTCTTTAAATCCATAGCTGCAGACCCAGATTCTTCTTTCTCGTTCACACGGTTCGGGAACGATCCAAAAATTGAGTCCAAAATCGGTGTGTATGGGGATGCAAAGGTTGTTAATGGTGGGTATGCCGTTCAGCTAACTGGTCCGGAGAGTTCAATTGCTGGGGTAGTCATGTACAAGAGCCCCATTAAACTTGTCGAAGGTATGTCTAGAAAATTGGTTTCTTTTTCGACGTACTTCTCCTTCTCGATGTCTACCGGTAACAGTGATGGTTTGGATTTCCTTATGGTTCCAAGTGGTTTCAATGATACTAGTCCATTTGAGCTTTCTCTAGGATCTGGGAAAAGTAAATTTGAGTTTGTTGCTGTTAGATTTAATACATTAAGGGATAATAATGGTGGTTTGGTTAAGAATCATGTAGGAATTGGTGTGGGTAGTGTTTTATCAGCGGGATTGAGCAATGCGTCTGTTTATAACTTGGCTCCTCGTAGTGAAAAAATCCATGCTTGGATAGATTATGAAGCCGGTTCAAAGGGATTAGAGGTTAGGTTGGGTCAACATGGTGGTTCGAGGCCCTCTAGTCCGTTGCTCTCGTACCAAATTGACTTGTCCAAAGCGTTGGAGGATGAGGAAGTGTTTGTGAGCTTTCGGTCGTCGGCTGGGAATTCTTCCAAGACATGTTTTCTGCATTCGTGGAGTTTCAAGCTTCGATATGTTCCGAATTGGATGCATTCTGAGCCATTGGATCCTAAGGCCTTTGCTAAAAGCACCAAAACTTTGGCAGTTCCAAAGAGAAGTGATTGCCTCTCGAGGGTGCTCGCTGCCATGATTTTCGGTGCTGCCTGTGGAGCATTGGCAGCATTTACTGTGTTGTATTTGTGGACAATCTTTGGTAATAGGCGTCCAGTGGCGCCGGAGGAGTTTTCCATGCAGCCCATGGATTGCGAGTACAAAAAAGTTCAAATAGTTGTAGATAAAGCCTTCGAAGATGGCAAGAAGTAGGTGTTTGGTGTTTTCTGTTCGATGCTGTGTTGTAAATCAGTGTCTTGTCTGCTTGTATCTTCACGTTTTGTTGTATTGCTGTAATTTGGTGATCAATTGTCAAAATTTAGTTTTTGTTACATTCTGTTCAATCTGGGGAGCACTGATTTAGTTTTGGACTGATAAAATGAAATATTTTGCATGTTTAAACTTTTGCTGTTGTTAACATAACTCCTGTAATACTGTAAGATGCATGCATTGTTAACTTTACTACCCTGGCTTTTATGGCTGCAGATAAACTTCACTTTGCTAGGTTGTGTTGTGTAAATATTAGACTGATTAGTGACCAGATTTATTGTAGAAAACCATACTCTGTTTCATTGCTCAAACTTCCTTTTGCTGGTTTCTTGCACTACAGTCTTCTTCCAAACCTTTTGATTCTTAATGTTCATGACAATACTAGTGCGATTAACAGATGGGTCTTGGTTTGTTTTCTCCATATTTAGGTCCTGTTGTTGAAGCATATGATTTCTTCAGTCACAGGGTTTTGTTTGCAAGCCTTTGAAAGCATTGTAAATACTATTTTGAGATCTTCACAATCTGTACCAAGTCGTTTTCAACATCTTGCATCTCTTGTTTTTCTGCGTAGTTAGCATAGCTTTGAGAATTAAGTTCCTACAAAGAGGCACTAGCTGCCAGTAAAAACCTTGTTTAGTGTAATGTAAACACATATCTCTGGGAAATTGAAGAAGTACAAGTTTAGCCGTGGCATCTCTTTAGCTATATTTTCTTCGTTTTTCATCAATAATTACATTGAAGAACTGCAAAAGTGAGTGGTGGCTTTTGCTTTGGCTACTGCAATGGCTGAACATTTTATGAAGCTTTTGCAGACTCAACCTCAAAGTTTCCCCTTCAAATCTGCCTGTATTTAGCCCTCTCAATATACCAACCTAGTTGTAATGTCTTCTAAATCCTTCAATATATCTGTCTATATCTAGTCTTTACAATGAGGTAGATATTTTTTGGGAGGATTTTGAGCAGATAATTTTGTATTAGATAATCTTGTATTAGATAATTTTGAGCAGGTCCTCACTTGACAGCCACATTACTTCTATGAGTTGCTGGTTAATCTGATTCATGCGTACTTGCGTTAATTTCGTAAAAATCTTGAGAAACATCACATTGAGATAAATGATGAACGATTAAGAAAATTTCTAGAAAATCTACTTCTACTATTTTAACTAAATATTATTTTATTTTTGATTTTAGAACATCCAATTCATATGTTCTCTTTTCAAAGATAAATGAAGATAAAAATATAAAAGATAAATCATTTTTCTTATATTTATTGTACATCTCTTTTCAAAATTAATATTAAATTTGAAAGATGTACATATAACGTTTATCTTTTTCGTTGCTCTCTTCTCCTCTGTTCCTCTTACGCATACTCTTTTTAAAATATGACTATTGAAAAAAACGAAGTTTTAAACTATAACTGTTCAAAAAAAGACAATTTTTTTAAAATATACTTGTTAGGAGAATATTACCATTAAGAGAAATTTTAAAAAAATATGATCATTAAAAAAGACAATTTCAAAAATATGATCGGTTTGAGAAAGAAAGAATGAAAGTGAATGGTTAAATAAAAAAATGTGATTTTTTTTAGTTAAAATAGTGAGAAAATTTGCTGAGCATGGTTTAATGTAATTAATTGGAGATTAAACAACATAACGGTAAAACAAATCAGGTATCTTCCTCTTGAAATCTCATATGAACAAACATGATGGCACTTGTTTCACGAGGAAGAACCCAAATCCAGAAACAAACTTAAGATTGACAGTAATATGTAGCCAACAGCTACCCGGAATGGTCTGCCCCCTTCGCCGGAGACCGGCAACCGGGAGTTGCAGCATTTTACATTCATACTGATATAACAACTTCACATGTCATTAATTTCTTCCTCCTCTTCCTCGTACTCATCATCCTCATCGGCTGTGGCATCTTGGTACTGCTGATACTCCGAAACCAGGTCATTCATGTTGCTCTCCGCCTCAGTGAACTCCATCTCGTCCATACCTTCCCCTGTGTACCAATGCAAGAAGGCCTTTCTCCTGAACATGGCAGTGAACTGCTCGCTCACACGGCGGAACATCTCCTGGATAGAAGTGGAGTTACCGATGAAAGTGGATGCCATTTTCAACCCTGTTGGGGCAATATCACAGACGGTGGATTTCACATTGTTAGGAATCCATTCCACGAAGTAGGAAGAATTCTTGTTCTGGACATTGATCATTTGCTCATCCACTTCCTTGGTGCTCATTTTCCCCCGGAACATAGCCGAGGCCGTGAGATATCGACCGTGTCGTGGGTCGGCTGCGCACATCATGTTCTTTGAGTCCCACATTTGCTGGGTGAGCTCTGGCACGCTCAGGGCTCTGTACTGCTGCGAACCTCGGGATGTCAAAGGAGCGAAACCCACCATGAAAAAGTGAAGCCTAGGGAAGGGGATTAGATTAACAGCGAGCTTTCTAAGGTCGGAGTTAAGCTGCCCAGGGAACCTCAAACAGCATGTGACCCCAGACATTGTTGCAGAAATCAAATGGTTCAGATCTCCGACTGCATCAACAAGAGGACAATCAATTTTGGGGGATAACATGTCAATAATACAATTTCTTATATAAAAAGTTTGATTTTAAACTAAATCACAGAAGATGTACCATTTGAGATTGGAAGTAAATTTTTTAAAAGTTGCAAATTGAAATTTTAAAAGTTAAACTACAATTTATCGCAGAATATTCAATTGAATTTTATAAAACCACAAACCCAAACAGATATATATTACTTTAACCCAAAAAAAAAAGCCTTGGTTAAGCCTAAATTTTAAGATGTTGCAACGATTTATCAAATTGGGAAACTCCAAAAATTAGTAACCCAGATTGCAAAGATCACACATACAATACCCAGATTAAAAAGATCACATATACAATACTGACATACGGGAAAGGGAAACTAATGATAGGGGGTGAAGATCTTACAGCTTGGGGTTGTGAGCTTGAGGGTGCGGAAGCAAATGTCGTAAAGAGCTTCATTATCAAGAACCATGCACTCGTCTGCATTCTCAACGAGCTGGTGGACCGACAAGGTTGCATTGTAAGGCTCAACGACGGTATCGGAGACCTTCGGGGAAGGGAACACGGAGAAAGTGAGCATCATTCGGTCTGGGTATTCCTCTCTGATCTTCGAAATCAAGAGGGTCCCCATTCCAGATCCAGTTCCTCCACCCAGCGAATGGCACACCTGAAATCCTGAAAAAACCAAATACAAAACGCATCGTAAGCCAACAAAACTAAAAAAACAGAGCAATAGTAGAGAGAGAAGAGTTAGAAAGAACAAACACCTTGCAAGCAATCACAATTCTCTGCCTCTTTACGGACCACATCGAGCACGGAATCGATGAGCTCTGCACCCTCGGTGTAATGGCCTTTAGCCCAGTTGTTTCCGGCTCCAGATTGGCCGAAAACGAAGTTGTCCGGCCTGAAGATTTGGCCGTAGGGTCCGGTCCTGACGCTGTCCATGGTTCCGGGCTCAAGATCCATGAGAACAGCCCGAGGCACGTACCTCCCACCGTTTGCCTCATTGTAGTATACATCAATCCTTTCGAGCTGAAGATCGGATCCGCCCTGGTACATCCCCGTCGGGTCTATACCGTGCTCCGCACACACCACCTCCCAGAACTTGCTTCCGATCTGGTTCCCACATTGCCCCCCTTGGATGTGAAGGATCTCTCGCATTTTCAGCAGTTTTTCTCCAAAAAGAGTTGAGAGAGAGAGAGAGAGAGAGAGAGAGAGAGATGAATGGGGAAGATGTGGGGACAGAGGAAGGATTCTCTTATATAGAAAAAGCGTATAGAATTATATTTAGGGTATTTGAATGAGAAGCGGGAGGGATTTGGTTTGAATTGAGTGGAAATGAGTTGTTAACCCAAAAGTAACGTTCGGATTGAGCGATTTCTCACCATTTTTGAATTTCTTTTTGGACTTTTGGGGTACCAACAAAACCCTTCATTTATGGCTTTTTTTTTAAAAAATTTGGAAACAAAATTGACAGGGAGGAGCCTCCCCCTCATACGATACGATTCCCTTCCTAATTATAGGTATCTGAGCTACCTCCCACTCTGGCATATAATCAGCCACACTTTTCTTTCAAATTTGAATTTTGAAATTCAAAAATTTTCGCCCAATTTAAAAGAACTAGCTTCACCTTTTCATCATCATCACGATGAAAATGTGAAAAAGGTATTGATTAATGTCAAGAACTTTATTATTATTATTAATTTTTTTAAAAAAAAATTTAATAATAATTTATTATTAATCCAATCATAAATTTAAAAGTCAAATCAATTTATGAAAATCAAAAAAAAAAAAAAAGACAAAAGGCTGATGCATAGCATTGCTGACTCCTTTTGTTAAGGTCTTGGAGTAATTTCTGTTTGAATTAATTTTTTTCATTTCTACTAGGCCTAGTAACAGAATAAAATTCTCTTTTATTTCAAGTGAAAACAGATCCTCTGTTCTTACCAATCTCATACCACACAGTCGTCCTTGGTGAAAACTCATTAAAGCATTTGAGATTAAATTTGTTAATCTCAATCTCAACGGTTCAGTTTTTAATTTCGGCAATTAAATCTATTAGATTTTCTCTGATTTTAAATAAATCTCTTTGTCAAATTACCATCCAATTAATTACCACCAATCAATTAATACCACATGACTAATTTGACATGTCATGCAACTACCATAGAAAAATACTTCATCTCCTCATCTTGTTCTTCTCTAAATAAAAAAAAATTATAAATTGTAATTGTAATTAACCTAACTACGCTTACAGATTGTCTAAATTTAAAAACTAAAAACTATATTGAAATTACATGAAAACCCAGCGACTAAAATTGATTTTTTTTTATTTTTTTACCCTATTATTAATTACAATGAGCTTGCAGGTGGAGGAATGCACTTTTATAAATAACATTTTCCATTGAAAACAATGTGCTTGCATGCCATAAAGCACATGTACAAGTAACAGTAGAATACAACCCAGATGAAATATACAGCTTGGAAAAACATATAAAAACTACATTAACATTGAACTCCTTATATGTATTCTTTGTAAAGTTCTAAGCGACACCAACCACCTCAGTCACCTGCCCCAACAGTGCCATGTGGAACACTGCAGAATATGGAACCAGAAACAAAAATAATACATTCGATTCATCTTTCCTGGTTGTCCCAGAATCATATGATAGTCAGAAATAAATAAGGAAATGGATCACAGATTCACAGCATAGATAATAATCTAAACAAAAGATAGTCGAGAATAATTGAGCAACGCAAGGGATATCAGATATCAATGGATTAATTTTCAAATCATGAATACTCTCAGGTTTCCAATTGCTGCAGATAATTTCAACCAACAAAATATTTCTCATACTCACTAAATCTTCCTTTCAAACTCAAGGAAAATCCCTTCCATTCTTCCAACTACTTCCAAGTTCCAACCAACTCTGGGATGTATATAATAAAAAAGATTAAAAAAGAAGAAGAAGTTAAGATCTTCAAAAGCCAAATCTGTAAGTGATAAGGATCTCTTCACACGAAGTATGGAACACATAATAAAGTGAAAGAAAACAGCAAAAAGCCACTAAATTTGTTAAAATGCTTAGGTAGATGTTTAAATACACTTATTCTCTGAACATCATATGGCGTTCGATTATGATATTTTGACACTTACAAGATAGAACAAGAGCGTTTCCAACTCTAACATCAATCCAAACCAGGGAAAAACAGTTTGCAGAAAAAAAGAGTATGGAAACGGATATTATTTTCAGAATATTGGATCTCAGAATGTTTATCAGTATCTTCAATTCCATTTAGGAAGTTACAGATAGATAACGCAGTTTCAAAGAAACATCATCGATCCATTGGAGAAACTTGATAAAAAATCAATTTAACAAATTCCTGACAAATGATACTGTATAATAAAAATAAAGGTAGTCCTCTTAAGTATCTATCCTCACTCTCACCAAAAACGTCTTTCAAAATCCAAGTCATTGATTAAACTTACAAGCAACGATTCTTCAGATGATTATGTGTCATTCAATCCAACAAACATTAGGATGCAACTGAGAAAAGTTTAAAGAAACTGCAAGATATCTTTTAGGGACATATATGACGGGACAAAAGGCCATCAAGACTGATAGGCTTCATCTCTATTCATGTAGATCATGGATATAGAGATGAAACCAACCTATAAATAACAAAATCAGTTCAGACTGGTAGCTGATTTTCAGAAAATTAAAATAAAAGATAGCAGCTCCATGTTCCATGGCAGGCCTGAAAGCATAAACAATATAAATTATGCTAAACAAATAAGCAGCGGGTTACCTCCGACCATCTTTGCTCAAGCGTTTCAAAACCTCTGAAAATAACAATATATTAAAGAGGTATCTTCTGACCTATGCCTACTGATAGAGTACACAGACTCTTTATTTATAAGCTAGGTTAGGGACCCTCAAAATTAGTATACATCGTAATTGTTCCTCCCATAAAGGAATAATTAATTAATTAAATTGATTTGATATCAATTTAATTAACAAATTAATGTCAATGCCAATTAATTTGATTTGATTCCATTAGTTTAACTATTAATTTGATTTGATTCCATTGTGTGCGCGCGCGCGCGCAAGGCCTACAACCTTGTATACACTAACTATTTCAGAATTCAATGAAAAATATATTAACAAATTTCCTCACTGCTGATAAAAGAACAATAACAACATATATCATAAACCACAGACGATTCCAATTATCTGTTCAATCTCATAATCAATGAATTAAACACTATGGACTTGTCAGCAAGTATTGAACAGGCCTTAGTAATATTCTCAGATGGTTTCATAAGATCGATTAAACACACAGTAAACATAGTTCCATATGACCAGTGAATTGAAGTGCCAAACACTTAACATGCAACTCAGTTGAAATGATATAACAAACTAACACATGTGACTATGTGAGAAAACTTCAGTTGGTTTCAAAAAGTTTACAAATTTGATGCAAATTCAAACACTAAATGAATAAAATTGTGTGACCCAGTAAATCACAGTTCTATTTTTTGAAGTTCATAAATAGGGGATCTCAGCAAATTACAGTTATCTTCAAGTCCTTTAAGGACTTTCCAGATAGATAACGCAGTATTTTATCGTGCATCATTGATCCATTCAAGATAAGCATCATATGCAATGCAAAGCCCACAAAAACTGAGACAAAAAAAAAAATTACAAAGAAAAAGATAAAAACATTAAAAAAAAAAAATCTTTCAGAATATGAAAGAAGAGCATCTCAGAAAGAACTTTCCCCATAAGTTTCTTCACAAACAATCATAGTGCAAGGATAACAATGGATTCTAATCATCACCGATGCTCATCAAGTAAAAAACAGACAAATATCACCAAGAAGTTAATTATCATTCACACGCGCAAACAAAAACCTTAAAAATCGAAAGACAAAGGTTGCAAAATATACCTGATTTTTTTTTTTCTTCAACCTAGACAGACAATGTCAAAAAGGGGTTCAGAGAAAAGAAAGAAGATGGTTAGCTGCAAAAGGGTTTGTTCGGAGCTTTTACTCAAATTTATTAGCGGCGGGATTGGGCTAACCCTAGGGCGTGTTTGGAAAGTTTCTTAATGGAACCTAGTCATGGGCTAAGGATATCCAACACTTCACTACCTTTGCTTACAAGTCGTTTGCTACAGAGAACTTTTACTACAAGTCGTTTAGTCAATTCTCATATGACTTGGATTCCTGGATCCTATCCACAGAGAGTACCAGAAAAATATTGAGATTTTTGTCATATGTTTGTTTCAACCTAAAATGTTTTTGTTATAAAATATTTTTAAAGAAATTATATTTTAGAAAAAATAATTTTTCTGAAAATATTTTTGACGTTTGACTCGTACAAAAAAATTACCAACGATGAAAAATTACCGGTGACGCTGGCAGTATTCCGGTTAATGTTGCTGGATTCCAGCGATAAAGGCCGGAATCTGAAGACAGTGGCCAAATTTTGGCCAGTTTTCTCTGAAATCTAGCCCAGTACAGCCGAATTTCGAAGAGCCGAAATTTTGGTTGGCCGAATTCCTACCGTATTCGCTAGATTTCGACTAGTTTCATTGGAATCTAAGTTGGTTGGATTCCGTCGAAGATGGCTAGAATCTGGCCATTTATTTAATGAATGACGGAAACGGATTATCACAAACGTACTTGCAAAAATGAATAGTTTAAATCTAAAAAAGTATTTATATTTTTTCAAAAATTAAATAGGCTTTTACGATCAAACTAAAAATAATTTATGTTGACCATTATTTTCGATTGCTCCAAACATCGAAAAATACAAAAAATATTTTTCAGAAAACATTATTTTAACTCAAAATGTTAAATTTATGATTTTTCAGACTCAATTAGGTTATATCAATAGTATTTTTTTTTCCACGGGTAAACAATTTTTTTTTAAAATAAAAAAAAAATTCAAGATGAATAAAGTGGGCTAAAAAACAGATACTTGGTTGCAAAACATTCCTTCAATTTAGTTTAATAAATTAATATCTATTTTTTAAAGTATTGAATTTTTATATCTATTTTTAACAAAATATGGGATTTTCATATTTTAAAATTATATATAAAAAATCCCATATTTTAAAAATAGGTATCAATTTAATAAATTGCATTAGAAAAAAATTTCTTCTCACCAAATAATTTAAAGAAAGACTTTATCCCAACTCTTTGGTCTTTAGGATTCTTTCTTCTCAAAAAAGAAAATTGTGTATATACTCTAATAAAGCAATAATTCAAAATCATTTTTTGAACTTTGAAGTCGTGTAAAAATAGAGTCCACAGATTCTACCAAATTCCTCGCCACTAGTTTATAACTAAATTCAGAAAATATAAACCCCCTCTCCAAGTAATTATCACTACATGTACAACCTACTTCCTGAACAATCCATTATCCAGAGAAAATTCAACTCCCTCTTCTCTAAACCTATAAACGACACCAACATCATCGGTCCTATAACCAAATATTTTTGTCCAACGTAAATTCTTCGAGATGGGCATGATATTGGGAAAGATCAGCGTGGAAACCCCGAAATACCAATTGATTAAATCCTCGGCCGATTACGAAATCCGAAAATATGTGCCGTCGGTGATAGCTGAATTCACATTTGATCCGTCACAGTTCAAGGGCGACAAAGACGGCGGCTTTACCGTGTTGGCCAATTACATTGGCGCCTTAGGCAACCCACAGAACACGAAGCCGGAGAAGATTGCAATGACGGCACCGGTAATAACGAAGACCCAAGAGAGCTCTGGTGAAAAGATTGCCATGACAGCTCCGGTTGTGACCAAGGCTGGCGGGGAAGAGGAGAAGAAGAACATGGTGAGTATGCAATTCTTGTTGCCGGATAAGTATAAGAAGGCGGAGGAGGCGCCTAAGCCGGTGGATGAGAGGGTGGTGATAAGAGAGGAGGGGGAGAGGAAGTATGGGGTTGTGAAGTTTGGGGGAGTGGCGACGGAGGCCGTGGTTGAGGAGAAGGTGGAGAAGCTGAAGAAGTGCTTGGAGAGAGATGGGTATAAGGTAACTGGGGAATTCTTACTGGCGAGGTATAACCCACCATGGACTTTGCCTCCATTCAGGACCAATGAGGTTATGATCCCGATTGAGTGAAATTTGAAGCCTAATGCTTGCTGCACTGTAGTAGATTTTAGTCTTTTCTGTTTCTTTTCTGTAGTGTTCATCAGTGTCCACAGATTAAGACTGCAACTTAAATGCAGGTGCTGATACTTATGTGTAATTCAAGCAACTCTCTGTTATGGGATTTGAATAAAAGGGCAAATTTTGATTTAAATTCAGATAACATGTTCTGTAAATTCTATTGAAATCATGTGCTGTGAGAACAGACATCAATTGGAGGAATTCTCTTCACCCACATTCTGTTAATTGTAATAAGCTCATTTCATCAAACCCATCTGTGGGACTTGCTCCAACGAGGGATTTTTTTTTCCTCCCCCACAAATCTAATCGATGTGGGACTTGCTCCAACGAGGGATTTATTAAGATGCATGAGAATGAGATGCTCTCTACGGTTCTACAACCTGAGAGCCAATAACCCATGGGCAAACGCAAAAATTTCATTGCGAAGTAAAATCTGCAAACATTGTGAGGGCATTACAGGCAGCAGAAACATGTTGTTTCAAGGTTTAAGCTGCAAAGCGGATCCCAACAATTGATTTAGCACAAATATAGCAGGCAAACCGGCAAATTAGTACTCGCACGGAAGCCTCAGTACCAGTGCAACAACCAAATTATGCAAAATCCAAAAAAAAAAAAAAAAAAAAAGAGTTGAAAATTAAAAATAAAAAGATTCTCTTTTTTCTTCTTGGTTTATGAAAGAAGATCATCTCGGGGAAAACCTCCACAAGACATTGAATCATTCATACCTCAGTGGAACAGATATGACGTCCTCGAAAGGATTAAATTTTCTTTCAGGGGAAAAGGAGGAGGAAGAGGATGAACGAGAAAGCAAGCAGGGACTCCAAGGAGAGGAGTTTCTCAACATTTTATAGGGGTTTGACGTTTGATTGGGTTAACCCTAGGGGCGTGTTTGGAAAGTGTGTTAGTGGAACCTACTCATGTTTCTAACCCAAATGGGCCAAATATATAGCTAAGGTTTGGGCTTGGCTTGTTTGTAGTCTAAACTCTTTGAGCCCATATATCCTAAATGCTCGGTTTGCTCTACATTTTGGTTGTTGCTCCCTTTAGCTAGAAGGGGATTCTCTTCTCACTGTTCTAGCCATTAACAAAGGTAATTTGTTTTCTAAATTGCCTTGTACTCCAAGTGATGGTCGATATTCAAGCACAGCTTCTTCGCTTTGAGAATTGGACCGCTCCTAAAGTTTCAAGATGTGCTAATTCTCGAGCACACTCAGTGGCCGCTTCCCACAAGTGTTTGAAAGCATTCCTGAACATTCCCCTTTTCTTTCTACTCTTTGGAGAAAAAACTCCCCAATGGCGTGAGTAGTAGATTCGATTTGGTCTAGTTTTAGCTGAGATTGGGACCATGTGTCCTGTTATGGAATACATATCTCAATCTTAATACGTCTAATTTTAATTAAAACTTGACCTAAGTCAAACAAACCCGTGAGCATAACCTTTCATAGATGGATTTGGCACCCAAGTTGTCTGTTGAAAAAACTACAAGAGATGTGCTATAATTTTTTTACAATACCTAAGCCATATCCTTCATCGATTGATGCCCCTTTATGGCGTAAAGCCCTAATCTTCATATTGGTGCCAATAGGGTAGTTTTTTTTTTTATAAGTAAAATATATTGAAAAGGCGCAAAGGGTAGGGTAGTTGGGAACTTGAAGACGTGAGATGAGAAAAAGGGGTGTCAATAAGAGCAAATTTTTAGATGTATTATAATGTGTGAAGCTGGTGATATTTTTGCTAAGTTTGAAGGATTATTTCATTATCATGACCAGTTCTCGCCATTACACCAAGCAAATTTTTATAATATCCTTTCGTTTATCTTGATTGTTCAATTGTAACATGCAATTAATTTATCCCATTTTAATCACACTTGATCAGTATATAATTAGTTTCCTCAAGTTCTATTAGCCCCAAAAAAATCCCTTGAAAGTATTGACAACGTAATTTGTCAAAAAAACTGAAAGAAAGAACAAAGGGAAACATAAGATATTGAGAATGATATTTGGAACAGCTGTCTCTATTTCTTCTAACTCATGAGATTAACTGGTTGGCTATGACTTCACTTTGTTTTGGAGCCTCTGACCAATACATTGAACACACACCCTCCCCTCCTTCATGAGAATCGGGGGTAAGGATTGTTAAAAGTTTATTCTTATCAGGTTGTTTGGGATTATTCTTATCAGTAGGATCATGTCTTCATCTTTACAATTGTAGTCACAATAGCTTTTCTATATAAACGAGTCAGTAGCATATATAAGGGAAGATTCATTGAGTCAATTGATCAAGTATCTTGTTTGTGGTGTTGTGTTTGGTTATTGTTTGAACCGAGTTTCCAGGCCTCTGGAGTGTTGTTTTGTTGTGTTTGAGTAATAAAGCTTTTATTCACCCCACCCAAAAAAAAAAAAAACCCCTTTCCATATTTACAAATCCATCACAATCCATCAACGAAACTCAGTAAAATCCTATCACACCACCTGAGTAGGCAATAATTCACTATGTGCAGAGATAAATATATGTCACAAGCGAGCAATCTTATCAACCTTACCCACTGAATAGCTTTAGAACAATAATGACGATATTCAAAATTATGAGGGGCAGTCTCAAGAACTGGCATGCGTGTATGAGCCCTATGATCTGCCCTTTAAGTGAATTCCTCGCATCTCTTTGAATTTCTATCAAGGTCCATCCGCTTGGAGCAAGAAACCGATCCTCGTTCAGTATTGCCAATGAGTTTGCAAAAAGAAGAAAGGCTTCAAGGAAAGTCCAGAAACCCATTTTCTGTACATGATCGATGAAGGAATCAACATTTCATTTTCAGTATAAAACACTTCATAGGAGGAATTGGTGGAAACTTTTCATTCATGCGTAAAGAATCTAGATGTTCTTGAAAGTACCTAAGTTGTCACCCAAGAGTCAGATATATTTGATTGAAAAGGGAAAAGCATAATATATATATACACACCACAAAAACAGCATACTTCTAAGCTTCTCTTTCTCATGATCTTTTGAGAGTTCTACAAGATTCTAACCTTGGCTCAAGTAGTAAAGAGTTGAGATTAGGCTTGGTAAGTGTTAGATTATTATCTCTCCTAGCAACTAAGGGAAAAAGAAGATTCTGCATATACATGTTGAATGACCTACTGGACATTGCAAGTTCACCAATGGTGACTGGCTGGTAACCTGACACAGAGGCAGGTAGGCTAATGCAGCTTGCTTCAATGCAAAGAATCTATACATCAATAACCAACACAAATGGGGTTGCTAATCCCCCTCATTCTCTCTAACTTGCTCTTAGTAGTAGGTTTGCTCTATCTTTGTGTTGTGGTATAGTTGATAACCTATATGGGAACTATCTAAGTTGGCCAATCAAAGCTGCCGTCAGAGCTAGGTAAGCATCAAGGTAAAGAACCCGAACCCTGTGAACACATGAACTCTAATTCTCCATAGAGATATTTGTACAAGATCCCTCCGGAAGGATTACCTTTCATTCTCTCCATCTGCAACTATCAACCGTTATTAGACTAACACATAACACTAGGCTACTTACTATTTTTCCCAAAAACATAGGATAAAGTTATATCAAACATATATACTGTCACAATCAATAGCCCTGAACAAACATTATGGAAATATGTTTTTTTTTTTTTTTTGGCAACATCATGGCCTCTCGAGTCCTACCCACACAAGAACTAAAATCCTTAACACTAAAATCCCCAGATGTGGGACTTTTCAAGCGAACAAATTGGTGATTATCACAGAAAAAAGAAATTGATGAATCTCCAGTTAATCAGTCAAACAAAACCGATCAAAACATATCCAATACTGCTGTGTTGGTCCTACTTAAAAAATTTGAACATACTGATATAAGGTGCTTTCCGAAAACAAAATCATAGGAAGTCTCACCGGTGACAAGAAACAACCAGCGAAGGAATATATTGGACCCAGAAAACGACAACTCTCCCCGGCAAAGGCGTTGAGGCTTGACCCCTTGACCTTGCTGATTTCTACAACAACAGAAAACAGGGAGACCGAAGAGGAACAAGGATGTAAGAAGGAATGCCTTTCCCTTCTCGGAAGTATCTAACTTTGATAGGTCCACGTCTTCATCACAGTCGCATTTTTTCACATCCAACGGCTAGGAATGTCTCGCTGGCGTAAGCGGAAGCTAAGATCCGTTGGATTTAATCCATACTTGCTGTTTATTATCCACTAACCCGTGTGACTGGTCCGACCCGAATCGTCGCGACCCGGTAAGAACTTTTGCCTGTCCAAGATAGCCGTGAGGTCAAACATGGATAAACCCTCTTCGAATGAGTAATTCATTCAACCATGTCGTCACTTCAGCTAATCCCACCTTCTCTTTCGCTTCCACTCCTTCTAAGCTGTAAACTTCCAAGAGGTAACAGAGCTTCAGAGCCTCAAACACTCGCGCAAATTTCTAAGCCAAAGCGGAGCGTGGCTCGAGCTTCCATCAACGGCGACACAAATGGAGCTGTCGAGCCGCCAAAACCCACTCGCCGAGGCAGGAAAAAGGGATCCACTTCGTCCTCGCCCACCTCTCCCCCAAAGAAAACAAAGAGTTCTAGAAAAACCCAAGCCGAGAAAGGCACAGTCGAAGCCAACGAACCAGACCCAGAATTCGGCGACTACGACGACGGAATCGATTTCCCGTACGACGACCCACCACTGATCTGCTGCTTCGGCGCCGCACGGAAAGAGTTTGTGCCCACGGTCCGAGTGTCCGACAACCAAATGCACCCGGACATCTACTCGGAGTGGAAGATGCTCCAGTGGGACCCGCCGGAGTTCGTGAGGGCCCCAGGTGGGCCCCCGTCCAACGTGGCGATATCGCACGTGAGGCTGGGCGGGCGAGCCGCGTTCATGGGCAAGGTTGGGAAGGACAAGCTTGGGGACGAGCTGGTGTTGGCGATGAACATGGAGAAGGTGCAGACGAGGGCTGTGAAGTTCGATGGGAATGCTAAGACGGCGCGCACGTACGTGAAGCTTAATTTTGACGATGAGAGGATGTGGGCGGAGACGGTGAAAGAGGCCGCTGAGGATTCGCTTCTTAGCTCTGAGTTGAACCTTGCTGTGCTCAAAGAGGTAATTACGTAAAAGAAAATCGTTGCTTTATAGCCTTTTCTACTCATTTAGTGTGAGAATTTGTGTTATTTTGTTGGAGTTTCACATTTGATTGAAAATGCTCTTGCACTGAATGTGAAATGTTTTTTTCTCTATCTTATCTGTTGCAGGCTAGAATTTTTCATTTTAATTCAGAAGTTCTAACATCCCCCCCATTGCAATCAACCCTTTTTAGAGCGATTGCATGGTCTAAAAAGTTTGGAGGTCTTATATTTTTCGACTTGAATTTGCCCTTGCCTCTGTGGAGATCGCGTGATGAGACAAGGGAAATAATCAAGAAAGCCTGGAATGAAGCAAACATCATTGAGGTTTCAAGGCAAGAGCTTGAGTTTCTTCTAGATGAAGATTATTATGAGAGGAAAAGGAACTACAGGCCTCAATACTACGCTGATAATTTTGATCAAACCAAGAGCCGGAGGCGAGATTATTACCATTATACCCGTGAGGAAATCTCTCCGTTGTGGCATGATGGTCTTAAATTTTTGTTCGTGACTGATGGAACTCTTCGAATTCATTACTATGCCCCTTCATTTGATGGTGTAGTGATCGGAACAGAGGATGTGCTCATCACCCCATTTACTTGCGATAGGACTGGTTCTGGTGATGCTGTTGTGGCAGGGATTATGCGAAAGTTGACCACAAACCCTGAGATGTTCGAAAATCAAGATGTTTTGGAGAGGCAGCTTCGTTTTGCAATTTCTGCAGGAATCATATCACAGTGGACTATTGGTGCAGTGAGAGGTTTTCCTACTGAGAGTGCAACACAAAATTTGAAAGAACAGGTTTATGTGCCTTCATTGTGGTAGAGCAGAACAGGTTTCTGTACCTTTAACGTGGCAGAGCAGATCCTGAAACATGATGGTTTCTATTTTCTGAGAAATTTATTGTATGTTATCAGGAGCTTTGAGAAACTGTCTGCCATGAAGGTGAGGGAGAAGTTTTTTAGAAGATTGCATGAATTGTTCTCTGGCATGGTCAAATTTATTGGATTCCGAATCATCTTGAATCACAGATTATAGGTGCACTTGATGTGCATTTTTTTGGTGAGATACATATTATCTCTTCTTACTGGAATCAGAGTTTTTGTAGTCAGTACTCTCTCTCTCTCTCTCTCTCTCTCTCTCTCTCTCTCTCTCTCTCTCTCTCTCATATCGCCCTTTTTAGGTTAGCTTTGAAAGACTCAGTATAATCATCTGTAGTGTTTTTCTTATTGGCATGAGACCACACAAAATTGAGAAGATATCTGGTAGGAGCATGTGCAAATCAATTTCTGTGGTGAACTGTATCAATATTACATTCAAGTTGGCCATGATGCCCAATTTGGCAAGTCATCTCGACAACTGAATTAGGGGAAGAATAATGAATTAATGGAATTCTATAACTCTATATACTTGACAGGGATGATGTCGCTGTGCCAGTGTAGCTAAGCTAACCTGGTTTACCTCAAAATTATGCACCCATCTTCTCCACTCCCCTAAATTGCTGGTAAGGTTCTCTCCTGTCAAATCCCATGAGAAACTCAAAATTGTAGACCTTGTTGGCAGCCTTTGTTTTCAGGGTGGGAAGTAGTCCATTTCAAAAACACTCATCAGCGGTTATCTTATACTCAAATGTATGAGCCGCATAATCTCAATCAACCGAAACCCTATCTTTGTGCTGCAGCCTTAAGACGTCTGTGGTCAAGTTTTAGTCTAGTAAGTTGCTCCTGAGACTTGTTACAGACGCAACCGGGAAAAGGATTTGCATAAAAGTTCTCCTCCAGCCTTGGTGACTCTCCTGCCTGTCTAAGATATGGTGCTCCAAGCCTGTCAGAATGCAATTTCTTAACCTCCAAAGAAAATTCTTCTGAAGATATCGCTCCCTCATCCAGCTGATCGATCAGTCTAACAAAATTTAATCTGAAAACAGATGACTTTATATATCAGAAGACTGAGTTTATGTCCAAACTACCTTAAAAAAAATTAGTTTAATAAGAACGAGGGCCAAATGTTAACGTAAACAAACCTGTCAGGATTGATAGTCTTTCGAAATCCTTCAAACCTCCTATGTCCCTGCACTGCCTTGGCCATATTCCCATCATACGTGTAAACAAAGACATCACTTTCAAGTGCCACAATATAATCCAAGGCGGCCAGGCGGTTCTGATATGGTTTAAAGGGCAGCAACTCTTCTTCTGTTGCAAGAGTGGAATGAGTGAAGACATTTGGGTACTCAGAGCGAAAGGCAGCCATGCTATTCCTGCCATACATCTCTCCTGCAACTATGTAAATAGTTGTAGTGGAAGGGTAACCCATTGCCTTAAGGAAAAGGGCTGCTTCTCTAGGGGACATTGGGCATCCGCCTTGGAGCCGCCTTTCGTTGCTATCTATTTCTTTCTCCTTCCAATGCTTAACATTGTACCTCATAGTCCTAAGTTCATCCGCCTCGGCTGTGGTAAGGTTGTGGCTGCACCCAGTGAAAGCGAGCATGTCTTTCTCATATCTGCAGTCAAGATTACTTTACTTAGTTCGATAACTTGAAGCTGTATTTTGAAAGAGTAAAACTATTTAGTAGACTGCTATACAACTGAGATAACGTGACAATAAAAATCAACCCTTAGTTTTTCTTTTTTATAAGCCCATGTTGATCGAATATGAGAGTCATATAACAGTTTAAAAAATAGCATTACTCATTTAAAAAATTCCAACGTATGTCATACATGATGATTACCTTAGATGCAGAGCGATATAGGGCTCACTATTGTTCCTTAATCTGTCAACCAAAATCGACCCAAAATCTTCAATATCCTTTGTGTACCGGAGAGCCTGGTAATTGGCGCGGCACCTGAGCTTCTGAATGGAGGAAGCAAGGCCATTATTAGCCAGTCGAGAATCGGTGTGGGTGAACTTTATCACCTTGTGTCTCTTCAACAATGGAATCATCTCGCTTCTGTAATAACTAGCCTGCAGATGAAGCGTGTGAGATACAATTCCAGAAATGGAAAAATAAGAGTGGAAAAAATGTATACTTCAGCTTGCATATTATTTTCAGACCTTAGACCAGGAAACAGGGGCCTTGGGAAGGGGCTTCACTGCTGCATATTTGGGTGGCAAATACTCAACTATCTCAATATCATCATTTAAAACTTCCATGAAGTGCCTCCAGTCAAAGATATCTTTAAAATCACTGCAAAAATAACAGAATAATTTATTAATAGAATTCAATGAGTAGGAAACTAATAAATACCATTTATCACACGACCACATTAATTAACTTTTAGAATAATACCTCGGATCTGTCCAAAACGACTCATGATCAAGAGAAGGAAGAACCAGAGTGGCATTCATTATCTTTGCAACAGCAACCATATCACATATCTGAAGTCAATTAACTCGGTTAGCTCGAAAAACACACAAATCCAGGAGACTGAGAATAAGATAACTTCTTTTTTCTTTTTCTTTTTCGAATACGACAAAGCTTGATCGTAATTCTTACTCCTGTTCTCATTTGATTTAATCCACCATTGGCATGAACAACAAGATAGCCATTCGTTTTCGAGCCAGTCCCTTGAATAAATTTAGATTGGTAAAAATCAGAACCAAAGAAAAATAAAATATATAATCAACTGATTGTATAAATGGTGAATTATGAGGACATACTTATTCGATTCCTGGGTCGAACAATGCATTGGTAAAAGTTGTCACTATTTGGTTTCATCCATATTTCTGGAGTCTGTAAACATAGAAAAATTCATTCATAATACCAAATCAGACACAGACAAAAGAAAAAAAACCAATTGAACCCAGAAAAGCTTTAATCTTTTATACAGTTAACGTTTTCAATCAAAGTGGAACTGATAACAACAACAATATTATTTATTGCTTTGAAACAAAAAGTCAAAGGTTATTTTATCGTAATTGTCCTCATGAAAGTAATTCCACACGGAAAGAAGAACACAAGAAAGCAGCCCCCATAGAGCGAATGTGTTGGTCAGAGACTCAAAGCCACCCGGCCCACCCATACGAAAATTCCAAGCACTACTTCCCTTCCCTTCCCTTCCCACCCACCCACCACATATTCTGAGTCAAAGCAACAACTGGACAAATCATATCGTTCCAAAACCAACGAAGCAAAAACCATTTTTAATTTATATCCCCCCCCCAAAAAAAAACTAAAAAAAGGAAATGGAAATTAATGAACAAAACAAAACTCAGATTGAAATAAAACACTAGATTCTTTACGCGTTGGATATTTTCAACCAAAATGATTAGGACCCAACGAAATGGAATGTGAAAGGGAGATTAAAATATTCACTTACAGTCAATCTCTCCAGGACACGCTTGGGCATGGAGGTTTGGGTCTCGGCGACAGCGCTCTGAGCCAACGCCCAATCGTCCTTGAAGGTCTGTACGATCAGGAGCCCGTTGTCCATCTTCTTTCCGTGCCCCTCGACGTGACTGCTCAGGAGCGAGACTTTCACGAACACCGACACGACCGCCATGAGCATCAAAAGCCCGAATATCTTACGGCCCATATTCCTCCCCGACCGCAAGGACTGCCCCATCACGGCCGCCCACAGCAGCCACGCGTCGGGCACGCAGAAGAACCCCCGGGAGCGGAGCAGGAGATACCTGATCACGGGGTGGTGGAAATGGTGGTGATGGTGGTAATGGAAGTGGGACGACCCACGGTCGGAGCCGTTAATGTCGTCCCCGTCTTCTTGGCCGGAGAGGTTGGAGATGATGATGGAGGAGGGTGGTTTCTCGGCGTCTATCATGATGATGTCCGCCACTCGTCGCCTAGTCTTGGTGGGCCCCGCAGCGTGCCGTGGGCTATCGTTGCCGGAGTTGGTCGTGCCGACAACAGCGGACGACATGGCCGGACCCACCGGTACTGTTACGAAAAGAACGGAATACCAGTAGTATGTTCCGGTAAAAGGAAAATGGGAAAGGCAAAAGAAAAAGAGAGAGAGAAAAGTGGTATTTTGGTTCCTGAGAGAGAGAGAGAGAGAAAGACAGAGAACCCTCGGTTGGCTTTGCTTTGTTTGATCTTTTGTGGAGTTTCCGGATTCTAAGGCCAGTTGAGGCGTTGATTGTTTCTGTTTCTCTACACAGAGAGAGAGAGAGAGTCCCCTCGTGAGAGAGGAGTCGTGGTTTATTCGGGCTATGTACTTTTTCCTTTTTCGTCTGGGAATGAAGAGGCCAGGCTTTTTATCATTGTTAAAGTGCTGCAATGACGTAACTGCCCTTCGACATTTCATAATTAAAACGTCACGAGTCACGAACCGTATTAAGGGAATTGTTATCTGTTAAAATATTTCGCATCCCACGATGAAACCGATAAGTTAACTACCTCGGGATATTCGGTCGGTATTTAGGTTTCGGTCTTCTTTTATTTATTTTCCCTGCATAAATATAAAAAATTAAAAACACCAATCCTATATTAATCATTTTTATTTTAAATTATTTCACAACGTCGATGCGATTGTCACAACAAATTTTTTTTTTTTTTAAAGCAACGACTAGTACAAAAGTTGATTGGATTGAGATTACCACGCCAGAATTCTAGTATAATTATAATGTAAAAATATAATTTTCATCCGTAAAAAAATGTTTTTCCATTACACTTTTGTAGGGACAATGAATCGTCCCCCTTCTACTCATTATGAGCGAAAAACCTTTAAATCCCAAGTAATAAATACTATATAGCATTACTCGTATCTATATACCACCATTTTACATAGATCGAACTCCACAACTAATTTTATTGAGCCATACTTTTTCGAAAGAAACACCCTACCTTTCTTCCTTAGAAAAATATTTACACTTCTTTTGCTAACTTAAGCGTAATAGAGTTTTTTCGCAGACAATCCCGACAAGCCTCTTATTGTTTCTACACTTTTTGCACATGTTCATTGGTTGAAATTTGAATCGACCGTGCGATCAATTACATCATAAATATTATATACAATATATAGACAAAATCTAAACTGTTTCTAATAGGGATTTGATAGCTTTGATATTAATTAAGCGTGTTGGAATTGCTGGCCATATTGTGGCTTAGGCCGGGTGACAGTTACTGACCAGTTAAATATATACAATATATATAATCGGAGTGGATGAGATTTGTTGCGTGAAGCATTACTTTCAGATGACATGTATTCTTACATTCCTTTGCATCCACAAAACACACATACCTAGAAAAAGAAAATGACATAATTAATTGCATTAAAAAAAAGAATCCTAGCTAGGGGGGGGGCAGCTGATCGAGCTCAGGTTGGCCTGGGGTGGCTAGCTTCCACAGTACTGGATACGTTCTCTTGTTATCATATTTATAGTACAATAATGGATGCTCTCTCTCAGTCAGATGCATCCATTTCTTTGGATTCTTTTTGATGGTCACTGCTTAACTGCGAGTGACGAGTGGTGATGATGCCAATTCTTATATATTGTCAAAAGATTCAGGGTATATACTTAGCCAGAAAACATAGAACTACTTGGAGAAAACTACGTACTGACCAATAACATGGTTCTTCCATATTGAATATTGGTTTAATTTAGGTCTTGAACAAGAGAAATGTGATCAATATTTGTAAGAATTGAGAAGACTTACTGTACATTAATATATTAGAGTAGGAACCCTAGCTAAAAGAACGACAAAGTCATTTCATTGGTGTTAATTAGTGTTAATGATGTGGTAGAAGCAATCCTAATGCTTATAACGACGTTATTAAGTTGTTATGAAGCTATTTGTAACGACTCACATAAATCATGCATACCTAACACGGACATGTATAAGCTCTCTTGTATTCTACCCATTGTAAATATACATAAACTATTCATCTTTTTAACGTGGGACGACCGAGTCCATCAACACTGGATGCATTCTCTTATTATCATATTTATAATACAATAATATATGGATGCTCTCTAGTCAAATGCATCCATGTCTTTGGATTAATTTTGATGTTCACTGCTTAACTGTGGGTGATTAGTGGTGATGATGTCAATTGCTTTTCAGTGTGGATTTGCTTAATGTCAAAAGATTCTGGGTACGTACTAATTAATTAGGCAGAAAACATAAAACTTGGAGAAAAATACTTACCAAACATGGTTTTCCATCTTGAATATTGGTTTAGGTTTTGAACAAGAGAAATGTGATCAATATTTGTAAGAATTGAGAAGGCTTACCGTACATTAATATATTAGAGTAGGAACCCTAAAAGAACGGCACAAAGAAAGCCATAATTTCCATGACATCAATCTACACGGCGCTTACTTTCACTTCATTGGTGTTATATATTGTTTATGAGGTAGAAGCAATCGTAATGCTTATAACGACGGGAGAGTTAGATGGCGGGGTTGGCGGAGGAAAGTTGATCTAGTTTTGAAAAAACTCAATCGATCTCAAATCCAAACAAAAACTGGGAGAGGCGGTGGCTGAGTGGCGAAGGCCGGGCGGCGCAGCAGATTTGAAGTGGAGGAGACCATGGACGGTAGGTGGCGAGAAGGCTACAGGTGGGCGGTACTTTGGGTGGATTGTGGGACTATTTTAGTATTTTGGACCTTCTTTGGGTCTTTTAGATCATATTTTAAACGATTTTAAAATAATTTAGGTCAGATTTTAGTATTTTGGGTTTGTGTTAATTTTTTTTTTTAAAGCTCTAATATTTTAAAAATATATTAATTTCACATTACTTTTTATTTTTTGCCTAAATACTGTTATACGAAAAAGCAACACAACCAACTAAATCAATGTAAACATAACCTACATCTAATCCAAAACGACATCACTTTGGTAATCAACACCAAAATGACGTCGTTTTGTTGAATTTATATATGCATGGACATAACCGCATCCCACGTTGAGCTAATAACCGCATCCGCATGTGCGGATAGTTGCGAATAACGAATATAGACGATTAATATCTGTCCGCATGTACACCTCTAGCTAATATTAGCAACATGTGTACGGTGTACTTAATAAGAAAATAATGTAAAACTTAACACACATGAACTTTCTTATAATCTGTCTACTTTATATGAGCTATTCATCTTTTTAATGTGGACAACCGAGACCATCAATAGAGGGACTTGGATCTTGCTCAACGTAATCAACATGCAATTAGGTAAACTTAGATTAATTATCGTGTGCTCAACGCTTGTAGACTTTTCCCTGAGAAGAGGTGTAGATGAAAGCGAGTTGAAGGTGACTATTTTGGACGTTTAGGTGAAGAAAGCTGACATTTCTCCTTATGATCAATAGAATAATTAATGCTTCTTGAACTTAATAAGAACAAATATTTTCCACCATTAATTTCTTGTGACACTTTTCATTCCGATTACTGTAATTTACCTCCTCCCCAAGAGGACGGGGTCTCACCTAGCAAAGCTATCAACTCATCCCACGGACAAATAAATAAAGACCAAAATTAATTAGGGTTATATATATATATATATATGAGGAGTAATTCTACGTGACTACATGTATATTAAGTGTTTATCAAGTGTCCTTAAAAAAATGATGTAACATTCAAAATCATCATCGGACATGTGATTGATCAAATGGTGATTTTGATTAAATGGTGATTTTAAAAGCCACCTCATTTTTTGATGGACACTTATATACTATAAGAATTACTCGGCTAAGAGGGAGGGTTTTGGCCACTCTTAAGCCTAAAAAGTGAAGAATTTTAGGATAGCCATTACAAGTGCAAGAAATAAATTATAAGGACTATAATGCAAAGAAAACATGATTTTGTAAATAAATGTAAGTTATTGGTATACCATATGATAGAACGTGATTCATATATGATACCATGATAGAACAAGGATAATTTGGCTATAAAACCGTACTCATCTATGTGAGTTCTCATTGATATATATAAAAGATTACAAGAGAGTTTGAATAACAACACATAACTGCATCTACTTCCTATACAATAGGACTAGAAATATTATCTAACTTATCTCTTATCTATCTATCATAGAGTTTGAATTCTAATATAACTAAACCTTATCTAGCTTAACACTAGAGTTTGAGTAGAAGTTGATTTCCTAGGTAGTATCCTTAATACCATAATACCTCAATAAAGCCATACAGCTAGGCTCACTGAACTCAATCTGAACCAATCAGTTAAGCGGTCTAGGCAGATTCATTCTTAGTAAAGCCCTATCGGCTCGCCAAACCCAATATGACTTAAAAATACTGACACAAAAAGCTTAAAAGGAAGCTGTATTTACTATATCTTAGCCCATGCCACATGGATTACCAACATCTCGTTATTCTCGAAGGCTTAGGAATGTGTGTCCAAGGGAGTGGGCCGGGGGCCACCATATCAAATCAATTAGCACATGAACCTCTTCCTTAAACAACAACGTGCGACTAATATACAATTAATTGAGATGACACGGCAATAACAATTAATCATTAATTTGTTTTTTTAACCTATCCTTGTAGAACCAAAGGCTAATTTTCACTGTTACTTCATTTCAGTTGTATGACAATTGTATAACAGTCTTTTAAATAGTTGGATAAATGATATTTAGTAAATTGACATATGACTGTTATACAATTAATTGAGATGACATGGCAATAACAATTAATCATTGATTTGTCTTTTTAACCTGTTCTTGTAAAATTAAAGGCTAATTTTTACTGTTACGTCATTTTAATTGTATGACAATCATATTACAGTCTTATAAATAGCACCATTACTCATTAAATTGACATTTGTTCTTATTACAAAGTGAAATTTTTAAATGAATATCTGTTAATACTACTAAAGTCTAAAAATATATATAAAAATTACAAAATAAATGTCAATTTAATACATTCGGATAATTCTCCAAACCTAGTTTAGGGTAAAATTTTAATTTTCAAAAATAATGCTAATTTCCAAGGGCAGGTTCGGTATTTTGGACACAAAACTTTTTGACGTGGACATTTTGTACCTGCAGGCCGCAGGATGAAACGTTCCTCGATCCTCGTTTTTGCGAAATCACATGATTCGCATCCTGTCAGCTTTGTTACATTCAGAGCCTGAGCCTATATGTACGTTGCCTACTTGCCTTGTCTTGGACTGGCATTCCACTTTTAGAAACTCAACAACACGTGGCGCCATTTCCAGAGCCCCACCTGGTCGAAACGTGTCGTGTAGCGTACTAGCTACAGTCGGGCACATGATTATTTATTATTCCTCTGCCCATTCTCACAAAACTATCCGTTATATTTGATGAAGACCCGGCTCGGCTTCCACAGCGTCGATCAGATGAGGGCCTACCTTGGCGACGTGGGAGAGAGGAGGTATGAGATTTTAACGGTGATGCGGGGTGGGAGACCATTGATTATCATGGGGTTGTGGAGTGTGCGGTTTGCTCGGATGGTGCGGTGCCAATCAGGGATGTTGATAATCTGAAAGCAACTGTAAAGCTTACACGTTCTCCAAATCTTGTCGTGTTTGGTCGGAATTCTACAAAAATAAAATAAAATAATTAATGATATTTACGTCATGTCGTAGTCTTGAATAAGTATTTTTTAAACAATATGTATAGGTCTTAGTCTTGAATAAGTATTTTTTAAACATATATATATATATATATATATATATGATTTTCTCTTCAAATTATCTTAAATTATATAGCGATTGTATAACAATATTCAAAAAATAAAAAAATAATAAAGTTTGAAATAACTTAATTATTTAATGACTGATATGTTAAATAACACTTAAATTGCCACGTCAATTTATAAAAGAATTATACTAAAATTTGAAATACCCCGAACCCTAGGAATACTACTAAAATTTGGATCATCGACTAGTAAAGGTAACTTTATCTCTGAGTGAAGCCTATATTTGTTTGGAGGAAACTCCTCACTGTATTTATGATATTATCATTATTGAACGATGTACTTAAATTATCTATTTATAATATGAGCTTGATTCCAATAAAAAAGAAAAAGATATATCTAGTATAATATTTTTCATCCGTATGATGTGATTCATTAAATTAATATATTGTTTAATTACATGTTTCTATACGCTCATAATCCATGTTAATTATAGCTTCAATTCCATATAATTTTTTTAGTTATGGTTTTTTTTTTTAAATATATATATATATATATATTTTGAATATCAAATTATCAAATAGGAATTTGCTATAATATCATGCGTTGATATTATATCAATTCGGATTAATTCCAACGGAAAGAATTACTAATCATTGTGCCTGCCTACATAATTGCAACACCTGGCATCGCCAAATGGCGGTGTATCGGCCTATATATAAAATAAATAATATGAACCAAGTAGAAGTCAAGTCGAGTAATGTTACACATTCTAAAAATCCAAATTCATAATAAAAAAATAAAATAAAATAAAATAAATCCAAATCCCTAGCTTATGTGGCATCGTTATGTATGAAATAGTGCAGCCACGTTTTCATGGAGGTTTCATTTCGTATGAGAGCGAGACTGAAAGAAAAAAATGTTTTGATAGGCTTTCATGACAAGGATCAAGGGTGTTCTTTTTTTCTTTCATTTTTATAATATTTGTTAAACCGATGAGGAATGGAATGGAAGCTTGAACCGATAGAAAATAATAAAAATTTGAGTTGGTTTGGCTTTACGGTTTTGTAGGCTAAAAATGCGTTTTTATATGGAATCATAAAAAAAACAACAACTTGTTTAAGGGTGGGTTTTTAAAAAATAGCGGTTCAAAGACGTGAAAAAATTATGTTTTCAAATCTAAAGCATGGGTGCGTTTTTAAAAACGCGCAATTTTAAATGTCAAACCGTAAACCCAAACGTATGTTTTGAAATGCTATATAATTTCCAAGAATTTGTCTTTCACCCATCAAATCTGATGTGGTGTGTTCATTCATATAGCATTTAGTGGACGGAAACGATTTTTTGGTTGGAGGGACCAGGCATTTATATTTATCTTTTTTAAATCACATATTTTGAAACCGTTAATATTTGTTAGTGCAATTCTTGACCTTGAAGTGAGCACAAGTCAAAAGAGTTTGAATCTTGCAAAAAGAACAAAAACCAAAAGCTTGATGGGAATGGGTTGGCAGGGAATACTTCTTAGACTTAAGTTAGATTTCTTGTTAGGTCGTAGATGATAAGTCCTATAATTCAGGATTTCAAGGACAATAAGTAATTGATCCCTTTTACCTGAATTTGATCCTCTATTTATAGAAGATGTGATAATCAATTATGATTCCACAATTTTCAGGAGATCCCATAATTTCCACTGATTCTCGGCTTGAGTTGGCCGTTATTTAATCATTTACTTAAGATTCTAATATCTTCCTTCACGTGTGAGTTCGAACTCATTTAAATAAGTGAAGCATAATATGTGAAACATTTCATTTAAATGAAAGGTAATTATGAAGACAAAATTCGAACTCATTATCATGTTTAGATACCGTGTTAAATTATCCCATATTCCAAAAACTTAAATAGATAACAAATAATAATTTAGTCTTAATTACATTTTTTTTTTTAAAAAAAAAAAAGAAAGAAAAGAAAAAGAATAGTATAAAAAGGAAGATCTTGGTGCTTGACCCACCTCTTGGAAATAGCACAATTCAAGCAAAGAGTGGATGGTTGAAATGGGCCTCCACTATGTTCATGACATGTCAACGTGTCAAAATCAACGCGGTGGTTGAACTTTCTGGAAGTTGTTTCTTTGGTCCAGAGTCCAGAGAGATCTGAGTGGAAGTGGGGAAATTTCACAAAAATTCACGCGTATAAAAAGTCTAAATGCCCCACATCGGATCTTATTCCCACCGTCATCACAGGCTTGATTATTCAGGAACAATTGAATTCGACTTTGACAGTTGTGGAAAATTCTTTTGGTCATTTTAAATACTAATTTTTTTTTATTTATTTATTATGTAGTTGTGGCAGTGTTGATTAAGTATTGGAATAGTTCGTTGCTTAAAAAAAATTGTGGTGGGTCTATAAACCGGATCAGGATCTTTTTTAATTTTAAAGAAATAGTTTATTCTCAAATTACACAATTTAAACTATTTTTAGGCATTAAATCGCTTGGAAAATGTCACCTATTAAAAATATGGCATATTATCGATGCAGTTAGAAGAAAGAATTTTTTTTCCAAAAGTGTTTTATTTTCACTTTTGCAGAGACGTTTCTTTCCATAAGATCAAAATATAATTTTTTGCTCAAAACTTGTTTATTAGAGCAAGAATTTGATGAAAATATACTTAATTTACAACTGTAACATGCCACCTTTTTAATATGTAACATTTTTCAAGAGTTTGGATGCCTAAAAACAATTAAAATCACGTAATTTGAAAATCTATTTTTTTTTTTTTGAAACGGCTAAAATTTCTAGATGATCCTAATTCTTATAAATCTATATTTTGTTATTTTGGATCGGTCAGTACACCGTCTGCCATTCCCAATTTTAAGTTTTTTTAATTTTAATTATATTTAATAATTATTTCAGCATTTGACATGATATAAACACCACAAGTATCGCTTGTGATATAGTGACACATAATATGATAGGTTGAGTTGTCTTCCGTATGTGGCATAAGAGACAGGGCGTCGTGTTTTTACGTGTGGTAACCTGAAGCTTCATTAAAAAATTGGACGGAACATGAATGGAAGTACCAAGTTGGTATTTCGGTTTACTAGAAATATTATCTGCGACACTTTTTGAAACCGATGTAAATATTTAATTTAGGCCCAAACCACAAGTACCGGAAAATAATTTGACCCTAAATTATAAAGACTATAATGCAAACAAAATATGATTTGGCAAGTTATGAAACGATAACCCAACTTGTCAACATTTGCAATAATACTATATGAGTTAGCAGTGTCACATGAAGATTTCTTTCCTAAAGGAGTGTGCAAAATCATTAGTTTAGATAAACTAATCTTACATTATTACTATATTGCCAATATCATACTCTTACCCTTACAACCAATACTATTCATTTCCACTTTAATAATAATAATAATAGTAATAAAAGAAAACTATTCATTCCTTACACAAATATGAACGGAAGAATACTCTATTTTTAGGGCACAAATTTTTTATAAACCAGTTTTTAAAAGTGTCAGGTGTCCTTAGTATGTAATTGTAACTTTAGAGAGTATTACATATAAGGCTACTAATGATGTCGGTCCATAATGACTACTATGATTGCGTCGGTCACACTTATAAGATCATTGAATCTAAGGTCGCACATAAACATAAATTTATTGACCATAAGGACAATTCTTTAACCGTTCCATAAGTGATTAATGGTTTGATAATGGTTTTTTAGCCTTCTTGTTTAACAATATATATATATATATATATATATATATATATATATATATATATATATATACACAGAGTGTTTTGTACAAGCTGAGGAACATGATACCGAACATAGCATATCCCAATAGTATAAAATCTCAATTATTGTTCTCATGAAATCTCTCCAACTAATTCACCAAAAATGCACAATAATTATCTTTTGCAGTGCTTTTATCTCCCACTTTATCATAGTTCGACGTTGTATTCGAGTATTAAAATCCTAACCCAACAAGGGAGCCTGTGGAACTGAATGGTTGCAGCGAATTAAAAATAAAATTTACTTGTAATAAAAGAAAAATAAAATTTCTAAGCTCTCTTGGTTTTGTGAAAAATCAATAAAACAAATGTTATTAAATAAATTTACCATAATTTCAAGAAAATCCATTTATATAAAGTGTTTTGACATCGCTGTGCACATGAAATGATAGGTTATAACCTGCCGGAATTACACCCGTGGTGAATAGATCCTTAACGCATGTACTGTAATTTTCATAACTATAAATTCAAGAGTTATTTCTTCTTTTTCTTTTTCTTTTTTTCCTTTCTTTTTATGGGGCATTTGAGACTCTGACCTGGTGTGAATGCTTGTTCTATCCCCAGACGGCCATACATGATTTGCTGTCGTGAAATATGACCACTACGCTCGATCGTAATTTGGTTTGTAAACTACATAAGATGGTGTCTTTTAACTGTATAAAGGATCTAAAGAGGCAATATTATGGGACATATGAAGAACCAAAATTACAAAAAGAAACAGAACTTTCATTATCTCAAAAAGCACTCAATGGTAAAGAGCAATAGTACATACAAACGCCGTGATATGGTGTAGCAGAACAACACCCCAAGTGCTGCAATGCAAGCAAACTATTTACCAACAAATGAAATTTTGGTCCCAAATATTTTGAAAATGAGAAATCCCATAACTTATTGCTCGGCAAAAGCAGCAAAGGAACATGAAAATTTGCCAAATCACAGCTTCAGCCACTCCAAGCAAGGACATAGACCCCAGCAAAACCGTGAAGGATAGTAATCCTTCAAGTAAACCTCCCTGCTAAAACCAATAATATAGAAAGTAAAGGTTCGAGCACGATGAGCCATGGTGACGCGTGTAACTGGCACAACGGAGATGGTATGCCTCTCACATATGACCCTAGAGGAGGGAGGTACATGAGCTCTGTCCGCAATAACTTCAGAAGAAAACTTGTTGAGGAAGAAAGAGTCGGCAAAAAAGGCTGGAGTGCATTGATATGCCTGAGTGTTGCACAACTGGACACCTTTGGCTTTGTGGAAAACCTCATCAGGAACTGATGCTGCTCCGCTTGTTGCACCAACTTTTCGATTTGAGAGTGTCTTCCTGTAACAGCAATTTTCTTTTCTCGTTCATTGAAGCACCAGCAGAAAATGGTAAGAATGAAAATTTCTTACATGAACAACCATGCAAGCAGTGATGGTTGTTTGAACATGAGAACTGATTATCCACATCACACAATGGTCTGGAGACAAATAATTTCATAACTTATAGAATTGCCTTTCAAAAAATCATACCTGCAACAGTTGATTCTATCAAGTAAATCTCAGTCAACTTATCCCCTATATAGTTATGGAGATAACTTACATCTTAGCCCCTTGACCAAAACTACGTATAAATCCTGCTGAGACTTTGGACCATCTTTCAGGCACCATTCAGTCCATAAGTAGCTTTCTGATGCAAAATTCATCGCGTATAAAATTCCTACTAAGAGATGAAATACTCAAACTCTAATGAATTGTTCAAATTTCTATGCAGCCAAATTTTCGCTGAAAGGTTATATAGATCCTATATGTTTGATCATTAAACACAAATCACTTCACAGTCAGGTACCTCCTCAAGGTGGTGCCCATATCAAAGAATGTGAAACATGACATTACATGAAGAGAATAGATAATTCCTTCTAGTAGAGTGACTGCCTAAAAAATATGCACTATGATGAACTAATCAAATTCAAAGAAAGTTTTGAGCCTCATTCATTATGAAATGCAGGTTGGTTAGCTTGTACAAACTGATAACATTGACCTTTATAGGCAGAGCATATGCAATATACGTATCGTCAATCTAGCAGACATACCATCTAACAACTGCAACATTGCGTGAGAGAAGAGAACCACTTCCATGACATGTCTCACATTTAATTAGCCCACGAGATGCACAAGTAGCACAGGGAATCTGTCCCTTGCCATTACATTTCATACATCTGCAAAGACAAATAATTCCGAGTGAATGAACCATGACCACTGCAAGAGTAATAGCTATCCAGTTCCAAAACATGAAGCTACCATTAAACTGCATATCAAACTTAACAGTCAAAACTGTTGATTTCAAATATCCTGTTGTAGTATTTGGGTAGAAATGAAGTACACAGATAAGTTCTAGTTAAAGAGATGTAAAGAACAACCATTGAAGTTTGACTGTGTAATAATTATGTTTCAGCTTAAAACCAGATGTGATTACATTCACATAGAGATGAATTACTAACAAACAAACAACTCACATTGTGTCAGATCCATCTCTATGGGCAATTAAACCTCTTCCATAACAAACAGGGCATTGGGCCATCTGATTTTCCTTAAAAAATCCAGGTTCTTGGTCTGCATTACATTTAGAACAGACGATATTTCCCCGTCCTGCACATCCTGCAATCTCATCCAAGGTTGTGTTAGGACAAAACAATAAAGACTCCTACTATTAGTAACTGCGAGAACAAAAAGATAAAAATTCAAGTTTCTTTTACATTAAAATTCTTTCTTAACCACAAAGAGTCTGTAATTTCAGAACCCTTACCTGAGCATTTCTCAATGCGTTCAGAATGAGGAATTTTCGCTTTTGATTCTTTATAAGGTATAAATAGGACAGGGAACTCAGATTTTAAATCCAATTCCCAGATTCCAAGTTCAGGCCCTTTATCCCTTCCATCAATATCCCCACTGAGGTATGGTTCTGTTTCTCTTAAAGTTTCCCTTTCCTCTATAAAAGTATCTAGGGTTCCTACATAAACATTGCAGTCTTCCACTGCATGAATCTTCCATGTCCGAGCAGGACGACTTCCCCAACAGCAACGATGACCAACATGATCAATGAGCAATTCACGTATCTCTACTTCATCCAATATTTGCCTAAACATGGATTATTGAGTTAACAAAAGTTTGTAATTTGATGCTACGATGTTGAACTTGATAAAATTCCATCAATAAAAGAGGGACTTGAATAGAGAAAGAAAAAAAAAATACCAACATAGGTACAAATCAAAGCTTTAAGTGAACATGTACAGCAAGTGCTAGAGGTAAACCTATCTGTGATTCATGCTTGAGCCTTGACTAATCTTTGACAGAGAGCAACAATTATAATTGTGGAAGATCTCCAGGCAGGATCTTCTATAATTTATCTCAATACTTGGCCCTTTTGCAGCAAGCACCAGCATGCATTGGGCAGTAATGCATGAAACAAAGTGCTTTTTAACTATGGCATAATGGATGGTGCAAAAGATACTAATTACTTACCTTGCATATTTCCATATGCATGACAATGCACAAATGGATTATCCATGAAAATAAATGGCATAGGGAAGATAAAAGCCTCGTTTTTCAAGCAAAATTCTTGAAAAATTAATACAGGTTCTCTGAAATTCTTGCTAACATGATGTTTTCACTTTGATACAAGAAGGTTGCTAATATGTCAACGAAGTCACTGAAATTCTTCTTCTTCTTCCTCTTCCTCTTCTCTTTTCCCCTTTTAGTCCAAAATTTTGTTTCCCTAGAAAATAGGCTGTCCTCACATCCCTTAATTGTGACACTACCATACTAGACAGTTTCTATATTCTTATTTGTGCCTTGGCAAAAGTATTCTGCGCCTGTAGTTATTATACGTCACCACACACAAAATCCTAGCACAAAAGTTGGTTGATTTTTGGCTAATAAGATAGGCCCACAACACAATACAAATCCTTCTGAAAAAGCAAGAGCAATAAGAAAGATATGTCTAAAAGAAAGGGTGCAACACAGCTGAGAAAGAGGAAGTGTTTCAAGGCTTATCTTATGAAAACGATGTCATATCACATTATGCCAACATTGCAGAAACATGGTACAAATTTTTAAGATAAGACTAACAATCTTAAAGACATGCAACTCAGCCTGTAACCCTTTCAAATTATAACATCAGTTCCATTGAATTTCTGCACTTGATAATAGGTGCGTAGTAACAAACTAACCTCCCGAAATCACTGGTGGCTCCACCATAATCTCCTCCATATCCACCTTGATAAACAATAGCTTGCTCTGCAAGAAGTGACTCATGATAATGTGTACAGGGTAAAAGATTATGGAAGAGAATGAAAACTTCATTGCGTTAAAATGAAGCATAAAGCAGTATAAGTCTCCTTTGGTTAGTGAGAAAATATTACATTGTTTTATGTTGTTTTGACATCTGAAAGTGATAAAAAAATAAAATAAATAAATAAACTAGCTTCAAAATCCAAATTATATTATAAGGCATGTCAAACTGGAGGTTTTGTAGCTTAATTTCCAAATAATCTAAGATTTTAACATCTTAATTTCCCTTATTTTCCTACATTTTCTCAGCAACCAAACAAAAAACACCAATGAAATACTCGGTAAACATAGATGGTAATCCTTGACAATCGAAAGCAAGCTCTTCAAAACCCCAAAATTAACTCAGACCCATTAACTAAAACCGAAAACCCATATAAGAAATAGCCAGCTGGGAAACATGCGCGTACCATTAGGATCGGGCTCGGGCTCGGGCTCGCTGACCAAAGCGCTGTGAAGGGAAGGCGGGTAGGGATCGGAAAAAAAAGCCGCCGACCGAATCTCCTCGACGCTGACCTCAGTGCCGGCCAACGAAGTAGTAGGAATCACAGAGCCCGTTCTTCCCACGTACTGGTACGAACTCCATTTTCCGCTCTCTTTCTCTCCCGCTTCACTTCCTTGTTCTTTCACAAATACGAAAACCCATCAAAGAAATATCAGAGATAGGCTTCTATCAACTTGAAAATTATAATTAATAACCCAAAAAAAAAAAAAAAAAAAGACTTGGAAAGCGCGAAGCGTGTGAGTTCACCTGAGAGCAGTGGCTCCTCCATGATTTTGTGTGTGTTAGAGAGACTGAAAATGTACAAATATAGTGCAAGTTTCCTTAGCGAGTAAGAAAGGCGTGGATCTCTCTGGTAGACTGGTAGACGACTCGGGTCCACCCCATCAATTCTTGGGTTCAGGCTTGTAAACGCAGTTAAAACCAAAAAAAAATAAAAAAAATAGCGTTGGTTGTTGTCGTCGTCGTCGTCTGAACTCGAACTTGAACGGAAGATGGTTGCCAATATTTTATTGTTAATGTTTTTTTTTTCAAACTATTGATTACGACCATCTATTTTCAAAACTATAAAAAATTACTAATATTTTCAAACACATTCTTAACAAAAATAAAACTTTTGGTAGCTAACTACCCAACATCTGAGGTGGATCATGGATGGTCCACCCCGGAGCATCTTTTGAAGGTGCCCGATTCTAACACTCCGGTTTCATGTTGAGAATATGAGTAGGCTATATAAAAAATACGGTTTATAAGAAATGCTTATGAGCATTAAATCTCGCATTGTTTACTTATTATGTAAAATTGATGTCTATAAATTATTATAAAGAATTTTCAAATTTATTAGTCATTTTGAAGTGATAGTAAGGATGTGATTAGCATTTTTTTCTTCATCGTTCCACCCATTATTAGAATCGCATGGGACTGGGTTTCCAACCACCCTTCTTTTAATATATATATAAAAAAAATTATGACTTTTAGTTTTTTTTCTTTGAATTTATATGGTTTTTTTTTTTTTTTTATCTTATTAAAAAAGTTTATAGTTATTTTTATCTTCTTGTTAGCCTTAAACAACATTAATAATTTTTAGAAGTCTGAGAGGAATATTGATGCGATCGATATTGTAACGGTCTTGTTTGAATGTTTGTTAAGGCAATGAGTTTGAAGTAAACGTATTAACGTGCACAACAGTTGCGTTACCAAAATATTACCTTCCTTTTTATTTTTTTCTTTTTTTTTTTTAACGAAAAATCTGAATATTACTCTTAAGGTAATACATAAATAGGTATTGTA
This sequence comes from Alnus glutinosa, assembly GCF_958979055.1. Classification (NCBI taxonomy): domain Eukaryota; kingdom Viridiplantae; phylum Streptophyta; class Magnoliopsida; order Fagales; family Betulaceae; genus Alnus; species Alnus glutinosa. The sequence goes on from NC_084892.1 coordinate 26,746,917, forward strand.
ATAAGAACTAAATACGTATAAATAGGAATACTTACATGTTAATAAGATAAAAATAAATAAATAAATAATAATAATTTTTTTAAATAAAAAATAAAAAATAAAAAATTGATTGATTCTAAACATTATATACCTATTTTGTTTTTGTTTTTTCTTATGCGGAGGAGGGTAAATCTATCATTTATTTATTTGTTTATTGCATGAAAATGAACATTGCAACCATTTTAATAGTTCAGCAAGGTACATTGTAACACTTAATAATATTAACATGTGTTCATTGGCATGTGAGAAGCATATGTTGTTTTAATAACATGTGCTTTTTATATGCTTTTCTAATAGTATTAATAAAAAAAAAAATTGAATTTAAAAGACACATGTCACTCTTATATATGGGTTGTAGAAAATTTCTGTCAACCAATAACGAAATGAGAAAGGTTTGGTTGCATTATTTGTTACATCTCCGTATAAGATATTTGTAAATTTACTATTAAATTTATAAATTTTCCATATTCAATGAGGATTTACAAGAGATATGCAAGAAATTTACAATAGAATGATATGTAATATATCTGGAAATAATTATTATATTTTGAGAAATGCTTATTTGCATTATGATGTTCATATTGCGTACACCTCCATTGAGTTGACATGCTCCATCCACCCTTAATTAACAAAAAAAAATAATAATAATAATAAAAGCATTTCTCTTAAACTTTTATAGTTTATTCCAGCATACCATTCATATATGAGTAATTTGATGATTTTAAAAGCAACCCAATTTTTAAAGGGTAAAAAGAGAAAAAAAAAAAAAAATGATGCTTAACATATATATATATATATATATATAAAATCGGGGAAATGGTAGGCAGGGACACTCATCCGTCCCCTGTCCTACTTTTAATAATATAATAATATATTATTAAAGCAAAAAGTGATAAAATCGAAGAAAATAAATGAAAAAGTAATATAATATATTATTATATTATTAAAAGTAGGACAAGGGACGGATGAGTGTCCCCTGCCTATCATAGCTCATAAAATCGAGTAATACTTTTTTTTTGAATATTATTCTAGTAATACTATGAACTATTTGTTATCATTTTAAATTGACGTGTCTTAAAATTATAATTAAATTTATGATAAATTACTGTTGATTTTAAAGAATCATTATTGATTTTTTTTTTTTTTTTTTTTTGAAACGAATCATTATTGATTTTAAAAGCTAAGGGGAAGTCAACTTTTGAAGAATGAAATGAAGATAAAAAAAATGGTCCGATCGCCCACGTGCAGTGATCAAAGAACCTATATGCAACGAATCGACCGTCACTAACAGTAGAGACACATAAAGAACCTATATGCCGTCACACCTGATACATCCCCAGTCCTATATATACACAACTAACACTAATTTCTCGACCGCTGCCACCTAGTCTGTAATTAGGGTTTCCGTCTTCCCAGACCAGCACAACAGCTCCGTTCGAAAATGGTGAAAGGTCGCCAGGGAGAGCGCGTCAGGTCCCAGATTTCCTCTCTCCCAATTTTCCTTTAACTCTTCTTTCATGGATTTCTTCAAACACCTTAAAAGTCTTTGTTCACCTGTTTGTATTTCTTGTTTCACAGACTCTATATACGAGGAACCATTCTCGGATACAAGAGGTAACGGAGAGCGGCTCTCATTTTACCCAGAAATTTAAGCTAAATTAGGGTTTGGATTGGATTATGAATACGTATCTGGGTTGGGTTTTTTCAGGTCGAAGTCGAACCAGTATCCAAACACCTCGCTGATCCAGATCGAGGGCGTGAACACCAAAGAGGAGGTGGCGTGGTACGCAGGAAAGCGCATGGCGTACATCTACAAGGCGAAGGTCAAGAAGAACGACACCCACTACCGGTGCATTTGGGGCAAGGTCATCAGGCCTCATGGTAACAGTGGCATAGTGCGCGCCAAGTTCAAGTCTAACCTCCCTCCCAAATCCATGGTATTGAATTTGCTAGTTCTGTTTCGTTCGATTTGATTTTGACGATTTGGGTCTGATTGTGTTTTGTTTGTTTCGTTAAACAGGGAGCTAGGGTCAGGGTTTTCATGTACCCCAGCAACATTTGAGGTATAGCGACCCATCCCTTTCTATCTTTGTGGCAGTCTGGTTTTATGGGCATGTTCTTTTATAAGCGATTGACTTGTAACTACGTTGTTTTTTGTTTCTTTGGAATGTAGAAATGGGTAACCAATATTAGTTTAGCATTGGGGATTATGAGGTTTAGCTTATCGATGTTACATTGCGGGAGGCCAGAATGTAGCCTCTCCTGTAATGTTTGGGGATGATTTGATTGCTAAATTGTGTCCGAGTCGTATGTGGCAGTTGTAAATTTCTAATGAGCATTGTGGTTGTTAACTTGTAATACTGTGATAAGTTTGTTGATAAACACGTTTTGATATGCCATTGGTACTGCAAAGCCGCTTATGGTTCTTTTTTTAGCTTTATTCCTAGCTGCAAAGCCATTTTTATTCTTGAGGAGTAATTTATATGTGCAGTGTCGGAAAATTTCAATTTTGGGTTGTTTAGGATTATTGAAACAAGTCATGTTTAGACCACATATTTGTTGATGAATATTTGGGAAACACCCAATTGCCATACTGCAAAAACTAGACTTAAGAGTATGTTTGGTAAGCGGAATAGCTATTCCATTAGAAAGAAGGAATAGCCTTATTAAGAATGGAAGAATGTGGAATAAAATAGACTTGATGTTGAAGTATTCATATACACTTGGAATAACCATTCCCATGACCAATGCAGGAATGACTTCATTTAATTGAGGAATAGCTATTCCTCAATTAAATGAATAGTCATTCGACTCATTCCCTCATGACCGTCATGGGAATCGCTATTCCAAGGTTATTTCATTCCACTTTATTCCATTTCCAATAGATGCTATTCCCTTTTTCTAAACGAATAGCTATTCTTCATACCAAACATAACCTTAATGTGGACTTAATGTGGAGTTGCATGTATAACTTCTGACTGAAATTTCATCCTTTCACCCAAGAGCAGACTGAATAAAGCTTATGTTCTTATGCACTAGTTGTAATTTGTTAAACTTAATGGCTTGTGGGAAAACATAAGAGTGGCGGAAACGAAATGATGACCATTAATTTTTGGATTGAATTATTGGTTTCTTAGTTGATCTGTCTTAAGTGGGAATAGAAAGAAGTTTAACATCCTTTCACAAATCTGGTGGTGAGATTTAGTCTGTTTATTAGTATCATGAATTGATTGTGAGATCATAATTTTCCTTGGTAGTTGCTGTTTTGATCTGATATCGTACAGTTCTCTTTTATCTCTGCCTGCAGTGTGGTGTTTTATGCATATGCATGCTAGATTGGAGATCAGAGGTGAAAGAGTCAAATTTTGTATGTGCTCAAAAGCCAAGTCTTAAAGGTTTTGTACTCGGGAATTGAACTTACTTGTTCTGGCTTTTTGGCTCACTTTGGTTATTAATGGATATGTAACATTCATGGTAATGCATATACCAGTTTTGGATTTGGGACTTGTTAATATTTTGATTTCTCATGTGGAGTAGTTATGGTTTTCTGGATTTTTATTTTTTCTACATCAAGAAATTCATTGTCGATTGCATAGGAGGACATGTCTCTCTCGTTGAAAAGTAGAGGCTGAATGTGGCTTGTATACATACATGTCTCTCTCGTTGCATACATGCCTTGTTTTATAAGGCAAGCCAATCTATCAAATTTTCGTCGTAGCTGCGGGTTCTTCCATAGTTCCATTTGGCCCTTGGCAATAGTTAGAAATGAGGCAATGTTTTACAATTTGTGCCTTTCGTTTTCTTTTAAGAAGCATTTCCTGCTTAGTGCTGGCTTTTACGTGTAACGTGTGGCTTGGGAATTAGCAGCATGGTTGGGGATTAAGATCCACTTAAATTATGTCAGTATGAAAGGTCATTTATAGGATTTATTTGATCAAATAAAAATCAGGTTGTCCAACTACTTATCTGGTCAGGTGAATTTCATAAGTAATATTTTACAATTACTTGTCTGTATTTTCTCAAATTCGAGCAGATAATTTGAGAGAATTTTAATTCAGATCGGAAAACCTCAAAGAGCACTCCACTAATAACCATGAGGCACTTTTCAAACCGACCTGTGATTTTAAAATTTTATTTTAGGCAAGTGTCATTTGGATCACTTTCGATCACACACCATTCTCTTTTCCTTACTTTATGTTGTTTGGATTGTGCGCCATATGTTGCAAGCAGATCTAAAATTGCATATAAGAAGTGGATTAAGATCGATCGTGTACAATTATTTGTTCGCATTTGAGAGAATTTGTGCAGGTAATTGTAAGTGATTACTTATGAAATTTACCTAACTAAATAAAAATTAGATTATTCAACCACTTATTCGGTCAAGTGAATTTCATAAATGATTTCTCGCAATTACTTGGTCAAATTATGTCAAATTGAAGCAAATGATTGTAGATAATACAAATCCGAGGACAATGAGCGGTGGTTGGTTGCTCTTTCTCAAATCATGATTTTCTCAAATTATGAGATTTGGTGTTAAATCAGAGGGCAAAAGGAGTGAAATGACTTTTCTGTCCCTAAAACTTTTATAAAATTTTAAATTTACCTCTAATTTTAAATTAACAATTAAAAATAAAAAAATAAAAAAGAATATTTTGTCATTTCGAAGGCCTATGTTAGGATTTTCTGTAATATCCTAACGGTTAAATCCTAATATTTTAGATAAACACCCTTTGAGTAAAACTGCCGATCACTCAACAGTCAACACTCTCTTCATTGCTCACAATGATCGTGCACCATATTATGCAAGAAGATTTAATAATCGCTATGATCGTGCACCATATTATGCAAGAAGATTTAATAATCGCTGATACGAAAAAAAAAATCTAAAATTCACAAGAATGAAACTTATGTTGTAGAGAAATGATACATTTACATCTCTTATATATAAAAGTAGAGCCAACTTTTAGACTTTACATTCAATTAAGTGTTAAACTTACTATTAAATTTGGGAGGCCCAATTTGATTTAAAAATGAATGTAAAAAATATGGAAAAAAATACACATAACCTTCTCAAACTACCGCATCATTGTCAATGTACCCCCCAAATTACCAATTGTGTCAATGTCCCCCCCTAAACTACCAAAAAATGTCAATGTCCCCCTAATGACAAAAATGCCCTTTATAAAATTATTAAAATAAAACTAAAAAATGTAAAATAACAAAAATTTCTTACAAAAAATAATAAAAAATTTAAAACTGTTTTTTATTTTTTATTTTAAAAAAATAATAATTTTCAGTTTTTTTTTTCGTTTTTTTTTCTTTTTTTTTTTTTTTTTTAAAAAATTGTTCTTTTTCGTTTTTTTATTTTAATAAAAACTGGTTTTTTTTAATTTGTTTTATTTTTTACAAAAATAAATAAATTTCTGTTATTTTTTGTTTTTCGTTTTTTTTCTTTAAAAAAAAAATTGTTCTTTTTCGTTTTTTAATTTAATAAAAATTGGTTTTTCTTTTTCTTTTTTTCTTTTTTTCATTTGTTTTATTTTTTATTTTTTTAAAAAATAAATTTCAGTTATTTTTTGTTTGCTTTTTTTTAAAAAAAAAAAAAAAAAATTGTTCCTTTTTCGTTTTTTTTTTTAATTTTAATTTTTAGTTTTTAGTTTTAATTTTTTTAATTTTTTAGTTCTAGTTTTAATTTTTTGAATTTATGAGGACATTTTTGTCTTATTAAAAAAAAATTAAGGTCTTTTTGTCTTTCTGTTGTTCTTAAGGGGGACATTGACATTTTTTGATAGTTTAAAGGGGGATATTGACACAATTGGTAGTTTGGGAGGTACATTGACAATTGAGTGATAGTTTGGGAGGTTATGTGTACTTTTCTAAAATAAAATAAAAAAAAAAAAAATATAAGAAAGAGTAAAAATATCTTCTTCTTATTTAATGTAGGACGGTCCTTTAGTGATGATCAGACCAGAGAATGTAATTGCATGTCAGATCGAGGACAATGAGCAGCGGCTAGTCGCTCTTCCTCAGCGCTGCAAGGCTTATCACTAATACCTACCATTCTACCCATTACGTTGAATGCTCGTTTATAGCTCCTCCCCCACGTGTGAGCACCTTCCATTGCAATTGCGAGCTTCACGAAGCAACGTGTGAAAAAGGGTTCGTATATTCTTGAATCTTCCATTGCTTTTTGAAGAAGAGTAAAAAAAAATTTGATACTGTTAGTGTTATGTTACTGTTTGGATTCCATCGTAATTCGTAAGCGTATTCCTGTCTTTTCGCTGACCCCACAGTGGACAAACTTTCGGGTTTGTCACTTTGTGATACGTCCTGCTTTTCACCCTCTTCTCACTTTCTTCTATCTACGGTATCATACGTATGCATCTATCCGTTGAAGCTCTTCTCGCCATGGCCACACTGAGTTGCGTTTTTGTGCCAAGGTAACTCAAACTTGCATATATTCAGCTATTATTGTATGATTTTCTTTTCTCTTAGTAGTATTATCCATTTGCTGCATATACATGAGTCTGTTTGTGGGAAATTTTATTGCTCGGTATATGTTGGATCATGATTTGAGGATTGACATCGCCAAAATTGGCATAGATAGATGTTTAGCAGTTGGAGGGGACACCATTCTATCGTTCCATTCAAGTAGTTGTGAAGCCTTCGGTGATTGCACGGAAAGTAATTTGAAAAGTCGAATGGAATTGAATGATTATTATAATGCATACCCATTTTATATTGAATGATTATTTTCTCACCTACTATAACCTTTGTTTGGAAAACCTGAACTTTCACGTTGTTTTGAGATGAAATTTGTTGGAAGTGCTATTCTTCTAATCAAGCTGCTTGTGGGCTACGATTCTTTGATGTTACAAGTTAGTATTCTGTTTTTTGTAATGTTCAATAGCTCCATGGTTAATCCTCCTTTTACTTATCAAAAAAAGTATTCTGTTTTTTGTTTTTTGTTTTTAATTAATTAATTATTTTTATTTTTATTGCGAGCATTACAGGAGAGAGGGAACAAGTTAGTATTCTGTTTGTATCAATAAAATAATACCATCTCACGGTTTATCTTTTCTTTGCTCAAGGATGGAAAGAATTGAGTGAAGGATACTGTTTAGAAGAGGCCCAGAGGGCTATGGGGATGCTTTGTTTTCTCTATGGCCATGTACAGTGGACATCTGCAACAATTTGGTTCCTGGTTTTCTTATCATTCTTACTACATAATATTGGAGGGACTTCATCGGCTTCCCATTATTTGATTGGTCTTGGAAGCTATGACATAACAGGGCCTGCTGCAGATGTCAATATGATGGGTTATGCAAATTTGGAACAGACTACATCTGGCATTCACTTCAGGTTGCGAGCTCGTTCATTTATTGTGGCAGAACCTCAGGGGAACCGCTTAGTATTTGTAAATCTTGATGCCTGCAGGCTGCATGGCCTCACAAATTGTGACTATTAAAGTACTCGAGAGACTAAAAGCAAGGTAGATAACCCTCATTACACTTGAGTCTCCATTTTTTTTTTCAGTGCAGCAGTATCTGTACATTAATAGAGTACAAACATAACACGATCTGTTTTGAGTATTTATCAATGCTTACATATTACTAATTGCCACCTAGCATATTTGGACATGTTCTTTTTCTGCAAATGAACTTTCAGCTCAAATCCTACCGAAAGGAGGTACAACCAGTCTGAACCAGATATGAGATTTCTCATCCTGTTGAACGGAAAGGGATTACAAGGAGTGCATAAGATTCTATTAGAGCAAGACCTACCCTTTCTTTTTCAAATCTACTGTCTACAGAGTTCAGGCAGAGTATTATACAACAGAGGACTTGTACCAAAAAAATATAAATCATGAAACAATAACTCTTTCTGTCAAGCTCCCATCTGTAATCCGTACAGCAACCTTCATACTGTTGTCTTCCTCCCTTATCTTGTATAAATGTTCAACCACAATGGAATATGTTTTCTCTCATTGTCAGCTACCTCTTCCACCCTAGAGAGCTTCATTTTAAGATCGTCAGTATTTTCTGAACCACTCTTTGAACATGCGGAGCTTTATTTGTGGATATCCTTTCATTTCTCTCTTGCCAAAAGTAGTAGATAGTTGCAAAGAAATCCTTACATATTCTCATGTCTAAGACAGTCTTGCCTTTAGTATGCCAGACAATCCAATCTATTTCTTCAACCCATGGAAGAATCTGCTTTAAAATCAGCATTTACTAAGGAGATCGCGTTATCCAGGACATTAGAACTTGAACCCTCTTCATCAGAAATGTATCTTATTATTTTTCTTTTACTCTTGCTAGATTGATGCCAATGGTATTGCTGCCTTAAATCACATATCTTCCTTTGTTTAGGTATGGGGACCTTTACACAGAGCAGAATGTCGCCATTAGTGGTATCCATACTCATGCTGGTCCTGGAGGCTATCTCCAATATGTTATATATATTGTAACATCTCTTGGATTTGTACGCCAGTCATTTGATGTCATTGTTGATGGCATCGAGAAAAGCATTGTACAAGCTCATGAAAGTCTTCGACCAGGGGCAATTTTTGTGAATAAAGGTAAGGAAGGTCACTCAAAATTTTTGTGAAAAACCATATCTGTTTCTTAATCTTTGATGATGCGCTTACCACCAAAGGTTTATGTTTCAACAAGCTGCATATCTTTAAAAGAAAGAAAAAAAAATGCACTCAGCTGATACGTAATACCTGGAAGATAATAATAAGAGGGAAGATCCTCTCTTTTTATTTTGGTTTGGTTTGAGGAACATACTTCATTGATGAAGCAGAGTCGTTCGGCAGATATAAATGCTGAATAGGTGCAGACTTTCTTTGTGCTTGGGAAGTTTACCAAATAACCCAAACCTTTTGAGAAATTTTGGCGTTGAGATAATCAATACCTAAAGCCTTGACTTTATAGCTTTAATGCTTATTTGTTATTTTTATTTATTGTTGAACTTTCCATATGTTTATGTATAGTGGTATTTATACTCAGGCATCTATGGACTATGGTACTTTCTGTCCACAAAGAAATATTTTGTTACTTAGCATGTAATGATGCATTTTGCTCATTTTCCTGGCTTAATATCCTCATGAGGTTAAGTGGAACTTTGGTAGGTTTCTGTTTTTTCTTATTAAAGATATGTTCTATGATATCTGAGACTCTATGACAACTTTTGTAATGGTTCCACAGGAGAGATTTTAGATGCTGGGGTGAACCGTAGTCCAAGTGCTTATCTCAAGAATCCTGCAGAAGAGCGGGCTAATTATAAGTATGATGTTGACAAAGAAATGACCCTCTTAAAATTTGTGGATGATGAATGGGGACCAGTAGGTAGCTTTAACTGGTTTGCTACTCATGGAACTTCAATGAGCCGTACAAACTCATTAATAAGTGGTGACAACAAAGGAGCTGCAGCGCGGTTTATGGAGGACTGGTTTGAACAGAAGGGCTCTCTGGAAGGTTTCAATGAGTATTTCAATAAATCTGGAACTGAAGGAATCCCTCGAAGAATCTCAACCATAGTTCCTAACCCCAATAAAAACCGTAAGTTAACTCTAGTCAAATAATAGTGCATGGATATGGCATTGTATTTATGTCTGGTTCAAATTTGTAAAATTGTCTTTAAAATATTACATGATTTGCTCATATTTGTTTTCAGCTCAGGGAATCCAGCCAGAAATCAGTTCCATTATTTTTAGATTATCTCAACCAGAACCTTATGTGCCAAACCTGCCAAACATGATTATTATAGGTTCAAATTTAATCTTCCAACTTAATCTGAAAACTGCAGAAATTTACTTTCTATCAGTTAAACTTCCTTGTTATAATGTTATCATGTGGTAGACTAGGTATCAAGTAAAAATAGTTTCTTTGTGTTAAAAACATTGCATATGATACACTGGCTTCTAACTTGACAACAGTCTAACTTGATAACAGCCTAGTGAATCTTATTTTCTGATTTGCAACTGAAACCAATGCTGACGGAAGAACTATCAACACTGACAGACATTGACTCTGGTTCATTTACCAAATATGATTAGAGGAACTATATGTTGAGAAATTAGGCATATACCAACTTCTTAGATTTTGGTAACTCGGACCCCATTAACAAGCTCATAAGGAATTTTTCGTTTTGGATTACACCCATCTCTCAAGGAGTTGATCGAATTAGTAAATTGACTCAACTGGTTCATAGGTAGGCCAGGTGCACAGCATGAGATCTTGTAGAATACCTTTCTTTTCTTAGGAAACAGAAAAATGCTTTGAACTTCATTGTATACAATGCATGAAACAGGAACTCGGTTTATGAGACTTGCCGCCCACTTTCAGTTTTCTCGAGGACGGCCTGCAACTAGGTTTTCAAGTCTTGCAAGACGGGTCAGGAATGCTTTCAGGCAAGCTGATAGGCCTCAGTTTGTATCTGCATTCTGTCAATCAAATTGTGGTGACGTAAGCCCGAATGTTCTTGGTGCATATTGCATAGACACTGGATTGCGTTGTGATTTCGATCACAGTACCTGCAATGGTAAAAATGAATTATGCTATGGTCGGGGACCAGGGTACATACTCTCAAATTCCTGAAATTACATCTAGTGTAACATTCAAATATGTAGTATTGTTTTTAAGCTGTTTATGGTCATTTGGCAGTTACCCTGATGAATTTGAGAGTACTCGTATAATTGGAGAAAGGCAATTCAGAAAAGCTTTGGAACTGTTTGGCAAAGCGACTGAACCCCTAATAGGGAAAGTTGATTACCGACACACATATCTAGATTTCTCCAACCTTGAGGTTTCACTTCCTAAAGCGAGAGGGGGTCATGAGGTGGTGAAAACATGCCCAGCTGCCTTGGGCTTTTCTTTTGCTGCAGGGACCACTGATGGTCCTGGAGCATTTGATTTCAAGCAGGGAGATGATGAGGTATGAAATTGCCGGTACATGTTTGACCCGTCTTTGTACAATGCCCTTGTATGGTGGAACACCTAAACTGTGAGTTGATTCTTTTCTTGGGTGCTTCTACAGGGAAATGTGTTCTGGAGGGTAGTGAGGGACTTGATAAAGACACCGAGTCAGGAACAAATCAAATGTCAGTGTCCGAAGCCAATTCTGCTTGATACTGGTGAAATGAAGGAACCATATGACTGGGCAGTGAGTTTCCAATTTAGTTTGCACTTAATATAAACATTGAAGAAGCATATAAAAGTACATTGACTTTCTTTACAAGCACTATGTTTGATGAACTGCCTTTGCAGGACTCTAAAGTCATTGGAACTGTCTGGAAATCTCATACATCAGCCATGCTTAGTAATTGAACTTGTTTATAAACATGCCATTTAGCTTTCCTTTTTAGAGCACATTTTGGAGAATCTTCGCAACATTAATTGTAACTAACTGAATTGATTTTCTGGAGTTGGAAGTATTTTTTGTGATGGTTGGCCTACTTATAGGTTATTATTTGCTATTAGTGGAACACATTTATGGAGCAATTGTTAGATTTTGGTGATGCTTTCTGATGATTGCTGAAGCACTGTCATCAGTTTCTAAAGAATTTTGTCTGTAAAATTTCTTCATGTACGGGTCAATGGTGTTTCTGACATTGTGGATTAACTATTTATGCAGCCCTCAATACTACCGGTTCAAATTTTGCGGATAGGGCAACTTGTGATTCTCAGCGTTCCAGGAGGTAAAACAACCCTGCTGTACTCTTAACAGTTCTTCCATTGGAATACTACTTGCAGAATTCACAAGTTGTATTATATGCACTGTGCAAATAGATAGTTTAATGTCTGAGATCATATTATTTCTTGCAGAATTCACAACCATGGCTGGCAGGCGCCTCCGTGATGCTGTTAAGACTGTGCTTACTTCTGGAAGTAATGGAGAATTTGACAACAATGTCCATATAGTCATTGCAGGGCTGACCAATACATATTCACAGTATGTGACCACCGTTGAGGAGTACCAGGTGCAAAGATACGAGGTTTGTGCCACCTATTTCTCTGTTTCCATAATCTTGCTGACAACAATCTTGCATAGCTCATGAGTCGTCCTGTTTCCAAAAACTTATTCTCTTGCAGAATCCCCAGCATTGCGTAAATCCTCCTCTGACTGGTGTTTTTTGATTGTCAGGGAGCCTCCACACTGTATGGTCCACACACACTTGATGCCTACATTCAAGAGTTCAAAAAATTAGCTGCAGCTCTCATTAGTGGCCAAACTGTTGAACCGGGCACGCAGCCCCCAGATCTCCTTGGGAAGCAAATCAGCTTACTTCCACCGGTTGTAGTAGACGCCACTCCTCCTGGCGTGAATTTTGGGGATGTCAAAACTGATGTCCCTCCAAATTCCACCTTCAAAAAGCGTGAAATGGTTACAGTCACCTTCTGGTCTGCTTGCCCGAGGAATGACCTTTTGACAGAGGCCACATTTGCACTGGTTGAGATTCTCCAGGACCAAAAGACATCATGGGCACCAGCTTATGACGATGATGATTTCTGCCTACGGTTCAAGTGGTCAAGGCCAGAAAAGCTTAGTCCTTACAGCCATGCAACTATGGAATGGAGGATTCCTGAATCTGCACCTTCAGGTGTTTACCGGATAAGCCATTTTGGTGCATCAAAATCACTTTTTGGGTCAATCCGCCATTTCTCAGGATCATCTAGTGCCTTTGTAGTGGCATAGAGAGGTAACAATATACATTGAACGTAAATGTATGCAGGAAATGAGAAATTGTAGGTTCAAAGAGAAAACAAGTATGGAATGACGATTTATATATCCTTGAGGAAAACTAACACTAAATAAGCAATAAATCAACTGATAAATTACTATTTATCTCAAAAGTTTAAGCTGATAAGATTTAGTAAATTTAATATTTTAAGTCTCTCTCTCACATGTAGAACCAAACAACACGTACATAGATTATTTTAATTGAAATGTGGGAGAAATGACGAAAACAAGATCCAGACTCTCTCGTTTCATAATATGTTTTGGGAAACTCCATGAGACTAGTGCAAGAGTAATGAAACAACACCATGAAGTTGGCTTCAAAAACAGTGTCAAAGGTAACCCTTCATCTTGGCAAAAGGTAGTGAAATCCAAATTTGGAAGGCAGGCAAATTGACGAGGACAGGTCGTAGAGAGAGGAGGCTAGATTTCGATAAACAGAAAGCTACATGTCGTTGCTGAAGAGACGTCAATTTGGGGCGTGGAAGTGGTGCGCAACTAGTCAATACTACCAGAATTAAATTGAAAATTACTTGACAAGTCTTTTGACAATTATGGCCGTACAGACATGCACATTTAACTAGTTGGCAGCAACCGTCTGATTTATGAACCACAATTAGTACTCACAGGATTAACACATTTTATCATTCAACTGGCATGCATGTCCGGAGAGCTTCCTTGACCTTCAAGCTACCTCCTTAAATCTTCAACTCTCTCTCTCTCTCTCTCTCTCTCCCCCAAGTTTTTGCATCCAAAACCTTATAGAATTCGAAAACGCCGATGAAGAACCAGATCCCGTGGTCGACGATTGGGATCGTGGCGGCGTGGTACGGCTCCAACATCGGCGTCCTGCTTCTCAACAAGTACTTGCTCAGCAACTACGGGTTCAAGTACCCGGTCTTCCTCACCCTCTGCCACATGGCCGCCTGCTCCCTGCTCAGCTACGTTGCCATTGCGTTCATGAAGGTGGTGCCCATGCAGAGCGTCAAGTCCGGCGCACAGCTCCTCAAGATCGCCGGGCTCAGCGTCGTTTTCTGCTTCTCCGTGGTCTGTGGGAACGTGTCGTTGAGGTACCTTCCGGTTTCGTTTAACCAGGCGATCGGGGCCACCACACCCTTCTTCACCGCCGTCTTCGCCTACGTGGTGAGCAGCAAGATGGAGGCTTGGGTTACTTACTTGACTCTCGTGCCTGTCGTTGCAGGGGTCATCATTGCAAGTGGGGTAAAACTTCCTTTTTCTCAGTGATTTTTCTTCTTTGTATTATTAGGAGTAAAAGCACCACTTAATTTTATATTATTGAGCACTTAGGAGTTTATCTCTATCACCAATGAGAGTACTTATACTTAAATATATATACACACACGTTGATGTCTTATTTTTCACTAAGACGTGTCAACTCGTAACGAAGTCGTTGTACAGAGATCGGAACTTAGATTGAAATCTCCGATCCTCGTCTCCTGTTCCAAATCTGCAAAATAAAGGTGTGACGGGTTGTTCTATGACACTTTTTCCGACGATCAAGTTAGATAGCAATTGTGAAAAGATACTGTATATATATTTTACCTCAATAAATACTTTTCTTATATATCCCATGTATTTCTGTACCCTCATTTATGGTTAACGGATATTCTGAATTTTCCCTTTTAATGTTTTTTCATATAAATCACTTGGAAAGCGAAGATCGACGTTACTTTAATTTTCAATCTTATTTTCGAGGACAAGATGAAGTCGAGGATCAAATCCATAGTTTTGAATTGATGCTGGTAATTCATTCATGAATTGAAGAAATGGCCGAAGTCAACCATTCAAATTAACCTAACCTCTATTTAGTTTTTAGGAAGGGCAGAAAAAAGAATTTTTTTTTTTTTTTTGGTGTCTATTTTCTTAATTCTTTTCCCCCTCTTACTTTCTAAGATTTATGCTCCGTTTGTTTTGATGTAAAATATTTTTCGTCATAAAATATTTTCAACGACATTATTTTTTTTTTAATAAATTATTTCTTTAAAAATATTTTTCGGCATTTAGCTTGAATAAAAAAATCACCGGTGACGAGATTCTATCACTGGCCGGCAGGATTCCGGCAACTGTTTCTGAATTTTGGCGATGAAGGCTGGAATCTAGTCGCCGGAATCCAATGACAATGCCGGACTTCGTCTGATTTTGGCCTATTTTATCGGAATCTGACGATTAGATACCAAAATTCGGGAACCTTCGGCGGTAGATTCGGGCTACTAACAAACTCCAATGCCCAGCGGTAACGGATTCCCACAAACGTGAATGAAGAGTTTAAATCTATAAAACGATTTTGTTTTTAAAAAATTAAAGAGGCTTCTACGGTCAAACTAAAATTGATTTCCGTTGACCATCATTTTCAGTTGCACCAAATACTGAAAAATATAAAAAACACCCAAACAAACGGAGCATTAAATAGAGCATGACTGAAATTTCTTAGTCACAATTTACCAAAGACTGCACTAAGCAATGAATTAATCAAATTAAGTAAATGTAGAAATATATGATGATCGAGAAGCGAGAGAGCGGAAGCGGAAAGAGAGTTTAGGACTATATCTTGTATATTGATACGTATTATGTATAGAGGCCTCTATTTATAGAGTAGTAAAGCAGTAAAACCTAGAATAAAATACATAAGGAAAGAAATAAAGTAGAGAATCATTTTCATATATATATATATATATTTGTCATTTTCAATTGTTGTAAATATTTGGGGGTAATTTTCAGTAAAATGTGGTAATTCGGAAATAGTGTCCAATTACAGTGAATTGTAATTTATCCTATAATTATTTGATGCAGGGTGAACCGAGTTTCCATCTGTTTGGGTTTATCATGTGTGTTTCGGCTACAGCTGCAAGAGCATTAAAGTCAGTGCTTCAGGATATCTTGCTGTCCTCAGATGGGTATGGACCTCTCTTTCTTTCCATTGCAATATTGCAGGAAATTAGGGCTTAAGCTTTGTACTCAGTTAATTTTCTCCCAAATAATTAATTAAGCTAGAATATTGAGATTATTACAATGTTATTTCCAGAGAAAAGCTCAACTCTATGAACCTGCTGCTGTACATGGCACCAATAGCTGTAGTTTTCTTACTTCCAGCAACACTGTTGATGGAGGAAAATGTGGTTGAGATCACAGTAGCCCTTGCCAGAGAAGATATCAAAATAGTCTGGTATTTGCTTTTCAATTCGTCGCTAGCATATTTTGTCAACTTGACCAATTTCTTGGTCACCAAACACACAAGCGCTTTGACCCTCCAGGTATGCCCCCATATATATATTTCACTCCCATTTTCACCTCCTTTTACGAGGTTTACTAAAATCAGTCCTACATGGTATTAACCGTTTGTGTTAAAGTATTGATTAAAATAATTAAATTTTAAACTGCTAAATGTTTTGCTTCTACGCATGTGAATTGAACTTCACATTGTTATACTTTTCAAATTAACACTCAATTTGTAATATTTTTTCAAACTAAAGATTGTATCAATATTCTCCAAACTACAAAAAATTTACAATGTGCCCCAATTCAAATGACAAAAATATCTTTAATATTTTTTTTTTTAAAAAAAAAAAGGGGTGGAAGAGGGAGGGGTGGCCGAACCACCCAGAGGCGGAATCAGGTTTTTGGTGTGGGGGGACAAATTTATTTATATATTTTTGATAAGTTGGAGAGACAAACTATATAAATATAATTTATCTATTTGTGTGTTTATATATATATATATATATATATAAAGAAAAAAAAAAGCATAGAAGTCTTAAATTTAATCCCGTGATATCACAAACACATGCACAATAGTATAAACAACTAGCAAATAAAGTAAACACGATTTATAGGATCCACGAAAATCGGTACTTTTGAGTTTTGAGCATGGACTCTTTTTCCTAACAAAATCTCTTGAAACCTCAAATAACAATGTTGAGAGTCAAGCCAAAACATTAATAGTGCAGTCATAAATGATTAAATCTTTTAACTTATAATGCCAAAACAAATATTGTAAACCTAAATAATTGCATAATAATCACTAAAAAATAAAGGAAACCGGAGTATGAAGGAAAACCAAATGAATTTGGTATTTTAGATTTTTTATGTTGGAACTTGGAAGAGGGGGCAAAACTAAAAAATAATAAAAATGGGTGACAAAAATGTTATTTAGGGGGACGAAAATATCATTTTGAGGGGATAAATTTATAAAATATGTATATTTAAAGAAGCATTTTAAATATTTTGGGAGGAACATTCATCCCCCACCCCCAACACCTAGATCCACCCCTGAACCACTCCCAGACCGGCCAAATGGGAGTGGTTGAGCCACCTCTTCTTCCACCTTTTTTATTTATTTATTTTTTTTAGTTTTTAGTTTTTTTTTTTTCAACTTTATGTGATATTTTTGTCTTATTAAAAAAAAAGGATTATTTTTGTCTTTTTGCTGATGGCAAATTTTTAGGAATTTAGGGGACATTGATGCAATCTTTTAAGTTGGTGGAAATTTACAAATTAAATGTTAGTTTAATGGGAATGTGTGCTTTTCTAAGATAAAAGGCATGCCTTGGATGGATCAGTCTTGAAAGATTTCTGCTAAATGTATTCACTGCTTAGATTGCACTCAATAAAGAACATCTTCTATGAAAAAAATTTGCCAATATACTTTGAGATTGACAGTCTTCAACTTTGCAGGTTTTGGGGAACGCGAAAGGAGCCATTGCTGTGGTTGTCTCAATATTGATATTCAAAAACCCAATTTCGGTAATTGGGATGGCAGGCTATGGGCTTACAGTCGTTGGAGTTGTAATGTACAGTGAAGCCAAAAAGAAGAACAGATGAAAAACTTGTTCATGGGGTCTTCATGGAAGCACAGTCTATCTTCTCCAACTTTGTGTGTGCAGTACAGGGCCAGCATCAAGGCTTTCAGGACCATTAGGATGCGTTTGGTTTGCGGAATGATCATTCCATTAAAAAAAAAGAATGGTTTTTATTATGAATAAGAAGAGATTGAATAGAATAGCATTGGTGTTAGAGTATATGATAAGACTCTTAACACTTGGAATAACCATTCTCATTACCCATGAGGGAATGAGAATAGCTATTCTAAGTATATTTCATTCCATTTTTTTTTTTCATTTTCAATTAAAGCTATTAATTTTCTTTAATGAAATAGTCATTTTGTATACCAAACATACTTTAAATGTTTGTTTGGTCTCTAGCTTAAGGCTGATGCCTATATTGTGCCGGCCTGCATAATTTTTACCCTATGGAAGCTTGGAAGAGGAGTTTCCATGGTTATAGTTTGTGGCACCTCTCAAGTCTTCAAACGGATTTGTCTTAGCATTTAAAACCACCACCCCAACACATCAGGCTACTAGCTTTTTGTTTCAGGGCAGATTTGGGCCCAAACAAAATAGATCATTTTTTGACAGATTTTCTATGTTTTTTTCAACTCAATCATTGTTACCATGCATGTGAGTTATATAGAGGAGAGCTGTATAATGTTTGTCAAACTATCTATCAGGGCCATATTTGATAATTTCGCATGGATTTAGTGGATTATTGGAAAATGTTTGAGTGTACGTATTACTATATATATACGATGAGATATACGATGCTTTAGAGATGGTAATATTTTTCAATTTCTCTGCAAAAAGAGGACATATCTAATTACAAGCAATCCAACTTGCCATTGTGGTTGTGGCATCTGTTCTAAGTTACAGACCCTTTGTTTTGATCCATTGGTTAGAGCTGAGGGAATAACTTTGGGTTCTAAAGGGGACTATTCACTTTGGCTGAGTGTTTGTAAGGTCCAATTTTTGAACCTAATGGGATGCTAAAGGCCTCTGCCCTGCCCTTCCTCTTTATCTAAGGGATGGAAAGGCAAAAGCTTTTTGCCCTCTGACATCTAAACCCCCCCTTCTTCATTAGAAATATAAGTATAATTAAGTACCTGAGTAATTGTTCAGGATCCTGACTGGCAGAGGCCTTAGCACTTAGCAGCATGGAGGGCAGTGTCTTTTTATTGTGAGAAGTAAGAGTAGGCAAATTATCCGCCTACCGTTCACTGTCTACCGACCGCTTACCGAATCGAACCGTTATCAACCACCTACCAACTTTACCGACCAATTTTCGGTTCGGTAGTCGGTATAACATTTTATTTCGAAAGCTGGTTTGGAAACCGAGCCGAACCGAACCGCCTTTTTAAGTGGTAACAGAGCCGAGCCTAACTACCGTTTAAGCGGTAACAGAACTGAACCGCCTTTGATTTCGAACCGACATAAAACGAAACGTTTGATCCTATTTTTTTCCTTTAAAAAAATCAAAACGACGTCGTTTCATTACTCATGTTAACCGATTTAACCGACTTAACCGACCACCTATTAACCGCTTTACCGACTTAACTGACAACCTATTAACCGTTTTACCGACCGCTTATTAACCGCTTAACCAAAATAAATTAATCAACTGCATTTTGACAAAAGTCGGTTAACCGACCGAATTAACCGCCTACCGAACCGATGCCTACCCCTAGTGAGAAGGGTCTTCATAGGTCATTCTTGAAAGCGACTCCTTACATGTGGTGGCTGCTTTTTGGCAGGAAGAAGTCTGCTGAAATCATTTCGGCCAACTTATTGAGGATATTAAAATTCTTTTGAATAGCCTGCCTTCTTCTAAGGTTCGTCATGTAAGGTATAAAGCTAATTCAGCAGCCCACTTTTTAGTTAGAAATGCTTTAATGAATATGGAAGACAAAGTCTAGATGAGGAATTTTCTTTCTTCTACCAAAACATTGTGCTCAGGTTCTTCAAATTTATATGGAATACATGACCCATTTTCTTTAAAAAAAAAAAAAAAATGTTTTTAAATACAGAAACATGAAAAAGAAAAAGAAATAGAGTCAAACTCCAATATACGTGGGAGGCTGCACTATGCAAAAGAGGCAAGTAGGCATCCAACTGCATGATGATTCAGTAGCCAGTAGCCGCTGCCTCCTGGCCCTCCTCAAATCACAAGCGGCCCATGTGGACGCCATAATTCTTTTAATCTTATTTGCTTTTCTTTTTGTATTTTTTTCATGCCACTTCTTTACAGTAACCAATCAGGGCAACTTTTGTTGGGCAAAATCACTCTCTCGTCAAAAGGACTGATGGGCCCCAGATTACACGTTACACACATAATCCAAATCTTAAAAATAGTTGTTTGGACATTAAACTATCTTACTTTCTTTGCTCTTTTAAGTACCAAATTGGCTATTGGGTTGCTTTAGAAGTCATTCTACCATTATATATAATAATAGAGTGCTTTTTCTTTTTCTTTTTATTTTTTTTTGTATTTTGTAACCATATTAAATGTTTAATTTGAGAAAGTTTATTTATTTTTAAATGTAGGAGCTAACTTATTTTTATTTAAAAATTAAAATTAGAAGTCGCTGGATGGCCGCCTTCAACCGAGAATAGCGGCGTGTAGCCATGCATCTACCTTAATAAGTCAAGAGTGACCGTGCGTCCACCACCCAATAATGAAGCAAACTAAATTAAACAATCTCTCGTTTTCTCTTTTGTTGGGGGTTGCCTCATGGTCGCACTTTTTTTTAATTAATTAATTTTTTTTTTATACCTACTTGTATTTTCTTAAAATAAATATGCTTAATATTTATATCTTTACAAACACAACCAAATAATTTTCTTAAATAAATCCCACCAAAATATTTTTTTCAAATATAAACATCAGAAAAAGCACTTCTCCCACGGCAACATTTACGTAGCTTCAAACAGCTTCTCAACCTAAAATCGAAAAACACTTTTTCACAATCCCTACACTTAATTAAAGAAAAAGCAAGGAAACAATTTCACGCAAGTCGGCGAAACAGAGAATAATAAGTTTGGCGGAGGACGAAGAAGAAACGAAACAACAGAGCTGAAAAGGAAAACCCATTTGTTCGGTTCTTTACTTTTCCCGAGATTCGCGCCACCCGGAAAATCGTGCTTTCTCTCTCTTCTGCTTTTCAATAAATACCCATCATTGATCTCTTTCTTCTTCTTCTTCCTCCTCGCGCACGACTGGGTTACTCTTAGACTCGTTATCGGCCAGTGGGGTTGCGTAGAAAATGGTGGCCGATAACAAGTCTAAGTCCGACATTTCCTTAGCCGGAACTTTCGCCAGCAGCGCTTTCGCAGCTTGTTTCGCGGAGGTAATCAGTCACTGTTATGCTTTATAAATTTTAATGAGAATGAACTTTAATCAAACAGAGTTTTACTTGTCTCTTAGTTATTCTTCTATTGATTCAATTCGTTTCTAGTTTGTGGCATGCGATCTCTCTCTTTTTAGTGATTGATAAAGTTTGTGTACATTATGCATTTTAACACGAGGATTGTGATTGATCAGAACGATATATGTATAAGCTGCTTCTTGTGCTTCTTTACTTTTGTGTTTTTGTTTGTTTCTTTTTGTTTTTCCTGGGAGTGAAATAAGAGTCCTTTCGCCCTTAGATTTCGCAGCCAAAAGCGCGGTTATAAACAAAATGGAGGAAAGAGTATTATTTGGGAATACGTTTTTAAAAAATGTGGTTCGAAAATATAGAAAAGTTTACGTTTGCGATTTTATAAATGCACAATTAACCTGCTATTATAAAGGTCAAATCGCTATTTTACCAAACACTTAATTGCGTTTTTAAATTGCACGTTTTGAAATTGCTATTTTTGAAATTGCACATTTTGAAACTACAAATCCAAACAGACCCTGAATTGTTTTGCTTGAAATATGTGAAGATTAAAGAAATCTGTAAAGGTTAGTTATTATTGGCTCTCAACATTGACATGTTGCCCGTATGAGGCACTATCTGCTACAATCCCAAGGGTTAAGGTTCAACCAAATCAGTATTCAATAGTCTTAGGTTCTTTTGGATCAAATGGTTTGGCCCTTAATGATTAGAATTGGTATCAAAGCATGCACCATGTCACAGGTTTGAATCACGGAAGAGGTGACCTATAAGGTAGATTAAAAATGTCTTGGTATTATGAATGAGCATATTGTTAAGTCATTAAATATTGATAGGTAAGTAGAGTTGCAGAAAGAGAAATGGCAATCCTTGGGTTAATACCGATAGAGTGGTCCACTATGGATGTCGTATTTGAAAGGGTGGTGGTATATTACGATTTTAAATGTTAAGGTTTTAACCAAATCAGCATCCACAGTCCTAGGGTTTTTGGTTCAATGGTTAGGCCTTTAACATTGTCGGCTAGCATATCCATTTGTCTTTAGATTGTTGTTTTGGTGAATCGGTTGGGGACCCATTACCATTCTTATGGCAATTCCTAAACCCATTTCTAGATCTTGGAAGTAGATCCACTGACACAAATGGATTGCCCATGTCCATGGTGACTTGAGCAATGGAGAGAGTGTTGTAGTTAAGGCTTCCAGTTCGTATGCCTTGGAGAAAACCTTAAAAGAAAAATAGTTACAACCTCTGTACTGACCCTAGTAAGAATTACTTCGAACCAACTTTGATATAATTTTGTGTGTTATGAATCAGGTGACTTAAAGTGCATATGAACTCTAAAGATAAACTATAATGTTTGTTAATAGTTAATGGTGTAGTGATACAAATCGTGTTATGCTTTAATATTGTGCTTATGTAACTGGTAATGCTTCAGTTAGATATGACCCCCTAGTCTGGTGGAAGTCAATCTTGAGGTTTTGTAGATCAATGTGGGTAGTCAGAAGCCAAGCTGTACTGATTTTTTTTAACCGTCTTTCGTGTGTTCAGTTCACCAGTGATATTGTTATTCTAATTGCTGAATTTTGGTAGAACTGAGTTTTAGAGTTCATTTATTTAGCAGCAAGTGCTTTAACTTGATGCAGATTTGTACTATTCCTTTGGACACTGCTAAAGTTAGGCTTCAGCTCCAAAAGAAGGCCAGTGCAGGGGATGGAGTGGCCTTACCAAAATACAGGGGTTTGCTGGGCACAGTGGGTACCATTGCGAGGGAAGAAGGTCTATCGGCACTGTGGAAAGGAATTGTACCAGGATTACATCGCCAATGCCTGTTTGGAGGTTTAAGAATTGGATTATATGAACCTGTGAGTTTTGAATTTTTCCTTACCAGAACTTGGTGTAAATTTCTATGCTTTGTTTGCTCACAGATTTTGGATACTGGTGTGTTAACTGTGAGCTTCACAGGTTAAAAACTTCTATGTGGGCAAAGACTTTAATGGAGATGTTCCTTTATCCAAGAAAATACTTGCTGGACTTACAACTGGTGAGCACACTGTTGAATCTATAGGGAATTATCTTTTACATGTGCTAATTTGGCGAATTTCTTTTACCTGTCTTTGTCTTATTAAACAGGCGCTCTAGCAATCACAGTAGCAAATCCAACTGATCTTGTCAAAGTGAGACTTCAAGCCGAAGGAAAACTACCACCTGGTGTTCCAAGACGCTATAGTGGAGCTCTGAATGCCTATTCAACAATTGTGAGACAGGTTGTGCGTCTATTCGTCTAACCTTTGGGATCGAGAAAGGAAGTCACTTGGTCTCCATCATCTTGATGATTATATCCTACTTTTTTATTTTCTTTCTTAATTCTTAGGAAGGAGTTGGGGCTCTTTGGACTGGCATCGGGCCCAATATAGCACGAAATGCTATTATAAATGCTGCTGAACTTGCCAGCTACGACCAAGTGAAGGAGGTAACTTCAATAAACAAAAACTCGTGATGGAGAAACTTTTCCTGTCTTTTGGAGTGGGACTCTTTGTGATACTTCTAACTGATTAGTGTAAAATATTTGAATGCAGACAATTCTGAAAATTCCAGGATTCACAGATAACGTTCTCACTCATCTCCTTGCTGGTCTCGGGGCAGGGTTTGTTGCCGTCTGTATTGGCTCCCCTGTTGATGTGGTACTGTATCTGCACTCACAGATGCACTCTTTTTGAACAGTTTTACCTTTTATATTCTGGTGCATGGTGTTTTCTGTTTCATTTTGCTAACGCATTATGCAGCATGGTGCTTTGCATATGATCTCTTTCTAATCAGCTTTTGATTTTATATTTCTGGTGCCTGGAGTTTATAATGTAATCCAGTTTGGTGACTATTTTGCGAGATGGAAAATTAAATGATCTTGTTAACTGAGGATCATACTATGCAGCCTATAAAGGTTACATGAGAATTTCCTCATATTTGCCACCCCCCGATTCTGATGATGTCATTGTTACCATAACTATATGATGATCTAAAAATTCCATTCAAGCTGTGATTATAAAATTTGTAACCTAGTATTGGCATCCACATGGGAGATTGATAAACTTGTCAATTCTTCCCAGGTGAAAGTATATTTAGATTAAGACTTGATTCTCTCTTTTTTAGGGGGCAATTGATTTGGTTGCCTATTTTCTTGTTGACTTGTTCAGTACCATGCTTCCTCTTTCTCTTCTCTTTCCTCTTTTTGCTGGAGTAAAGTAGTTGCTTCCTCCTATTGATATTTTTAACTCAGACGAATTAGTTGCTTCAATGGTTCTGCTATTGGCAGGTTAAGTCAAGAATGATGGGAGATTCTACTTACAAAAGCACGCTTGATTGTTTCATCAAAACATTGAAGAATGATGTATGTTTTTTCTTCCAACTCTTTTGATACTTCATTGCAAATATTCTTTCTTCTTCTTCTTTTTTCGTTTTTGGGTTTGTGTGTGTGTGGGCTTGGGGAGGGGGTAACGTTTGTTGACTTCTGTCATCGTCTTGCTTTTTGCTAATGCTCCTCTTCTTGTTGGGTCATTGAGGGTAAGATGATCTAGTGAAAAGCATTCTGACATTCTAAACTGCACATTGATTTGAGCTGTGATGTTACGTTTTGTCTTTTTCGATCGATGCGATCATTTTTTAGTATGGAGATATTAGACTCTTTATTTGCTTATATGTTTAATTTAATTGTATCTTGGTTTAAGGAGTCTTCATTATTTGAGAATCATTGTGTAATGGGGGCCCCATTTCATAAAAACTATAAACTTACAGAATTTACGTTATGCAGGGACCTTTGGCTTTTTACAAGGGCTTTATCCCAAATTTTGGACGGTTGGGATCGTGGAATGTCATCATGTTCCTCACATTAGAGCAGGTACAAATTGCAATCTAGTTATTTTTACTATTCCCTCCCTTTTAAGCGTCTGGCCTTTTCTTGCATCTGGTCTGTACACCACTTTTCACTTTTCACCATCCAGTTCTGTTGCAAGATATAACATTTTACTAGGACCAGAAAAACTATGTCAGCAGTTGGGGATTAGGATACTTCTGTATTGGCATAGAATAATTAGAGAGAACTTTTCCATGGACCTCTTTTATTGCCACTTTAACTAGGGGCCAGTAGTGACACAAGAAGAGGCCTGAGTTTCTTTTTCTCCTTTTTTTTTTTTTTTTTTTAATTTATGTTCTTATATCTGTTAATATTGTTTTTGGAAAGCTTGCTCATCTTTCTTTGTTTATTTTGCTTTTCTCCCCCGTGACAGGCTAAGAAGTTTGTCAAAAGTATAGAATCATCGTGAGAACAAATAATTACTCTCGATCGTAGAGCGTAGAGCGTGTGGATTTTGCAAGTCGATTGCGTCCGCTGCCAATTGAAGCTTTTCTTCTTCCGAAAATAATGAAGTTCTTGCTTTTGACTGTTCGTCTCATTTTGCTAACTGAAATGGAGAATCCTGCAAGAGGAACTCCTGGAAGGGTTTCAGAAACTCATAAACTCTAAAGTAGCAATAAGTCATTTTTCTGGACGACATGTTACTTGGCTGTCATTCCTATTGATGCATTGTAATCATTGATTTCCCCTTCATTTCTTTTCTTTGCATCGTGCTTTCTGTCCAAAGTATGCCTAAGTTGCCAATGTGAAGTTGCTCAAAATTGTTACTGCAAACATATCTAGGCCAACAGTGGGTTAACATAAGCTATAAATTACAGATTACTAGAAACGAAAGGAAGAGCCACCACCCTCGAAGATCAATGAGAAGTGTGAGGAGAGTGCAAAATATTAGAAATTACATTTTTATCTCATTACTATCTTACCACAAAATTGATGTGGCAAGCACAATCAACCCTTGATTTTATTTTATTTTTTAAAAAAAAAAAACAAACAATGATTAATCCAATGGTTAGTTGTAATTGCTCCGTCAGTATTGTGAGATAGTTGTGAGTTAAAAATGTAGTTTATAGTAGTACTCAGATAAAATATAGGCGATGTCCCCTTAAACTCTAAATTTCTAATATAAACCAATATGAGATTCTTGTGTAGACACGTTGTCATGGGGAGAAAGCTTTTTTCTAAATTAGGTCGGAGGAAATTTTCTTTCAAACTGACATCTGTTCTTAGAGCATGTGAAAATGTATGTAAGAATCACATGCACTGAAGACATATGTCAATTTTTTTTTTTTTTTTTTTTTAAAAAAAAAATTTAACTCAATTTAAAAGAAAACTTTGTTCGTTTGTGTTCTCTAAGACTAAGAAACTCCGAAAATTTATTTCATACGATTGATTGAATTCACCATTAATCCAAGTTCATATAAAGAAAATTACACCGGGAAAAAGCTAAAAATGACCTAAACCGGTTTACTTGATCATTATCATGTAACAAGAATGGTTCGTTAGAGCATTTCTAGTGAACTATGCATTCTTTGGCTAAAAAAAAACTCACTTTGGAGACTTGATGAATCATGATCATTCATTTTTCTAGGGCCAACAAATTGGAGACGTCATGGACCGAATATCCTTTTGTAATTGGATTCAAAACGACTTGAGGTTATATACATTAACCACTGAATTTGAAAGCCAAATGCATTTTAAAAATGAGTTAAGATTCTTTATAATTATTTAAATATTCTATTACATAGAATTTCTTAAATCCCAACGACTATTTTTAAATTAAATTATTAAGATTTTATTCTATTAACATTCATCATTTTTACAAATCTAATAATGATTGAGAATTTAAGGATGGACATAATTTTTTTATAAATTGAAATGGAAAAAATTCTTCCAATTCAGTCTATGAATTTTTTTTTTTTTTTTTTTTTTCTGAGAATAATTCAGTCTATTAATTTGTTGATACAGTTTAAAGGCACCAAACTGTGGCCGTCCGATTCAAATAACCGAGGGACCTTCTTTGTCGTTGGCTGTATTAAGAAAATAAAAGGTAACAAGGGTGAGCGTGTCTTATTACCAAAAGTTCTGGGGACAAAAGTTTCATAACATGTAGGGGGGTAATTAAAATTAGTTATAAATATCAAGGCCATAATATAATTTTGAGAGAGTTAAAGAGACCAAAAGAATATATAGTTCTTAGATTTCTATTTTTATTTTTCTACCAAAGTGTCCACAATTTCGAAACTCTGCGTTTTGGGGGAGAAGAAAGAGAAGGGAGAGAGAGCAACGAGGAAGAAGAAGCGCAGAGGCTGCCCCACCGCTGCTCGGTAGGCTATCATCGGCGATTGTTATATTTTATATTCATATGAATGTCTCTTATTGATCGAAAATCCTTATATTATCTTAGGGTTTTATCTGAGAAAGGAAAAGAAAACAAAGAAGAAATTGTATAATACAGAATTCCGATCCCTGTGATAATAGATGCGCACCCCATTTGATTTCTTATCAATTTTACTGGGTTCATGCATTTGTGATTGTTCATTAAGTTGGGCTTGTTCTGAAAATGATTGATTTGGTGGAGTTATTGATTTGTTGCTATAGAGGTTTTGTTTTTAATTGGGTTCTGTTGCTTTAGCTAATTTGGTTAAGGAAATTGGATCTTTATAATAATTCGGAATCTTATCTATTCCACTAGTTAATTTGCATCTTTAACAAGTTCCTTACATGTATTGGTCTGCGTGCTTCTACTCATTAGTGGAAAGAATGCATGTGACTTTTGGTTTGAATTCATAAGCTATAGATGTCGGCCTCAAGTGCGATTCGTGGTGGGTACTTGTCATACTTCGATTTTTAAGATTGATTGTTATGTCCTGCTTATGTCTCTTCTGTTCCCTTTATGGCTATCATCCTTAAAATTGTTTTATTGGAGGTGATGGAATTGATTTTTTAGTTACATACCTGTCTTTAATAATTGAAGTGGATTTTAGGGGAAAAAGTGAAGAAGGGGGGAAATTGTTGGGTGAAAGATGCTTCAGATCCGGCTCAGGAAGCCACCCTCAGAGGGTGCTGGAGGGGTGAAGCCCTTGCCGGTGGAAACTGTGACGGTTGCATGCCCTGACCACCTTGTCCTTGCGGATCTTCCTGTAGCGAAGGGCATTGGTGCGGCAACTGCTGCTTCCCTTGTCAAGACTGTTGGTCGTAGGTCCCGTCGCCCACTTGGTGACCGAGTCCACTTCTGCGTTCGCTGTGATTTCCCAATCGCTATCTATGGGCGCCTGGTACTTGCTAAACACAATTGTAGTATTCTGCCAGTTGCTTCTAAAGCTTCTGTTCTTCGCATATTTCCTTTTCAATGATGAAGTCTCTGGTCGGACATGTGTTGTTTCAAATTTCCACTTTGGACTTATTTTTACAGAAGAACAAGGGCAGTTTATCTGGAAACTTTCCTTGTTTTATCCCATCAAGAATGCAAGATTTGATTTAGAATCTCAACATGAACATTTAATTCTGTTAACCCTTCTGAGGGCCTTGTACTATATAGCACATCTGTCGAATAAATGTAATTTATTATGAAAGGACATTTCCAATCTTCAAATTACTAACAAAAAAACTCTTCAACTTGACCTTAAAGAAAACATTTTTCACACAATTTTACGGGTCAGTGAGTTTCCTAATGTAATTGGGTAGTGATTCAATTGTTTTTGTTTTCTAGAACAGCTATATATGGCTTTCAGTTTCCTTGCAATATATTGGAAATAGTAAGTTTCAGTGTGATTTAAGTTGTTCAGTTGATGTAATAAAACCGTTGGTAACTTTTGCCTCCTTGTTTAAGCTTTTCATTCTTATTGTTTCTTGTAAATACCCGACTGTAGTGGCAAGTCCGGTAAGTTTCTGATACTAAATTAATTTGTTGTATTTTGTTGTTTGGTCTGTCATTTTAGTTCATGTGTTTGAACGCCTTTATTTATTGTGAAAGACATTTATAATGGAAATTGGTACTTATACATTCTTCTTCTTGTTCTTCTTCTTTTTTATAAATATATTATTGTTCATTAAAGTCATAATCTAGTAAGATGCTGATAGTCAGTGCCCTTTGTAGGATGGTGGCCCTTGTAAGATGGTGGGCCCTATCAAAATGAAGGCTGCTTATATTTGTTCCCTTTTCAGTTTAGCTGTATAGAACATGTATGCTGAAAGCATTTTAGTAGCTTCTTGTGGACTTATTGTATTCTAATGTGTTTATGCCCTTGCAGAGCCCTTGTGAGCATGCCTTCTGTCTCGATTGTGCTAGGAGTGATTTGATTTGCTACCTGTAAGGAGATATCTGATCTTCTTATAATTAAGCTAAATAACAAGCTTCTGTTTATGCTATTGTAATGCACTGCACAATATCTATGTTATACAACTTTTTCTTTCCTTTTAGCTCTGCTGAAAACGAATCTGTAAGATAGTTTCTAGTGTTCTATGGTATTTATGAAATGCATCTCTAGTTTTATGCCCACATTTCTTTCATTCACACGTGTACTAATACTCTGATTTTTTATGATTCTGTGATTCTCTACTTACCATCAATGTTAAGTATTTAACGCTGCAACTCATGAATGACTTTTGGAAGTCCCAAGGACCAAGGAATATGAAACATTCAAAGAGAAAATTCCATGGAAATTAGAGACTTGATGGTAAATCAATTAATGAAGCTTGGGTTTCACTCTCTCCCCACTCCCCACACACACACACACACACACAGGTATATATTCCATGGACATATATATATATATATAGGCTTCATACCAGAGATTAGCCCTCCCAATACCCCTCCCCACCCACATTGAACCCTGAGCCTCTTTGAATGAGGAGAGGTACTATGTATTTACAAATGCTGGCACTCGGGGTGAAAAGTGATTGGAGGCATAGAAATTGAAGTTTACATGTATTATCCTTCACGTGGATCCTAATTCTAATGCTCATCCCGCCTTTCCCCAATCCTAAAACCAAAAGTCTAGGAGAGAGGAGAAGGAGAATTTTTATCCATTTACCACTGCCCTGATTTCAACTGCTGCACCATTACCCCGGGGGGGGGGGGGGGCGAGGGATTACAGTTACATAATTAAGTCCCTCCAGCACTGATCAGGTGTAGGCATCACTGAAGAAAAAAAATTAATACCTGCTTTACAAATTAATTTATAATCTCTAGTCCATCTCATATGACTTCAATGCTGCATCTGTTTAGCCCTTAAGATTTCAGAATCAAATTCTTAGTACGTTGTAGGTTGGCCTGTTGAAACAATTAAGCTGAAACAATCAGTAGTCCTGCATCATTACTTTTTCTACTGATATCATGTGACAACTTAAATAAGTATGCCGTTGCTGTATATTCAATTTTTTCTTAGAAATTCAAGAAGTATGCCGAATGGCTTTTTACTTTACTACTAGTTCCTGTGAAAATTTGTGTCCAACAACAATCAAACGCCTTTTGTGCTAGGATCTATGAAATGATTGATGGCTGAGCTAAGCAGTTCTTTTTCGTCTCTCATGGAATGCAGTTGTGATGAGCGTATACAGAAGATACAGACAATTAAAATGATGGAAGGGATCTTCATCTGTGCAGCACCTCATTGTCTCAAGTCTTTTCTGAAGAGGTCTGACTTTGAGTCTCATATCAATGAGAGCCATGCTAACCTTCTTCAACCCAATGCTGAGAAAGAAGATGGTAATGAATCAGAGTCTCAGAGTGCCAAACAATCTACAGCTTCGGACTCCACTGCCCGGGCTCCCCCAAGACCAGTCTTTTCTCCTAGTTCAAATTCCCAGCTTCAAGACCGTGAAGACAAAACACGTCGACAGCAATCTAGAGAACCACCACCTCCAAGGCCAATTGTACAGCCAAAGCAACCACCAAATTTTGGACAAGTACAAAATCACCCCTCAGAGCTGCAACCCGACAACAGCCGACTCCAAGGCTTTGACAGGCTGGGCCACCCAAACCGCTTCCACCAACAGAGTTTTGATGCCCATGGTGCCCCACAACAAGAATCTGGGCAGTTTCTGGACAAGCAGCAAGGAATCCTATCTGAAAACCCATTTCCCGAGTACCCACCTATGCATTCCATTCAGCCACCAAATTTTGCTGTTCCAGTTAATTCAAATCCAATGCTAAATCCTCCTCTACCTTTTGGTTATCCTCCTTTCCAGACTGAGGGAGGTCAACCATTTTATGGTACTCCGTATGAGATGAATCGGCAGGATTCAGCTTCAGAAGTAGGACCAGAACAGGCGTCATTGTTAGGTTTCCCACCAGTTCAAGCAGGTGGTGTGAACTTCACAGCAAATTATGCTCAACCCTGGAATGCAGGCTTTGTTGGTTTACCCTTTGAGCATCCATCCGGCCAAGGAATAGATGGTTTTGCAAATGCATCAGATTCTCATGGGAAAGTTGCTTTTCATCAAGGTGATTATGGACGCAATCCTGGAGCTTTGCCTTCAAATCCTCCCCCGCCTTTGGCCAACAAGGGCATGGAACAAGTGCATGGTGGCAGCATGATGGATCCAAGGGATGGCAAGGGTATATTAGCACCACAGCCCATGACACTCCCGCCGCCACCTCCACCCCCTCCTCACTCCTCACAGCTTAAAAGAAAGTTCTATCCCGATGCAAACCGTGATGGACAGGGCTATGGGTGGCAGCATGATAACCGTGATAGCTTTGGGAGTGGCCAGGACTAGCAAATCTGCCTGTTTTCACTTTCAGAACTTTTGAACTCATCGAATCGATCAAATTAGCCCATCGTGCCTTTTTTTTTTAGTTCTGATGGTGCATTTATTTCATGCTGTGACTCCAGTTTGCTCATAATTTTGATTGGGAAACTGGAGGCGATATGAAGACCCCAACAGGATTGGACACATTTGTGAGACATGAGGCATCTAAGGTTAAGGATTCTCTCAGGTCATTTGAAATGGACAGCAATTATTTTATAATCAGGATTTAAAGTTAGTATATCTAACGGTATACATTATGTTAATATTAGTACGTATTTTAAAAACTTTAAATAATATGATATCATATACACTGTTAAATGCACAAACTTTCAATCCAATCTTGGCCGTGAAATGAATGGTTCAAATGAAATGGAAAGGATCTTATTCCTATCTTAAAGAATCTGAGGGTGTTTGGTAAAGATTGTTGAGTTGATTTTTTTTTTTTTTTTTTAGTGGTAGTAAGAAATGATTAATGTGATATAATGTAGAAAGAATTTGTTAAAAAAATAAATAAATTGTATTGTAGTGAAGAGAGTGCTTATATAACTATTGGCATTATCAAGTGAGCCGGCTTGTGGAATAGCATTAATCAAAAATAAGCAAGAATGTAGAAAAACTATATTGGGAAAAGTATACATAACCCCCTCAAACTACCACTCAATTGTCAATGTACCCCCTAAACTACCAATTGTGTCAATCTCCCCCCTTAAACTACCAGAAAATGTCAATGTCCCCCCTAAGACCAACAAAAAGACAAAAATGACCCTAATTTTTTTTTAATAAGACAAAATTGTCCTCATAAATTCAAAAAAATTAAAACTAAAACTAAAAAACTTAAAAAAATTAAAAATTAAAAATTAAATTAAATTAAATAAAAAACGAAAAAAAAATATTTTAAAAAAAGAACAAATTTTTTAATTTTTTTTTTTTAAAAAGTAAACAAAAAATAACTGATTTTTTTTAAAAAAAAAAAAACAAATGAAAAAAATAAAAAATAAAAAAAAAAAAATAAAAAAAATAAAAAAAACCAGTTTTTATTAAATTAAAAAACGAAAAAAAAAATTAAACAAAAAAAAAAACTGAAATTTATTTATTTAAAAAAAAAAACAAATGAAAAAAAAAACCAGTTTTTATTAAATTAAAAAACGAAAAAGAACAAATTTTTTTTTAAAGAAAAAAAAAAACGAAAAAAAAAATAACTGAAATTTATTTATTTATTTAAAAATAAAACAAATGAAAAAAAAAACCAGTTTTTATTTAATTAAAAAAACGAAAAAGAACAATTTTTTTAAAAAAAGAAAAAAAAAACTGAAAATTATTATTTAAAAAAAAATAATAAAAAACAGTTTTAATTTTTAATTTTTTTGTTGGAATAATTTTTTGTTATTTTATATTTTTTTAATAATTTTTTTTTAGTTTTTATTTTATTTTAATAATTTTATGAAGGGCATTTTTGTCATTAGGGGGACATTGACATTTTCTGGTAGTTTAAAGGGGGAGATTGACACAATTGGTAGTTTGGGGGGTACATTGACAATGATGTGGTAGTGTGAGGGGGTTATGTGTACTTTTCCCAACTATATTTATTTTTCAAAATTTGGGTAGACTAAGTGGCGTGCTGTCGCGAGCACCCAAAAATAAAACCTTACTTCTAAAAATATAAATGTAGTAGTGCAAGTAAGGGTCGATCCCACGAAGAGTGATTAGTCAAGTTTTACGCTAAGTGATCAAGGATGGGAGGGGTTTTGAGTATGACAATAAAAATAATAAGTAAAATAAAAATATAAAGGAAAAGAACAAACATTGGTCTTAGTCAACTTCCACCGTCGAAATCTGACAACTGATCATCGATGCGAATATATATCAATTCATACTTGAATATTCACCGTTGGAACTATTTTCCTATCTCTCCTTAGTCGTAGTTAATTAGAAGACAAGCGCTCTAATTAACCCTAACTACTAAACAACCTAAGACAAGCGCTATAGGTTTAATCTAGTAGCAGCCTTAAGAATTAGAGAGATCGATGAAGCGAAACAACACAAGCACAAGAGGTTGCATTTAATTTCGTCAAATGTTCTTCCTAAGATTTAATAATCACTGAGAAGCAGCAAATCATTAAATTTTAGTTGCTTCATAGATTGTAGGGATTAAACAATTACGGATTTGATATCCAACCCAGCAATAGATTGCAACGAATAACAAACTAGTAGACTTCCTAGCATTTAATGATCGCCAGCGCGGAAACTCAGTCAAATCATTAAATAAACTAGTTGGCTACTAGTGGGCTTCTTAGGATTTAATGATCGCCAGCGCAGAAACTCAGTCAAATCATTAAATCTTAGTTGTTAAACGAGACAATCATAAAAATAAGTATAGAAGAACATCTGATACTCAAAGCATAAATCGAACAATAAAAACAAATTAGATCTCACAGTTTTATTGATTCCGAGGCTTCCGTTTCCTTCTACCAAAGTTTAGAGAAGAGGGGAGAAGATGGAAGAAGATATAAGAGGTAAGGTAGAAGGTGTGTGTTGTATGTCATGGTTCCCCCCTTTTATACACGTTTCATCCCATATGCTAGAAACTTAGGAAATCTCCTAAAGAAAGATATTGTAAATACTATCCTAAAATAACAATACACAAATCTACTAATTAAGGAAAATATTAAACATAAAATAAAGGCTAGGATAACTAGGAAGGTGATGATTTCAATGGGGGCTTTTGTTGCCATATGCTTTATTGATTCTTTCCTTGTTCGAGTCCCCACAAATCAGCCAAGTATGGAGAGAAAATCAATTTGCCTTGTCATGGAAAGAGATGCTCCTTTCATCCATGTGGTCCCCACAAATCTCTTCTTTGTTTCCATGGTCCTCCACGCATCTTTTCTCTCCTTTTCTTCCTTTTGCTTTAACTTTTTATTTATTGCTTGGCTTGGCTGGAATTGATTGGATGATTATGAAAATGCTGAAAGTAAAGAAATTTTCATATCTGAAAACTTCCGCAAATAAATCGCATCAGATCCACATTAGAACGTCAACTTCAAGCCCGATTTCGACCTTGATTCATTCGGTATCTCTCAAAACGCAAAACATAAAAGTTGTAGATATTTTTCTTGGCGTTCCACAGCATCTTGAATCATCTCAATCGGAGCTTTTATGAGAGAGTTATGCCCAGATTACAAACTGATGTCGAAACTGTCCAAAATCGCTCAATTAGCTTTGTTTTGCATTTAATGCCTCAATTTGCATCCTAAATCAAAATATAAGAATAATGAGTACATTTAGGCATTAAATAAGAATAAGAGATTAAATATTAAGGGGAAAAATACGACATTTTACATTCTCATCACTAAGTTATATGATTGAATATAGTTTTGCTTTATACGTCTTAATTTCCTTCAAACGTACTATTTTAAAAGCTTTTTACAATTGGTGTTAATGCGATCCAGTTATTTATTTAAGAGGTTTGTGTGTCAGGTTAAAATCATGTCAATACATAGATATAAAATTATATAGGTCAAACATAACCTGACATATTTAATTAAACGAATTAAACTTTTCAATTCTAATCCGTTAATTTCGTAGTGAGTTCATGTAAAGTTCGCAAGTTGTGTAAAAAATTGTTAACCTTTACTGTAACGTTCGAGATATATATTAAGTGTTAAAAACATGAATAGGCTAATTAAGTGAATAATTAGGTAAAATATGCAAGAAAAACACTTGAAAAACATTTAAGATTGGGTTTCTGAGTAATGCATTTGGATAGACCAAAATATGTGTTCGGATGAACTTGGCAAAAAGTTTGTATTTGCTGCCATGTCTGGATGGCCAGCAGACAGAACTCCAAGTGAGTTCTAATTCATGCACGTGTCCGGACGGACCATTTCCATGTCCGGACAAGCCTTCCAGAAAGTCCATGTCTACAATTTCACATATGCATGTCTAGACGAGCCATTTACGTGTTCAAACAGGCTGCGTTTTAAGATAGCAACGAGCTCATTTCTCTAGTTTCTCTCTCTCTCTCTCTCTCTCTCTCTCTCTCTCTCTCTCTCTCACAATCTCTCTCCTCTCTCCTAAAGTTTTGAGACAAAACCCTAGATCCTAGAATTTTGAAGCTTCCAAACTCAAATCCAACGCCGGAAACATGATCTTTGATATAAGATCTACGTTTTCACCGATTGGTTTGAAGTAAATTCGAAATCTCAGTTTTCCTAGATTTGTGTTGATTTTTGAGGGGTTGAGTTTAATCTCTCAATTTTCTCTAGGTATTGTGCATTTTGGAGTATTCTAAACAACCTCCAAGTATTGTGTTACATTTTTGTGAAAAATCAAGGTAAGACCCAAAATCTTGGATTTTAATAAGTGTTGTAAATTGGTAGATTTTGTGTCAAATCCTAAGATAATCTTATTGGTTGTTGTTATTAATTAATAAGTTGTCAAATGGAACCTTATAAATCCTATGGGTTTTTCATGGGTTTAGTTCTTGAATAATTCAATAGCTAAGTGGGGATTTAGAGTTAGAAATGTTGTGTTAGTATTAATGTGTCATGCAATGTGATAATGCAATGGTACATTGTAATAATTTCATTGGAAACCCATCTTTAAGCCAAATATAGCAGCCAAAGTGAGTATTTTACTCACTGAGAAAATATGCTATGTTTTATGTGATTTTAGAATATTACAAACGTTATATTTGCTTAAACCCGAGGTGATGATATTTCATGATAATATGTGTTTTGAGAATCATTTCAACACTTTCAATTATGTTTAGATATGCTTTGATGATGTTTTATGTGTTTTAAGATATGAGTATGAAAATGTGATTGAGTTATGTTTTAATGAGCTTTAAGAATAATTTATGAAAATGAGAATGAGATACGATTTATGAGATTTACATGAAATGTTTATTGATTTATGAAAATGATATGTTGTTGAAAGCATGAGCATGATTATGTATAAAGGGATTAAGGAGCCGAAGTTGCCTCCATAGTAAATAGGGGTAATTACCTTTTCCTCCTATCAACTACCAGCCATTGTCAACATGCCCCCATTAACTGACACATTGACCAAAAGAGAGTATCCAACTACCAACTTTACATACTTTGCCCCCTCCATCAAGGAATCCCGTTAACTTGGACGGAATATGCCATTTTTGGGCGTTAATTTTGGTTTAAAGACCAAAATGCCCTCTAACAGTAATTAATAAAAAAATATTAAAATTAATATGTTTAAAAAAGTTGAGGGCATTTATGTCATTTTTGAATTTGAATTAGGGTATTTAAGTCTTTTCACGAATTAAACTGACGGAATGGGGCAAAGTTTGTAAAGTTGGTAGTTGGATACTCTATTTTGGTCGAGGTGTCAGTTCATGGAGGCATGTTGACAATGGCTGGTAGTTGATGAGGGAAAAAGGTAATTACCCTTAGTAAATAATATAAGCTGAAGTTGCCTCCTATTATGATGACGTGCATGACATGAGTTTATGAAAAGTTTTAATGATTTAAGCGACGTCATGGTTGGATATGCCTGTATACTTGTATTGTCTGAAGTAATGGAATATTTGTATGCTTGTATAACTAGGTTATGATGTCATTGATTTTCATGTTTAATTTAAGCGATGTCATATTTGAATGTGCTTGTATACTTGTATTCTCTGAAGTAGTAAAATATCTATATGCTTGTATAACCAGGTTATGATGTCATTAATTTTTATGTTTGGATGTGCATGTATACTTGTATTCTCTGAAGTAGTGGAATATTTGTATGCTTGTATAACCAAGTTATGATGTCATTGCTTTTTATGTTTGATTTAAGCGATGTCATGTTTGAATGTGCTTGTATACTTGTATTCTCTGAAGTAGTAAAATATCTATATGCTTGTATAACCAGGTTATGATGTCATTAATTTTTATGTTTGGATGTGCATGTATACTTGTATTCTCTGAAGTAGTAGAATATTTGTATGCTTGTATAACCAAGTTATGATGTCATTGCTTTTTATGTTTGATTTAAGCGATGTCATGTTTGAATGTGTTTGTATACTTGTATTCTCCGAAGTCGTAAAATATATGTATGCTTGTATAACTAGGTTATGATGTCATTAATTTTCATGTTTGGATGTGCATATATACTTGTATTCTCCGAAGTAGTGAAATATTTGTATGCTTGTATAACCACGCTATGAGGTCACTGATTTCTATGCTTAGAGATACTTGTATGTTTGTGTTATCCGAAGTTGTGGAATGCATGTATACGAGTATAGCTGAATCACTTGATATATACGTATAAGTGTATAATGTAGTAAGATTTCTCATGTTTATAAGTTCATGTGTTTACCCTTATTAGTTACGAAACATTTTAAAAATAAAAACATCATATTACCAGTAGCTGTTATTGTAAACATATGGTAGAAATAAAGAAATTGACTCATTGCGAAAATGTAATGTGTTTTATACTACTGAGTTGACAAACTTATGCTTTCACCTAAACGAACGTGGCTACCATCACGATCGTGTAGATTTTGATAATTTAGCTGCAAGTATCGCAGACATCGATAAAGACTCTATGGCATTGTACTTTGGATACTACGACCGAGACTCTTCGCATTTGGTCGTAGGTGTGTCGGACTTGGATGGTCCACCATTTTTTTTATAGACATTTTGTATATGGCTTGTGTCAGATGTGACACTTATTTTGTATAGCTATTCTTTTTTATAATTAATGTTTTAATTATGCCTTAAACAGATAGACAGATGTATGGCTCTGATGTTGTAATTTCTCTTTTAGTTAATGAAATTAGTTTCGATTGCAATTGTGTATCTCTAAATATTATGCATATGTTATGATATGCATTAGGTTGATATTGGCTTAATGACTAATTGTCATGTCACTGTGGCGATTCCATTTTGTATATAAAAAAATATGAGTTAAATCTATATACGTCAACCTCGACTAATTTAATTAAACGAATCATATCCATTAACTATAACCCGCTAATTTTATGTTAAGTTCATTTCAGATTCACGAATCATATAAAAAATAGTTAGTTCTGGACTCATTCGTTTTTTTCATTTCCTTTTCCCCCACTTCCTTTAAATGATCTCGGGTGGTTTACTTTTGTCGTCCGGAGAAAAATAATAATAATAATTAGGTTCAAGCACCTGCATTTTGCTGTCCGGTGGACTGCATATTTAGTATAGTCAATTGTTTTGACAATTTACTCATGAAATTTTTTTTATATAAAGAAAAAAAGTACTTGATGCAACATTATTTGATTTAAACTTTTTTGGGTTGATAAACCACTTGACAAAAAACAGAGCTAATTCCATAATTGCATTGCATCAACTCAAAGGTGCAGAAACAGAGCAGGAGTTATTTCATGGGTCAAGGTAATTTGAAGATGCACCACATCCCTATCCTTAATTGGAAATAACATTAACATGAAGTTCAAACACAATGGCAGTGGTTGTGTAAAATGGTTCTCAAGATAAGATTAGACAACATGTATCAAAATAGTTTTTCAATGTTTCATATCAATTCTTTAGTCAGAATCTAAAATCTCTGCCATTAAAATAAATATGCAAGGGAAGAAATCATTTTGGGAAAAAAAAAAAACAAAAAACAAAAAGAGAACAAAAATTTACAATCTCCCACACCCCTACCACACCCTTAGCACTCCCATGACCCAGCAGAAAAAGAAAAGAAAAAAAAGAAAAAAAGAATCAGCTCAACTTTTTCTGCTCCAAAATCCATTTCTGGAGTCTGCTGATATACTCCCCATCTAATTTCACATATAATTGCTGCAATTTCCTGTATGCCGCTATGACACATTTATCTATATGATATTCAAACCTTTCATAGAGTGCTGGAATTGTAAGAATGACTACAATGCCTGCAATGGAGGAAACCACAAGAATGACTTAACTCTTGAGAATATGTTTGTCCATATCTGAGGACAGGTCATATGTCTTAGTTATATTTAATCAAATGACAGTACAACTTACTGGTGTAGCCCAAGGTAAGGAAATCAGTCAAGCCGCCAAGAAAATAAATCAGCCACAGATATACAGCTACTTTGAAGAACAACTTTGAATCCTTGCCCAGGGCAATATCATGGGAAACTGAGAGTAAAGTATTGATATGCAGGCGGAAGAAAGTTGCCACTTCATTTGCCATTTCTTCTGACAGATGCAATTCTGGTAGAGGTGGAGGAGGTCTGCTCAGAAGAAAGACAAGGGCAATTGAGTGGCAAGTTTTAACAAATTCACAACAAAGGAAATTCTATATTTAATCAGCATGGAGAGCAATGTGCGCTAATTATTTTGTTTATTGAGGATGACAAAGAATAATAGCTACTAAAACAAAATGGTCTATGATCCAACTTTTTCTGAGTAATAATATTGCAGCAATGGCAACAAAACTTAAAATAGTATATATTGTATATGGGAAAATAGCATATCATCGACAGAAGAACCCCGTCTGCCATAGTCGCAACATCATTCTATACCTGCATCTTGTGGAGGGACCTTAAAAGTTCTTAAAGCTTGATACCAGGTGATTTCAAGTACCTTGCTTCTTTATTAATGTACCAAAGAGAAAAGCAGGCAACTAAACTCAAAGGAGACAATTTACAAGGAAGCACCAAGAGTTGTCATCCTGTGCCTTGTAGACTAATAGTCTAGAAGATCATATGGATACTTCAAGAGCAACCATAGCTGAAAAGCGCACCCAAAATACATCCTGGAAATTCAATTTTCAGAAACTCATCATTAAAATGCTAAAATGCTAGTATTTTCCTAGCATAGGACTCAGTTCATTAATCAGATGGATCACAGACCATTTCCCAACATATACTTGCGTTCATCTCTTTCAAGAATGACAAGAAGTGAAATTGGTTTTGACATGCAAAAGGAAACCGTTGTACTGGCTGATGCTTCAATATCATAGCAAAATATTTAATCCAAGAAAATGTGGATTCAAAATTAAAAGAATCTTTCACATCAAAACAGAGCTAGTTCAGAACTATGCATAAACTTACAACCATTTAACAAGGGACATGATTATTGAGACAAGAGTTATAAGCATTCAAGAGACAAGAGTTACATGCACTCAAGAGACAAGAGTTACAAGATGATAAATTAGATTTATTATTGTTAGTGTAAAAGTAGAAAAAGCTTGTAATGTTCATACTCTTTCTCTATAAATAGAATTTTGTATACAATCAAATAAATCAATGAAAGATGTAGTCAAGAAAAGGCTTTGACGTGTAGATGTAGGCCATAGACCGAATCACCTAAAATCTGTGTTTCCTCTGGTATTAGAGCTTGGTGTTATTATAATGATAAACCATCAATAGCTCAAAATGCATATTCTAAGAAAAACATAACACATTATCTCTAAACAACTTAAATCAAATAAGGAAACCTATATATGTAACAGGAAGGAATTGCAAAAACAGACGAACGTAATAACATTTTAACAAGAGAGAAAGCACTAACTAACTAAAATACTTAATTGCCTTAACTTAAGAGTTGAGAGGGAAAAAAAGATCAAACTGTAGTTTAGAAAGCACAAATTTTTTGTACGTACCTGTTGAGAATCGCTGCGGATTTGGCCCAAAGAAAGAGAATGGCAACGAGAAGCAAGAAAACACTTGAGACAAGCGACAACAGAGTATAACCAGATCTCTCAAACACTAGCCAAGCAGCAAGGGTTACTAATAATATTCTCACGGTCACATTCTTCCGCTTCCATAGTATCACATCTGCAACTGTTTTAACAAATGCTAAGCATTAATTTCTTAAACCCCCCCCTGAATCCCAAATCCAGTGAAATTGGATCAAAGATCGTCACTTGGTTCATATTTATTTTAAATATCTGTATCCAAGAAGCTTCATAATACCAGGGACCAATACAAAATATACTGGCATTCATAATCCTAACTGTACTAAAATAAATGCTGAAAATCCAAAGGAACTTCCCAATAAATATCTAATCAAAGAGTGAATCTAAAAAAAAAAACTTCAGATGTTGGGTTTTCACAAATAATAAAATTGAATATTATATGCAAAAAAAAAAACCCATGATCGACAAGTGAGAGAAACTCACATACCAAGACCTCCTCCAAGAATCTCATGGACACTTCTTTGCCTGTTAAACAAACGATCCGATGAACCCATTTGGAAGGAGTAGCATACAGAAGATTGAATCCAGTTGAGATCTTAAGAACCCAGAAAGGAAAAACAGCTAGCTTTGAGATGATCTTCAGGAAAAAGCAAAGCAATGGATCCTCTTAGCCTTCTATCCTACCTTTACTATATATATGTTTATATATCAGAGCCCGATCGCTACGAGTATAGGATACATGGATGACTGTTAACAGGTGGGGTTGGTGGTCTCAGTTTCCAGCCTAAAAGTATCATGCCACTCAAATGCTTTTCTAGCTTTTCTTGCCTCCTCCTTTGTTTTTTCTTCCAAAATATACAAATACTAATTATAAGGATATTGATATCGTAGTATTTGTTTGTTCAATTTCTAGAATGTTCAAATATTAACAACGCACACGAACAGAGAGAGTTGAATATAAAGACATTTTATTCCATTAGAGTGACAGACTGCTGAACTGCTGCGCATGATGTTGGTTCGCTTTCTCTTAATATCTTCAACTATTTCAATGGGGAGAATTTTGGAGGGTATTCCTGTCATTTTTTGAAGGGTGTCTTGTTCCACTAGAGTACACCATATCCATCCATCTGAGGGCATTGTTGCCCTGTAACAGTAAATTGAGGCTATTTTTGGGCATTTGCTAACCAGTGTAACAGTTATTGGCCGGCCGGTAGTTTATTACGGTCGTTTAACGTGAAAAAAGAATAAAAAGAGATGTCTCAATTGTCTGAGAGCCATAGTATTTTTTTTCTTTAATTCTTTTTTATTCTATTTTTCCCAGTATTTTTCTTTTGTGGGAAAATTATTTATTGAGTCCCAGGAGTTTATAGTTGTACAAAAAATATACTTATGATTAGTTATTTGTTCAAAATAGTCTCTACCGTCAGTTGTTTGTTTGCCAATAGACCGTTTAGTTGCACACGTGAATTTACATCACAATCCATAACCGATTGACACGTGGTATAGTCAGTGACTCATCTTATTATAAGGTTACAGTTTTACACCTAAAAGAAAAGGGCAAAAAAAAAAAAAGTCACCTTTTACCTAGAGAGGGAAGTCAGAGAAGTAGCCTTCCATTGGAGGGGGTGGCGAACTGCCTCGTGAGGGGCAGCTCCCGTCAAAGCGGAGTGGCCAATTAACGCTCGTATAGTGAGGGGAGCCCCTCCCCCAACAGATGAGTGCAGTTGACCACCTCTCACCTGTGAGAGGCAATCAACTAGCCCCGTGTGAGGGAAGGCCACCCCTCACTATAGTCCTTTTCTCGTGAATCAAGTTGGTGCGACTGCAAACCTCAAGGACTAAATAAGTAATATTGCAACCCACTCAATATTGTGGAAACAACCAAAAACGGCATGATCCTTCCAAATCTACCAACGAGAATCAACCGGTCATTAAGCGTGTAATAAAAAAAACCAGTAACTTAAAGCAGTCAGAATAGCAAAATAATAAATGCAAAAATCAAGAAGAAGAAAAAATATCATACAATGGCACAGCTGAGGGGGTTTCTTAAAATGCTTTCACAATGTTCGTTGCCACTTGCAAAGTATAACCAAAGGTGTATAGGCACAGTTAAATGACCTCGTGCCAAGGATTTGAGTTTCGCCATGTAACCCGACATGGAATATTGTCCCCTCAACAACTCGACAAAAATCTGAACAAAAAAAATAAAGAAAGTATTTCCTCTTATTGAATCTCTTCTTTACTGTTCTGATCCTCATTTTGTGGGGTGCCGGTTTCGGCAGTGGCAGTGGCCGGGGCCGGGGCCGGGGTCGGGAAAGAATCTATCAGGCTGGCAGCTATCGCAGCCTTCAAGTCCTCGTCTTCCATCTCCGAAATCATTTCAGATTCCCTAGACGAAAGAAATGGATCAGACTGTTGTTGACTCTGATTGATGCTTTGAGGAGGAGCCAGTGTTGGGTTGCAGGATTTAGTTATCCTCTCAGCATCTTCAGGTGACAGCCATTGCCCATAACCATTGGAAGCTTCGGAGGACGACATGGGACATTCTTTCGGGAAGTTTCCCCTCACCAGGAAAATGCTCCACCCGAAGCCTTTCAGAGAGTCCAGATAGGCTGAAAGGTAAAATTTGGAAAGGTGCTGCGGGGCTGCATATAGACTGTCAAAATTATACCACTCTCCATTCACTTTCCTGATGCAGAACCAATGATCCTGCAAGTGACAGATAAATGCATTTTCCAGCTCAGGGTCAACCTGGGCATGCTCAGCAACTGGAGAATCAAGGGGTATCACTTGCAAATCCCACACCTCTAAAGCCTTTTGTAACACCTGCAAGGAAGAATTTCTGCTTTAGTCATTTCAAGAAAATGTTCAACATTTGTCATGAAGCAATAATGATGGTGGACAAGAATGCAGTTGTACATATCTTTTTGCCCAGTCCAGAGTCAAGCTAAATAAAAATAGATCACTGCCTAAGACTAATCATAAGAGAGGACACCAATCCTCGAGCAATACAAACTCACTCAAAAACCATTAAGGCTCAATGAGTGCGAGAAAAATGTACCCAGAAAAACATGTCAAATCGTGTGACATCCCAATCCCACATTGGAAAGATAAATTACCCATATAGAGTGGGTGGATTATAGATGCGCTCATGGGTTTCAAGTCCCACATTAGCTTCTTACTAGGTAAGACTAAGCTTTACAAGTGATTTTAAGAAGTTCCAATTGCAACTCCGCTAGTCCTTTTGGTGTGATAGCCTAGATGTGACTAGAACTTTCTCTGAATCATTACAAATGGTATCAGATGGAAGCATGTTTCAATTGACTCAAGAAAAAGGCCAAAATAAAGAGGAAAAAAAAAGGAGCAGTTTTAGTATTCTTGTCACATTAAGAAATGCGAAGAGAATAATAAGAGGATATAGTTGCTCTGATTATTTTGTGAGAATTGTGTATGCAGGTACACGTGGGATGTCACAAATTATAAT
The DNA here is from genome assembly GCF_958979055.1 of Alnus glutinosa. NCBI lineage: Eukaryota > Viridiplantae > Streptophyta > Magnoliopsida > Fagales > Betulaceae > Alnus > Alnus glutinosa. The sequence continues at coordinate 26,791,689 of NC_084892.1, forward strand.
CATCATCATCATACATTTCAGGTTTAGCTCATGAAAAATATAGATCTCATATTTTGTTCCCAAAATTAAGTCACACGATCTCACACTAGCCTTTGCTCAATTCCTAGACCTAACCAACCCCAAAAACATAAAACCCCATATAATTCCAAGTCTATTACATTTACACATTTTTATTTTTTCTCGGGCAGATTACATACATAATTTTCCAAATTGAATATATAAAGCAAGAATTTTTTTCTTTTGAAAGAATATTGAACAAGCTAAATGAGTAAATATGAGCATAGAACCTTAAAATGCAACCAAGAAATGAGCTAAATCCAGGGTAAGGGACTTGAGCTGGATCAAATTAGACCAAATTCAGGCTAGGGTTTAAGCCTAAGGTCAGAATTTCAGTCTTGTTGTTTTCACACTTTTTGGCTTTGTCTTTGCAAAATATATCAGTGATTCATTTAGCACATTAACAGATGATAATAATTTTATTTACAATCCACTCTCCAACTTGTTGATAATTTTTCATTTTTTTTTTATAAGTAATGGCAAGTTCATTAAAAATGCGCAAAGGCGCATCCCAAGTACAAAAGAAAGATGTATATAAGATAAACATATAACTTTTTGATAAGTTTTTTTTTTTTTTGATAAGTAACATATAACTAGAAGAAGAAAGATTTAGAATCCTAATTGTTGAGAATTACTTGAGAATAGTTTCAAAATGAAGTTAGCCAACAACCTAATATAATCTACCTCCCTTTGCATTCCTTACCACAGCTAATAAACATAACTGGCACAATCTATCATAAGCAAAGATATAAATAAAATATATACCAAAATAAGCACAATGCCACTTTTATATTACAATAACCCCAGTTAGCTGGAAAATAAAACAAGGAAATCCAACATTTAACAGAATTCCAAGTATTCAACCCAATAAGGCAATGCGCATGCATATTTGCAGATTAAGAAACTAAAATTTTTTGAAGTAACCAGAACCAAATCCACGCAGCATACTGCAAGTTGGCCAACTCATTGTCCCATAGCAGGACCAAATTGGTTGACGATGATAATTAGTTTGGTAATTGAGAAGAAGCTCTGTAAGCATAATTGAGTATAGCCCAGTAACCACATTATATGATACTTATCCCACTTCACCTAAACCACGCATGAAATTACTTATAGAGCTCCTTAACATGATTAAAATAGATATAACAATAGCATACAATGATAAATGGGCAGTAATGCTTTAACCGGTCTAACTAACAACTTGACCAAGCCACGTCATGCCTCTTGGGAGGTAAGCTAATTTCAGGCCTATAATTTAAGGCCCAAAAGTTAAAATGCAAGCTAAGCTCATGTAATCCTTGGAATTTTTTACACCGTAATCCTAATAATAGTTTAGATAGCTAGAGGTGTCAAAATGGAAACTATGACCTTGGTATATCGGGTAAGCCTGACACATACAAGAATAGGCAAGAGAAGAGATTTACTAGAAATAAGCTCTAGTTAGTGCGTCGTGCTTTCGTTGTGTTCAGGCTGATCTTATTCTTGTCAATCTGGCCGAACTTGCACCCCTATATCTGATCATCCTGACATCATATCACTAAAAGGTTTACAGGACCAATTGTTTGACACAATTGTATAAAAAAAAAAAAGGAAAAAAAATGGACAGTGCATATTCCACCTCCATATGGAATGCCCGGAGTGTACACAACGCAATAATGGCTTTTCTTCAGATCAAGTCCTGACAGCCAATGTCATTAAAGGCAAAAGGTCAAAGGCGTTTTGCCTTCTGCAGGGTAGAGAAAAATAATGAACTTGAATATATAATAAAGTGGGAAAAAAAAAAAAAACAAACAAAAAACAAAACAAACTTTGTAGCGTCTAATTTAGAAGGTTCAACATAACTGAACATCACCAAGACATCATCACTACATTTCCAACCATGCAACTACTCTTTAATCGCATATTAGAACCTGCATGCATATCTAATTGGAAAGTAGATAAATAGATTATAATAATCAAGTCAAGATCATGCGATTGCTAGTACCTAATAATAATCAGGCCAATCATAAAAAGGTTCTTAACATGCCTATGTAGAGCAATATTCAATCAGGGCATACTCGCCACCCACAAATTATGGAAGCTAAATTATTCAATTCATACATATACCCTCACGAGCAAGATCAAGTCCCTCATTACGAGCTTGTATGTATATATATATATATATATATATATATATATATATATATATATATATATATATACAGAGAAACTAGTAAGTTAACTAAATGATAATGAGCAAAAGTAATGTTCCAAATGCAACTATTGTCAGTAAACAACAAGCTTATCAAAACAGATGTTAGGGGTGCATACCCAAAAAAATCCAGCCCAGGCATATCAGCTGGGCCAAAATGAGCATAGTTTAAATTGGCTTCCAGTTAATTTGGAAAAAGCCAACTTTTCATCAGGCGTTTAAGAACAAAATGACTGCATCACTCATAGGTATTTTTTTTTTGATAAGTTCCTACGGGAATTTTTAATTGGTACTTATAGATCCGAGAAGCATTAAATGATTCACCGAATGCCAAAGGTTTATTTTTTCTCAGCAATACCCAGGGATACCACTATGATCAATGATTGATCTCTAGGGAAAAAGACAAGGAAATAGGAAAACCCTACTAAAAAAAAAAAAATTAACAGAAAGATAACAGACTCTCAACTGTCAACATATCTACTATAGGCAGAGAAAACTGAGGAAAAAGAATCAAGGCCTTGAACATCATACTATTCATTTATTTGAAGCCCAATAAATGCTAAAGAGTAAGAATCCCCTTATAAGTGGGACCGGCACTGGTTAATGACCCCAGAGCCCTATAAAATAAAACCTCCACTCAGAGTAAGTTAACACTTCAATTTTGCTTCGATTAGTTGCTCTAAACCATCGTGGAAAGCTTGGGTTTCTATAATGAAAACAAGACAGAACATATAAATTTATGTCCTTTCTTCTTCATGTCCCATTATCTACAAAAAGAAAAAGAAGAATACAACCATCCCTCCGCAGTCCATTCCACACATCAAAGAATGTCATACCATAGAGCAATTAAATAAATCGCAAACAGATCCTTCTCATTATATTCCAATTTATTAAATGTCCATTGATTCTTTATTGAACAATTCTTTCCAACTATTTCGGCACCAACCAAAAGGAACATAAAAAGAAAAACAAAACAAGCAAATTTGAGTGCTTCTCCATAAATAGAATAAACTTAAACCTAAATCTGTAACTCCTAAACTAAACTGAATGCAAGTACTCGAAATAGCCTTTGTTTCATTCTTCTAAAATAAAAACACACAATTATCCAAAATTTTCATTGCCTCTATGTAGCTTCCCCGTTTTCATATAAACCAAATTATAAATTACCAGTTATCTCAAAAGCTTAAAAAATCATAAATTTAATTATTTAATTAACGTTTTAACACCAAACTCCCCCTCGACATATAGAAATATTTAACTGAAATAGAAGGTATAATGAATAATTAGGTTCCGAAATGAGACCATTGCTCATGAATAATCAGGTTCGAACTCCAACCATTGGTCTGGTAAGACCGTTGCTCTGATACCAACGCGAATTTTTAAAACAAAAAATAATTATTATTTAATTAACGATCCATCACAAACTCCCCTTAACTTGTGGGACTCAACACATAACTGAAATAACATGTACAATGTGTAGTTAGGGGGGTTCTTACTCATACCACTTCTCTAATACTATATAAATTACCACTTACCCCAATAACTTAATCTGGTAGTCAAGAAATAGTAAATTTAATAGTTTAATTAATGTTCCAAGAAGTAACGAAGAAGTAATACAGAAAAGAAAAAGTTATGTTCTTTTTGTTTACAAAGGAAAGGAAGAAAGAAATGGAACCTGGATGCTGAAATCTCCGTCCAAGGAGACATTGTGGGACTCGGCGGAGAGGAAGTCGCCGGAGGAGGCGCCGCCTTGGATCATCACCTGGCGCTCCTTGCTATCGAGATCGGACGCCACGGCCGCCAAATCGAACTCCGAGAAGAACGGCCCCTGCAGCACTGTGTTCACGCAATGCACCGCGCACAGCTTCGACTCTTGTACCTCGTGGTACAACATCCCCCCATTGCTCGCCCCCTCCATTTCTCTCTCCTTTTCCCCAATCCCTTTCTCCCAGACCGAAACGACAAAACTAAATCGCTGGAAAAATCGAAAACCCTAGATTCTGAAAAGTCTATCTATTTCTGTGTCTCCGTGTGAGTGTGTAGTCTCTCTCTCTCTCTCTCCCTCCCTGTGTGTGTATATAGAAGATGATATATTTTTATTTTTATTTTTTTTTATTTTTGAAGAATATAGAAGATGATATATGAGGGAAAGAGAAGCGAGGAATATCTGTTATTTAAGTCTTTGCTCCGCCGTAATGAGTCACCACGTGCAAAGAACTTTCCTCCACGTGTCTAAAAAACTAAACGACAGGCCGTTGGTCTCGAATGTACTTGTTGAATCGACTCCAAGTTTCTAAGGCCGTAGTTTCGCCGTTAAATACTTCTGGTAAGGCAAACCAATAAGAGTGTTTCAAAAATTTAAAAATCGGTTTTAGTCGACTCAATAATATATCTAGGAATGATTTTACCTCGCCTTTTACTCTACGCTCGGTTTAAAACATGTCACCCAAGTGTACGATGACGTCAGATGTTTAACGGCTCCGAAAATAACTAAAAAAATTGCAAAATCATGGGCTGCAACCATTTCCCATCAAATTTAAAAATATTAAACTCTTTATTGAAAGCATTTAAATAATTCTCTAATTCAAATTATGACGAAAATTGTCGCTGAACCACCTGGGGATGATTTGGCTTTCCCTCTTGACTTTGCTAGTTAGATCATCCTAAATTTATTTATTTATTTATTTTTTATATTTATATTTATATCTTTTTATTTTTCTTTCTTACTATAGACGCACGTGTCGTATTATTATTAATTTTGATGTGACATTTTGAAGGTTTTATTTGTTATTTATGCTTATTATAAAATGTTTTTAAGTTACTTTTTAAACTTTAAAAAACTTATTGCGAATCGTTACAACCACGAATATTGATTTTACAATTTTTTTTTTTTTTTAAGTTTATTTAGGAAGGAAATAGCAACTTTTTTCTGGTGTACTTGGAAGTTTCTAAATTATTTTATATCTTTTTATTTTGCATTGTTGCACATTTAAGTCATCTTTTATTTACTTAATTCATGTATTTAAAATCTACACAATAACTTGAATGTGGTTTGAATATGGAGGATGTTCAAATTTTGTTTATATGATATCACATTATTTTTTTTTATTTTATGATAAGGAACTCCTCAAAGGCATGACTACTTCATGTATTCACTCGTCTCAGGTAAAGCTCGAACCTGTATAAAGCGCTCTCTCCACACAGATTGAATAATACTCCGACTTTGTCAACAGGCTGGCCCCAAAGAATTGTCCGTACCCAAAGAGATTCGAACCTTAAACCTCATGAAACTACCACAAAGACCAAAGCTCTTAAAACACTTGAGCCAACCCATTGGAATTAAATCATTTAAAACTTTCAAATGACATAATAATATATACACCATTAAATCTGTAAAATGTAATCTGGACCATGAAATAAATCCTCTCAATTTTCCCGCTTGCCCCACGTGGTTTGCCTAGATGAGGAAACACCTACCAAACTTTAATTAGATTTTAGTCTCCGGATAAATTTAAATTAAATTTGTGAGCATTACTAATGCACTAATAAAGATTTTTTTAGCACATAGTTAATCGCTTATCCAAACCAACACTTGCAGACCAGCAATGGCCAAAAGATTTGGTTTCATTCATCCACTTATATCAACGTCCTTGACATCAAAAAGAATATCCCATGAAAGATTATACATTTTCCTCAAACACAGTTTCAAATGATGGCATCTCCATCCCTTGATTTTCCCTTTTCCTTTTTTTTTTTTTTTTTTTTTTTTTTTTTTTTTTTTTTTATTTCCCCCCATTATCACTCATTTGTTCCCTTAGGCACAATGAATTCTCAGACAAGCAGATCATAGTGGTTCTTACCACTGTACAGTAGCCTCACAGCTTTCCTGGCTTTATCTTTTCTTAAACCCTTGCCAAACTCTGCTCCATACTCAGCAATGGGAATAAAACCAGCGCCCCATCCACCCTTTGTGTGCTGCAATTAAATTGAACATGAGGATATTAGTATTATTAGTACATGAAGCAGCACCTAATTACAAGTTACAACCATTAAGTGAAGGGCACACACATTTCACACAAATATGCATGAGCGCGCGCACAAACACAGAGAGAGAGAGAGAGAGAGAGAGAGAGAGAGCGCATAAATATTTGAAGAGCAGTAGAAAGAAAGCTTGTTAAAGAGAGAAGATGCATAGGTCCAAAATAGCAAATGTGTATGCTTGCATGACCATGAAATCAATGCTTGAAACCATGACAAATGCATAACTCACAAAAAAATTTACTTGGAACCACCAGATATTAAGTTGGAGATCTCCAAAGTCCAAAACTATTATTCATATCCCATGTCAAATACATAGGTAGCTTTAGGACCTTGAGATGGCATTTTGTTGATAAACATAATCAATGTCCTCGAATAATTCCTTGTCTCCTTCTAAAGTACGGAGGTATCTTTAGACTTGATTATAAATGCCCAATCACAGTCACAAGCACCGGCAAGAATGTAAATGAAAACCATTTTCATCCTTCTACAAAGCTCCTATAATAATTATAGCAGTTGGGGGAAAACAAATGAAGCAAGTTCAAAATCACTAAAAGCAAATTGGAACTAAAATTCAAATAATAGTAAATCCTTTTCCAAAACTAATAAATATATGAGCATCAATCTACATATAATTTGTTAAGGGGAAAATATACCTCGTGCTCTGGTATGTAAACAATGATCGGCTGCCTACACAACTTTGACAGCACCTGGCAGAGAAATAATGGTCATTGGTCAGTATACGATGTCCAACAACAGGGGTATACAGTCCGTACATTTGTATAAGTGCACTTATGCACTCCCACATATGCACACTGATTAGTAGCAGTTTTTCAAGAACACTCAAGGTGAATCCAACAAATAGAGAAACAAACTAAGTGAGATTCAAGAACATTTGGGCTCCCAAAGGCATTTTATCTCCACAGCTTCCCCCCCGGAAAAAAATAATTAAAAAAATAAAAAGATAAATCTAACAGTTAAAGAAACAGCACCGTGTCTTCTTTTCTAACGGAAACAACAGAAGTGTTTGACTGATCCATCTTGGACAAGGAGAAATAGCGATATATAGTCCAAAGCAAGCCCCTTAAGAAGTTCATTTAAATATAATCATATTGTGGGTTCTTCAACACCTGAACACAAATTGCATTCACCCCAAAGCCACACATAGATAACCTTAAAACTAGCACACTGGCCATTAGTACAAGAATAAAGTCTTGATAACAACAAAAATTTAGACCAACAGAAAGGACATATGAAGCAAAAGATCACTAACCAGTAGCTCTGACTCTCCTCCCCAGAAATCAGGTCGTTCAATGCGTTGGCAGTAACTATAAAAAGACACTTATGAATATGTTGAATAAATTCCCACACTAATAGTCAGTAAGCATACATCATAACGCCATTTACTGTTGATAAGCATACATCAGAACACCAAATATTGATAAGAGAACATCCACAATTGGTAAAAAGATAAAGGTGTTACCGTCTTAAAGATTCCTCAACTGTAATTGCAACCAGTGCTTCTTCATATTGGTGGCGTTCTTTATCTTTGTCACATACAACCTCTTTCACAGCCATTCGTAAGTCATCTGCATTTTTATGAAAGTAAAGTTTGTACTAGGATTTGTAGAAAGTTATTCCTAATAGTCTCCCCACAGATGAACAAAAGGTAAAATCCCTAAGACAGATCTAAGAGCCTAAACAAGTAAAGCCAAGCAGAAGACCTTGCTCCTTATGCTCCTTGCACACAAAAAAAGATGCTTAAAATAGTGGCACTTTTTTTTTGTCTGCCACTCACTGTTTGCATATATTTAAAACTAGGTAAATAGGGACCAGGCATGCTTAGTAGAGGTCTAAACCATGAGTGACAAAATAAGTAAAAGTCCATGCTAAATACAAATTCCATGCAAACCAAACTGATAGGCCGGTTTCTCAACAGGCACACTGTTGTGAGCCTGGAAGCTATAATTCTAATAGATAGGAGACCCTGTGCTATATTCTCTTAAGACAACAAACAGCAAAAAATTCTAGGCAATTAACACATTAAAATGCAACCTCCTGAAGAATAATAAGTCTGCAATAGGTTCACGATGTCATTCAAGTGGCCACAAATGGCTATCAAGCACAAGACCTACGCAAGTGTTCTCACTGTCACATCTTTTCTATAGGAGAAAATGGGGGGGGGGGGGGGTTTGAGGAGGGTGATTTTAGGACAACAAAACCATATCATCAAAGAGATGGGGGAAAGCTATAGTAATTGCAATAGTACTCTTGAGTAAAATATAAAGAAGTTGTTAAAGCAAAACACAAATGAAATAGCTCCCTCGATGTGGGGCACCAACTAACAAGTTCTCAGAGTTAAACGAAGACTACTGGTATTTGAAATCTATGTCGAAGCCCTCCTGACTGACATATACTATGATGCTACCTTGGGTAAGAGGTCAATAAACCAATAATAATTCATTCAAGGGGCGCCTTTGTCTTTGTACTTTTGGACCACGGCTTATGTCCACCCTTTGTCTTTTACTTTTGCTGACTTTCTCGCTCGCTTTTCTCTTTTTAATTAGGTGTTTCCTTATATACTACCAATGTACCAAGGGGTGCCTTAACGCTTTTTTAATGAGATTGGTTTCTTACTTATAAAAAAATAAAAATAAAAATAAAAATCATTCAAGGGTTCTACGCAATAATGGTTCCATGAGGCATATTAAAACTTGAATTATTCAAACTACTGGTAGTTGTATAAACCCAATCTCCTCCTCTCTTTCCTCCCACCAACAAAAAAATACATTTAGATGGTGCAAAATGGACAATCGAAAGTAATGTCATCATGAAGGACGTCTTTGTGTTGAAGTTATATATGCTTGAAATTTGTGTGGAGATACATGAACAAGAATATATCCTGCAAACCTGCATTTTCTCTCTCTTCCCGTGGGTTTAGAGAAATACCCTTATTGAAAGCCATTCCTTTGACCTGTTTTAATCAATTAAAATTTAGTATTGGAGGCAATGAAAAATTATTGTGGAGTTCAGTGAACCTTCAGATATACTGACAATGTTGTACAAAAAAGTGAAGACAGCTAATAAAAACAAGTATCTGTTGCAGTAAAAACTCAGATTATTGCAAAGACTTGATTCTGCACTAAGAGAAGTGATAATTTTTAAACTGTCTTGACCAACACTCTTTTTCTTCGTCAAGTAATTAAAGAAGACAAATGCTCACTCTGTTTTGTTCTACAAGGTGTTACATGCCTATGTACCATTGATCCCATGAGACAAATGATACATGAATGACTACAATATATGCTGAGTTTTTCAGTTATGTTGTCATTCATTAACTGTAATTTTAATTAGTAATTGCCTTTGCCAATGCCTATCTTTTTAAAATTCAATTACTCCTTAGCATTGGGGTTCGGTTGTTTGCCGAAACAAATATCACCACCTTTTCCCTTATCTAGGATAAATAGGCTTGCTTTTCCTCTCTTTTTTCCTGCCCCCGTCTTTTCTTGGATGCAATTATTTACTTTGGGCTCACATTTAAAAGATAAGTTTATACTTTCTTTCTACAAGATAGTGTTCTTTCTATATGTAAACTACTTGTCATACAAAAGACCCAGTTTCATCACAATGCCTTCAAATGCACTAGTTCAACCTAGTAATTCTATTCATCACCCCCCATCCCCCAAAGCCTATGTGGCATGGTTCCCCTAACCAAAAAACTAATTTCCATACTCCAAATGCTATGGGAGACTAGGTCACATAGACTTTGGGAGGATGGGAGTGATGCATTAGTCAGTTCAGCCCCTTCTAATGGGCTGTGAAAGTCCAACTATTACAGTTTATGGATCAATTTCCAATAAGTGAATAACTAACCACAAACTTTTACAATATCATGTGATTAATTTCTTTCCTCTATCATGACCAACTAGCACTAGCTCCAAACTCAAAATGCTAAATCAGTCACACAACGCAGTCTGAATAGAGAAAAAGATGTTACCAGGGCACGAAAAAGACAGCGCCCATCTCCAGTAACTTTCTGGACTGAATAGCGCTCAAGTTTCCTCATTGCCGGTGATCCTCCGCCCCTATTAAGCAAAATTATGTGGAAAAAACATCACTTTCACGAATCTGAACCATAATGAGAATGTAGAACATATAAATTGTGCAAATTTAATAATTAAAATTTTTATAAAAAAAAAAAAAAAAAAGAAGAAGCAAGCAATGCCCATAAGTGAGAATGTGGGTTTGCCCTGAAAATTCAATTAATGACAGAACTTCTCAATAATTGGAAATGTACTACGAAGGAGGTTCGTATAATTAGGGTTTAGGGTTTACGGAAGTAAATTGTGCATTTATGCATTCAAAAGATAATAATTTACAAGAAAAGGAAAAAAGAAGTTACAGAGAGGGTCCAATTCTAGCAAAGAATCTATGGCTATTGTCTCCAAGGAAAGCCGTCGTACACGTTCGGGAGTTGGGAGTTGAAATTGAAGGAACCGGAACAGAGACAAGCTCGAATTTAGCAGTCCCATGTTTCAGCTGCTCAAGAATAACCTCTGCATACATTGGTGCTCTGTTTGTCACTGGGAAAATGAAATGTAAAAGAAAGTAAGCACCTTTAAACAAAGAGAATGAAGATTACCATTTGAAAGCTTCTCCGCCATGAAATGAAAATCTACGAAAGAGAAAAAATAAATAAAGGAAGCCGAAGATAAGCGTAAAAGGCTGAGAATGGGAACGACGTCGTTGGTAATAGCCGTTTTTGGGCTCAACCATAAAACGACGTCGATTAGATCTATGTTTTGGATAACACCTTTTGCCCCCCGGCCGCAGAGCTTTCTAGTTACATACATGCATCGGGTGTGTAAGAGCACATGAACAGCAGATTTTTCTTTTTTTGATGCTGTTTTGGTGATCAGAAGAACATTTCCTATTCCTCCCTCAAGGAGTTGCCTCAAATACCAGTACAGTCGTACGCCCAGATTTGGTTTCAACTCCCATGATCTCAAAAATTATGAGTAACTTTCTAGATTACTATATAAAAATATAATGTAATTTTTTAAGCTTTACTCTATCAAGATAAATCCGTTTTAATTTTCTTTTATATTATCTTTTCTTTTACGGTATTAGAGTTATAAATTAACGGTAGTCTTCGAATTCATCCCGGCCAAAAATTATATGTCTTGCATTTTCTTCCGGTGAAGGTTGAATGCAATCTCTCATGACAGTTGAAGTAATTGGTCTAAAAATAATATTTATATTTGGTGCTTTTGAAAATTGACTACATAAAATAACAAAAAATAATTTTTTTTTAACTAAAATTTAGCTGGAACTTTGAGTCTTTCGTTAAGGAATGTTCTGATGTTCCAAGGATCAGCAGCAGAGCAGAGTAGAATTAGAATAATCAATAATGGCACTGCTTTGAGTGACGTGTGTATCAGAATCAGATAGTGGAAAGTCCACCTAACCTAACAAACACATATTTAGAGTCATTTACTATGCCGCCCAAGTCCCACCTAATACGCAACTTCCTAATAGTCTGGACAGCATTTCTGAATTAATTTCTAAAAAAGAAAAAGAATATAGATCAACAATCACATTAGTGTCGGAACCTTCGTCGGCCATCGCAACAGTGATCTGAGCCGGTCATTATTAGTGTTACTTTCCGGTTGTGATAATTAAGTTTTTGCCTCACTCTCATTTTTTAAAAAAAATATCAATTTCGAAATATTGTAACTTTATTTACTTTTTATATCATATAATTACTTTTTATTATTATTCAAACAAAAATGTTCACTACAAAATAATTTTTTTTTTTTTTTTACATACAAATTTATCACACCAATCACTTCTTATTAACAAAACTCATCTCAAAAACCTTTACCAAATGACTGAAATAAGCCATAAAAGTTCTTTTATCGTTGCAGTAGGTACTTATTTACTTAGTCTAGGGTTCGTTTAGGTGTGTAATTTTTTTATATTTGTTTTTTCAAAATTATGGATATCGAGAAAAAAAAATTAAAATTATGTTTGGATGGTTTGTAAAATAAAAAACAAAATTGAAAAAAGATGTTTGGGAAGGTGAATTAAATTGAAAAAAAATAAAATGAAAAATGAAAGAAAACCTCTAAATTCTAAAACCCAAAAACTAAAAAGAAAAGAAGAAGAAAAAAAGAAGTGGTTCGAAAACCACCGCAACCACTGTTTGGAGGTAGCTTCGTCACCCTAGAAAATTGAGCCATGCACCCTAAAAAACTGTTAGGGTGGCTTGGTCACCCCCAAAAATCGCTCGAGGGTGGCTCGGTTGCCCCTAGACACCTAGAGTGGTCCAACTACCACCTTTAAATATTATTTTTATTGCTTTTTGTTAGGGAAGTTCCCGCCAACACTGTTGAAGGTAGGGGAACGAAGTAGGGTTCCACGGCTACAAGCAAATTAAGTCCCAGTAGGGGGAGGGGGGGGGAGGGGGGGGGGAGAGAGAAAACTTAAACATTAAATGAATGAATCATTTCATTTAATGTCTTTGTTTTGCTAATCGATGGCCAGTCGCCGCCGCTCAGGAAAAGGAAGAGCTACAGTAAGAGATGACCACTTGGGTCCGCAAGAATTAATTAATTAAGGAAAAGAAAGGCATCTGCAGGGGTGGAGCTAGGATTCAAGATTTAGGGGGGTCAAATTGAAAAAAAAAAAATTGGGGGGCCAAAACTATAAAAATAACAAAATTTATGAATAAAATTAATTAATTTTTTTTTTTTTTAGGATTTTTTTTTTTTTTTTTTGGGGGGGGAGACCCCTGGCCTTGGCCCCCCCAACCCCAAGGCCAGGGGTAGCTCCGCCCCTGGGCATCTGCAGGTAATAAATGACGGTACGGAGGAGAAAACAAGGAAGATAGATAGATAAAAGGGAGGTATTTTTACATATACAAAAAAAAAAAAAAAAAAAAAAAAAAAAAGAACTAATACTCTCTCTTCCCTTTAAGCTACAAAAAGTTCTTATTCTTTCCGTTAATTTATCCTATCGTCGGAGGGGGCGTTGCCGGGAAACCCCCGACAACCCTTTTGTTTTGCAGAATATCTGAAGAACTTCACCCAGCCTTCTCTAATCTCGGACGATCAGAAGCCCAGGGCCAATCTGGGACCGACACGTCATTAGCGAAAATTTGACATCATCACTTTTATTATTTTTTTCATTTTCTTTTCAAAAAATATAATTATTATTTTCAATTTGATTGAAAAAAGTTTGAGTTTGGTTGAAAACATATGAATTGGGTGTAAACAACATCCAAACATAAACTCAAAAAAACAAAAATATTTAAAAACAAAACGACATCCAAACAAGCCCGGTAGTTCCTAGCATTACACTATAAACTAAAAATTATATTCACCCTCTCCCTTCCTATGGCCCTCTCTATGCGTTGTTTCTAATCTTGTATCAATCTTTGCTTGGTTTTCTTTTTGAGGGCATTTGGTAAACGACTTCATTTGCTAATGAGGATAAACAATAAGCCAAGAATGCCGTCTTCGTCTTGCATCTATTTTTTTTTACCTAACTCTTAGAATATCATTGTGTCATCATTAAGAATAGACACTACAATTAATACAATATCAGTGTTTAGGCCCATTTGAGATCCTTATTTGTGTTCAACAAAACTTACATTAAATAAGCATTAATGAGACTCAAGTAGTCTACACCAGTGATCAATGGCGGATTACCAAAAAACAAAGCTACAAATTTTGAAAAGGAGTGCCTACTTCAAATTCAAAGTTCGTGACCTATGTTTATCAGGCTGCCATTATTAAGGTTAAGTATACTTGATATGGCAATGACAGAAAGTCAAGGGTTCGACGTGAAAGGTGATATATTATTGCAAATGTCTTTCCTTAAGGAGGTACTCCTAATATCCCGCTCTTATCAAGCCAAGACTATGTAGGCAAGCCCATAATTAGAGCAATACCCGAGATATCTTTCATTTTAGAGTAATGCTACACATCATCTTCTTGTCCACCTTTTATCCTCCCAAAATTGATGTGGCTCTTAAAATCACCATTGGATCAAAATTCAATAATAATTTATCATAAATTTAATGGCGATTTTAAGAACCACATCAAATTTGAGAGGACAAAAAGAGGACAAGGGGATCATATGTAGCATTACTCTTCATTTTATAGTCATTCCAATATGTGTTTGTTCATTGAGACGGCCGTCGATTTGGAAACCTTCAATAAGGCTATTGACCGTCGGTCAGGAAAACAAAATTTCTTGAGAGGCTATCTAGTGGCCGAGAAATCATCAGTCAACGATACATTAAAGGGATTTTAATAGACATGTAGGAGCCTCTAATTAATAGAATCACTAGCATGTAAATTTCATTATTATGTGATTAATATAATAAATTTGATATGAACTATCACATTAATTTGGAAGAGTCTTGTAATAATTCCAACTGTAACACTCAATTTATAATATACCATGCAATTTGTTCGAACTATTATTTAGGTTTTGTTTTCCTCCTTAAACAAAGTGAGGGTGGAGTAAAGCCCAAAGACAGTGATCATAGAAGGCATCGAGCATGACACGTGGCTAAACAAGCAGGACTTGGAGTCGAATCCCTCTTCAACTGCCAAACCGAAAAAGCTGGCCTTATTACACCACAGCTCCCTCGGTTTCTCATAAGAAGTATCGCCGACTCGCCACGCACGCGCCCACGCACGCATACAAAGGAAAACCCCCAAACAGAGCAAGACTACTACTTGGCGATCTCCACGATGCTCTGCGATCTCTCTCTCATTGCTTAATACCCCCCCTCCGCTCAACCCACTCGCCTAGCCTTTCTATCCCTAGTAGATCATTTTCTAGGGATCTCAGAAGATTTTTCCCGGTAATTTTATCTGCTTTGGTTTAACGTTGAATCTGTGCTTGAGCTTCTGTTCTCGTTGTGAATTGTTGTTCTGTTTGGTTGGCGAGAAGACGGAGGAAGCGTCTGGAGAATGAGAACTTTTTTTAAAAAACATTGTGTGCTTGGATTTTTGTTTAGCTTTTGTTACTTTCTAGAACTACGAGAACTCAGCTTAGATGAATGAATGCTGAATGTTCATTGGAAGCTTAGGAGAAGTAGATTGGAAGCTTTTTTTAAAAAAAAAAATAATAATAGTAAGAAGAAGAAGAATCGAGTAAAAAGGTCACTTTCTTATCGTTTCCGTTTTCTTTTCCTGTCTTTTTCTATAGAGCATTACGTTTCAAATAAAGCATTACTGTTTGAGTTATTCTTAGAATTTGTTTTGCTATTTTTTTCGAGATTTGTGATTTGTGGAGCTATATTTGGAATTTTTAGGAGATCTAATTGGGGGATTCGGCCGAGAATTCGGAGAAATCGGGTTTCGGATTCGGGGAATGGCTTCGATATCTCATTGTCCGGTTGCGTTCGGCGGAGCTTCGGCTTCAGATCTTCTCGGGAGCTCGAGCAACGGCGTCAGTGGCATGCCTCTGAGAACCCTAGGGAGGGCGCGATTGGGCACGAGGAGGAGGGATTTTGCGGTCGTCGCGAAGATGAGGAAGGTGAAGAAGCACGACCATCCGTGGCCCGATAATGCGGATCCGAATGTCAAAGGTGGGATCCTCACCCATCTCTCGCATTTCAAGCCGTTGAATGCGAAGCCCAAGCCAGTAACTTTGGAATTCGAGAGACCGCTTCTCGATCTGGAGAAGAAAATCAATGATGTAAATCCTTTTTATAGTTGTTGTGGTTTTGTTCATTGAGCTGAAATTAATTTCTTCTTCACGGTTTGGTTCAATGGGGTTTGCCTTTGTTTTGAATGTAGGTCCGGAAGATGGCGAATGAAACTGGTCTGGACTTCAGCGATCAGATTATTTCGTTGGAGAATAAATATAAGCAGGTTTGGCAAACTATAAAGTTTTTTTTAAGACTATTTAAATACGAAGAAGTGTGAATTACGACCTTGAATGACATGCTTATATTATTTTTTTCAACCATTGTTTAACAAATATACAAATATTAATGTGCTTTATTAATTTTGACCTGCTAGTCCTAATCTTCGGCTTCGCCCAGGAGGTTGGCTGTGCACCTTGTTACAAATCCTATTGCTTGTTCACAATGTGCGGTGGCACTTAACTTATCCAGATATTCAGTTTCTTAGGACTTGCTTACCCTTCTTTACTTTTTCTGTAGACCCTTAAGAATTTGTTTAAGCATGCCAAATGCCAGGACTTCACTCTAGGAAGCATATCTGGTGAACCCAAAAACTAGATTTTTAACAGTATAATGGATTTGGCGACAATCTGAACCCACATGTTTTTGCTAGCCACCTATGGATATGTATAATTACGAGAAGGCACTCTAGATACTGAATAATGTATGATGATGGGCATATCTTTTGCATTCTGCTTAATGAATGTTCTGGGAAGTTGATGCTTTTCTGCTAATTTTGTAATTATTGGAATGGTTTATGGTTCTGAAATGCTCTCACAATTCCCCATTTTTTGTTTTCAGGCGTTGAAGGATTTATATACACATCTAACTCCCATACAGCGCGTGAATATTGCCCGGCATCCTAACAGGCCAACTTTCCTCGATCATGTGTTTAGCATTACTGAAAATGTGCGGAACTCTTAACTTTTAGATTTTGCTAATTGCTTATAGTTTGCTAGATATTTTACCATTAGCTTTACAGATGCTGAGTTACTTATATCAATAAATATCTTTGGATTTGCCCCATATCTACAGTTTGTGGAGCTTCATGGAGATCGGTCTGGGTACGATGATCCTGCTATTGTTACTGGTATAGGAACCATAGATGGTAGGAGGTACATGTTCATGGGTCACCAAAAGGGTAGAAACACAAAAGAGAACATTCAGCGGAACTTTGGGATGCCTACTCCCCATGGGTATGTCAAATGATAAAGACTTGTGTGTTCTATTAGTAATGAGAGATTTTACTAGTTTTATACTGGAATGAATTCTTTGTTTCAACCCCCAAGTTCCTGGCTAGTCAATTTTTCTGTATCTGACACTAATGATAAAATATATATTCAAACAGTTATCGGAAAGCTCTACGCATGATGTACTATGCAGATCACCATGGGTTCCCTATAGTTACTTTCATTGACACCCCAGGGGCATTTGCAGACCTTAAATCTGAAGAACTAGGCCAAGTATGTGGACAATTGTACCGTGAAATTTACATGATTATATTTTAATACTGGCTACTGATGTGCCTTTTACATACATGCAGGGTGAAGCCATTGCACACAATTTAAGAACTATGTTTGGTTTGAAGGTACCCATTGTTTCTATTGTCATTGGGGAAGGTGGCTCTGGTGGTGCCCTTGCCATTGGCTGTGCTAATAAATTGCTAATGCTTGAAAATGCAGTTTTCTATGTTGCCAGGTGATTTGAGTTTGGCTTTCCTCTCATTGCAACTCCTAAAGATAGGTGCTAATATACTGTTGGATATGTGCCTTATTTTCTAGTGCATATTATATAGCTCTCAAAGTGGCAGCATGTTAATATGTCAGCTTTCTTGGTTATTAATTCAAATCGCCAATAAGTTTTGAAGGAAGGGGTGGATTTGACCATATGTCTGGAATATTTACATTGTCTTTGATTGTTAATTCAGAGTCTGTGAAGTCCTATGTTAAAGTTAATTACCAGTTGCTACTTGCCAACCTGTTCCATTTGTTTCCTCATTTCTAGTTGTCATTTATTTTAAAAAGCACATGACCAAGCCAATGGATTCAATAGCAATTTTATCTCTCTTTTTTAGTTTCTAGTAAAACTCCTGTTGGTTTCCATTATAACATTTTCTGGTCTCTCATGACGTGATTCTGGCCTTGTAATTCCACAAATTCTGAGGCATCAAATATACTCTTGTCAAAATACATTTATTTAGTCAAAATGATTGTTGGGAATTTGCAAGTAGTCAATTTTAATCAGTTTGAGAAGTATGTGTAACAAGAGAAGGTGGAGATTCTTGTTTATGTCTATCCTGAAAAACTATTGAGTGGGTGGACTTATGGCATTGTGGAAATGCATCATACCAATGCTTTATAAACTTGTCCTGTTAGGGCAGGAAAATTTTCCAGCGGAGCATGTGGGTAATAGGTATAAGACCTTCCATCTGAGAGAAATTTTTGATTGTGTAAATCGGAAATTTGACATTTAAACGTTGACTTCCAAAGCTTTCATGGAGTATACCCTAACCTTATCATTCGACTAAATTACTAAGATTAGTGTGTAGAAAATGCATATAAATTCAGGGAGTTGCCATCTGTAATAATTGCTTGCAAGGCTTCTGGAATATTCTTTTTTCTATTGATAATATTTCATTTGCAAAATGAGGTCAGTCTCCTTTTTAAGCATTTGATATTACAGCATAGTTCATTTTGTCATGGATAATGAGTTGTCAGGTAACTACCAAAGAAAAGATCTATAAGGCTATCCTAAACAAGGATATATTCCTGTTCTCTATTGACATTTGTTACCTGCATAGGGGCACTACCTCATACAACATACTTTCATCTTTAGCTTTGTTTGGCCACACGCACTTTTGATATGAATATTGCTATATCCTATCTGACGACCCATAGTCAAACTCATGAATGAATTATCCAATGCAGTTCTCTGTCTTTCTTGTTATGGATATATGTACTTCCTGATGTAGTTTATGTAAAATGTTTTTATCGCATATCCATATGTGCTGATCTGTCTTCTTTTGGTTTTGGTTGTATTCTTGACGTGGTTCAGTCCAGAAGCATGTGCAGCAATCTTGTGGAAGACTGCCAAAGCCGCTCCAAAGGTTTGTACAACATTCACTCTTTGGCTTGTCTGTCAGTGGTTAATTTAATTATAATCAATTGCAAGTTTCTTCTTTGCAGGCAGCTGAGAGGCTAAAGATTACTGCTCCAGAGTTGTGCAAGCTGCAGATTGCTGATGGCATTATCCCTGTAAATGATCCTCTCTTATTATGCAGCTGTTTCTCTTCCACTTTCTTTCTTTCAATGACTTTCATATATCCTATCCATGATAGTAGGTACCTTCTTCAAACAGTAATCGGGAATGAAACATGGGTGTATGCAGGCATACTTGACTAAACATATCTACTCCTCTATGGGGCAGCAGAGAGCGCCTTAGAACCAAACCTTTTTTCCCTTTTTTTTTTTTTTGTAAATCCCTTCTTAAAGAATTTTCCTTTCACTAAACTGGGTCATATAGATGTGTGATTTAGATCTATTTCTGTGTAGTATTTGACTAGACCGACATATTTTTAATTATTTGCCCATTGTCTTAACCTCAATAACTGCTATTTCAATTTGATAATCCCTTTTATAATTTTTTGTTCTATTCTATGACATCTCAAAGAAATCTTTGTACTTTCCAACAGGAGCCACTTGGCGGTGCACATGCAGATCCATCTTGGACCTCACAACAGATAAAAAAAGTCATTAATGAATCAATGGATGTAAGTGCCTTTCTCACAGGAATTTCTAAAAGGAATTAAAGATAGAGTTTTAGTCCTATTTAAGATCTTTTTTTTTTCTATAGGAGCTCATGAAGATGGACACACAAGAGCTTCTGAAGCATCGCATGCTCAAGTTCCGAAAAATTGGTGGGTTTCAAGAAGGACTCCCTGTAGATCCTAAGAAGAAAGTCAACATGAAAAAGAAAGAAGAACCCACCAGGAAGACTCCTGATCTAAATATAGAGGATGAGGTCAAAAAACTTATGCAGCAAAGATTGGATGCCAAGGAGCCATCTGTCACACCTCCACTGTCGGGTATGGATGAGATGATAGAAAAACTGAAAAGAGAGGTTGATCGTGAATTTTCTGAGGCTGTTAAAGGCATTGGGTTGAAGGACAGGCTCATGACGTTGCGTGGGGAATTTTCAAAAGTAAATTCACCGGACCAACTTGTGCATCCGACCCTTAAGGGCAAGCTCGAAAAGCTTCGGGATGAGCTCAACCAGGGCCTATCTGCAGCTCCTAACTATGAAAGCTTGAAATACAAGCTTGACATGTTGAAAGAATTATCTAAAACCAAGAGTCTTGCTGAAAAGAGTAATAAGGGTGCCACATTAAAGCAGGAAATCAATAAAAAGTTTGCAGAAGTCATGGATCGGCCTGATATAAAGGAGAAATACAGGGCACTGAAGGCTGAAATTGAAAATGTTGGGGTGTCTACAGTTCAGGATTTGGACCATGAGCTGAAGGAGAAAGTTGTAAAGGTGAAGAAAGAGATAGAGTTGGAATTGGCTAATGCACTCAAATCCTTGGGTTTGGATGTTGAGGTTGTGAAGTTAAAAGCAAAGGAGCTCAGTGAACAGACTTCATTCTCAGATGTCAAAGTCAAGATAGAAGAGTTGAATGAAGAAATTAAGGAAGGAATTGAAAGTGTTGTCAAGTCATCAGATCTGAAAGAAAAGATTGAGCTACTGAAGTTGGAGGTTGCAAAGGCAGGAAAGACGCCTGATGCGGTGTCCAAAAATAGAATTGCAGCTTTGGAGCAACAAATTAAGCAGACCCTTGCAGAGGCCTTGGATTCTTCAAACCTAAAAGAGAAGCATGAGAAGCTCAAGGCAGAGATTTCCAAAACCATTGAATCTTCTGGAGGATTGGATGGAAGTTTGAAAACACAATATGAACCAAGAGTAGAGATGAATGTAGGTGCAAATCGCACCTTTGCTTAATGTGAGTTATCTTTTTTCATTATGCCGTTTGTTCTCTCTCCATTTTTTCCCCCTTCCCCTTGAAGAGATTGATAAGTACTTAACCTTTTTGTTCAGAATGGCTGGGGGGTTTACATGGTTTTCTTAATTCGTATGCATCAATTGTTTTTTCTGTTCTTAAGACTCAAGAGAATACAATTTCGGGTTACTTCTTTCCTCACTTGAAATGATGTGAATGATTCAGTAGGGTAAAGAAGGTTGGCACCTAGTAAATTGGTTAACTTGTAAAATTAGTTGTATTGTGTTATTGTCTTTACTCTCCATTTGGATTATCATGCTGATCAATTTATGGTATTTTGCAGTATGATATCAGTATGTTGCTTGATATCTTGCTTATGAAGGGTGGTTTAGAGACAAATGGAGGTGATCGATAAGATAGTTGAAGCTGCACTAATTCGAATGAAAGCATTGACCTTCAGCTGTCTTCACCACCACCAGCATCTATTGCTATTTCTTTTGATTCACAAGGTTTTTGCATCTACAATCATCAAGAGACACAGCATAACTGCATATTTTTCAGCCAGAAAACTTAGGTTGTTACAATTTAGCACCTCTCCTGTTCCTCTTCTTCGTTCTTTTCTCTTTTTGGTAGAACATGTACTCTTTCTATTCATAGACAGAAAACTTTGTATAGATGGAGCGAGTGCTAAGGTTCCAAATATTTGAAATAACATGCCTTTTGGTTAATTGCCCATGTCTTCTATTTAGTATGTTGTTGATGTTTCTGCTGCTGTCATCGTTGTTGCCATTATGGGAACTGGGAGTGGGTTACCAGGGACATGACTGTAATAAATAGTTTTAGATAAAAGCATGCATGGGGTTGGGTTGCTGGTTAAAGCCCTCATCAATGGTGTGAAAATGGTGATGATGATGCTTCGGGTTGGGCAGCGTGGAGACAACAATATGCCGTGGTTTTGATGGTGTGTGATGAAGCGTGTGTTTGGGAGGCTACTCCACGTATCAATAATTATCTACAGTCAAATTCTCTTAGAAGCATCAATTCCTGTTAGACTGCACATCTGCACTGCAGACCATGGTTTCATGACAAAAGTTTCTTTCAAATTGATTTGAGGGCCACATCAACTTTATGAAGAGTCTTATAGCATTACTCGTTAAATTGACATCATAAAAATTTTACATGTATTTTTAAAAGAATTAAGAGAGCATATTTAGAATATATGCGAGAATTATATGTTTTACAGGCAAATGTTAATGAGTAATGCTAAAAATTACATTCTTATCTTATAATGTTGATGTGGCAATGCCAACCAACCATTGTTAAAAAAAGAAAAAGAAAAAAGTAATGCTATATATTATACTCATCGCATCCCATCCCATCCCATTGGACGAATATGATCAAAGGTTGATAGGCCGGTGCATCAATACAGTTGGATAAAGTATGGTATATAACATTTCTAAAAAGAAAAAGAAAAATTGAGATAATTTTATGATAAAAATATGATTTATGGTATTACTAGAAAAGAAACTATGGGCACATACGCAAAAGTTAAAACCTCAAATAGAATCAATTCAAGAAGCTCTGCAGTATCAATTGCAAAAATCAAGTTTCCATAAAGTGCTGAAAATAAAAAGAAAAGTAAGCATTACACATCCAAATTGTGTCAATACAAGAAGGGGATGACAGCTTTTCTAGCCTTGGGATAATCCTCCCCAAACTTCTCTAGATACCATCTATGGTGCGCACGTGCCCTGGGCACCAAGTTGGCACACGTGTAGAGGAAAAAACCTAGGCCAGCCCAAGACCATGTCATCACCACCCAACCCAACCACTCCACCATCTCACCCAAGTAGTTCGGGCAGCTCACCAGCTCAAACCACCCTCCCCTCGGCACCTTATACCCTCCACCCTCCTTCTTCAGACCCACCAAAACCCTATCAGCCCTCATGTTCACCGCCATGCCACCCCAAAACACCACCAACCCACCAAAAAACCGCCACCAGAACCACCCATCGCCCTCATAATCCTTGTACTGAGACACCCATCTGGCTTGCAAATAAGCATTCAGTGTATTAAACCCAAAACCCATCACTGCCATCGAGACCGGAAAGCCAGCACTAGCGGCGTTGCTCCGGCGAGCCGTATTGCGGTGGAGGCGAAGCGGGTAGATGCAGGTGCGGTGGAAGTAGTGGAAGAGGAAGGGGGAGATGAGAACGAGGGACTTGGGATTGGAGGAGTGGAGGCCGTAGGGGAAGATGAGGAGGGTGAGCCATAGGGTTGGGCTCTCCATGAGGAACCAGGCCAGAGGTGGGTAAATGGTGGGGCCCCATCCCGGACGGCTGTGCTTGCCGTAGGGTGCTTGGAGGAAGCAGCAGGAGATGAAGGTTGGGGGTCCTATGAGGAAGAGGGTCAGCAGGCTGTGGTGGAACAGGCTCTGATCTGAGACCACCATGTCTGTGTTTGTAGGCGGAGAGCTTGAGAGTGAAGCGGCTATTAAATGGAATCTGGTTAAATAATATGTTGCAATTGTTTTTTTTTTTTAAATAAAATTAAAATTTAAAAAAAAAAAAAAAAAAAAAAAAAAAAAAAAAAAAGAAAGAAGAAGAAAAAATTCTCAAGTAAACATATGATCATCATGATGAGTTTGAACATGCTCATTTTGCTCAGCCATAGAAAGAATTTCAGCCATGGGTAGGGTTGCCAAACCTGATTTCTCAACAGATCCCTTCAGAATTGGCCTATACAGATTCGATAAAACTTTCGTGTGCCTTCCTCCCTTTCCACCATGTCTACATTCCCAAAACCTTAAAGATGAGATGGATTTTGGGTTCGTTTGGATTTGCGATTTCAAAAAGTGCGATTTTAAATAACGATTTCAAAATGTGCGATTTAAAAAAAGTGATTTTTAAAAACACAGTTAAGCGTTTGGTAAAATCGCAGTTTGGCCTTTAAAATCGCAAATTTACCTTTAAAATTCTGCTTTTTCAAAAAAACACCATCTTATCTGCGATTTGAAAAAACAGATTTTTTGCGTTTTTAAATCTCAATTTTTAAAAACGCAGTTCCCAAACAATCTATGTTCTACGATTTGGTTTAAAATCACACTTATTGTCTGCAAAATCACAATCTAAAACGCACTATTTGTTTAAATGGCTTGCGCCAGAGATTGTTAAAGAGTATTTATCTTGCGGTAGTCACGATAATCAACAGAGAATCAGGTGTCTTGAGGAAGTGGGAGGCGTGAAGCTGGAGAGAAGGCTAAAGATTGTGTATCTTAAAGGCTACGTGTCAAATAAGTAACGGTTAAGATCAGAGCAGACTGAAATTATGATTTAGCACGTGTGGAAGAAGGATAAGTAATTGGGCTTAGCTGGACGTGCAAGTGGGCTGGCCTAACAAATCGGGGAGCTTAGTCACTGTAATTGGGCTGAAATTGTAATTGATTCAGAAGCTTGTTGGGTCATATTCTCAAATTCCCCATTTTCATATTCAATCCACTTCGTTAACTCATTCCCCATTTCCATTCTATCTTCTACATTTACATTTTTCACCATTAACATCACTTCCATAAATCACTCTTTCTACAATATATTTTATTAATGCTTTTTTAATAGCATTAATAAAATAACATGTATTTATCACATGCTTAAAAGACACGTATCAATTTTATATGTGGGTTATAAAAAATTTCTGTCATTCTTTATGGTTTCGGTTTGCGACCGGTCTTGTTGGAGCAGCATCATTGCCATTTGCCAATCATATTTTGACGCCAAAATAATTGAATTCTGCTGCAGTGCACTTTGTACAAAATGCATGTAGCAAAACTTTGTCCAAATTTCTGTGGACAGAAATATGTAATGATGTTACTAATAGCAATGATGCCAATTATAGTAATTAGTAGTATTAATAAATACCAAGAAAATCACAACTGTATATTGGGACTAATTTGATAAAAAAAAACCAATATCTAATAATAATAACCATATGAAGAATCTCCATGTAGAATCCCAAGACTTTGCATTTGGTCATTCATAAAAACAACGGTTTAGTTACCTTTAACCCTTTCAACCATCACTCATTTACATATGGATCTTGTGAACTGTCATATGTCATACATAACCTCATTCAACTACTCTTTATTATCAACAACAAAAAATCCCTTTGTTCGCAAAAAATCATTAAAATGGACGGAATCTCGACCGCATGCCAACTGCCATGCACATGCGTATTTTATACATCATCTAACTCTTTTGCCTTTAAATAGTTAAAAAATAAATAAACAAAAAGGGGTGACCGTCAAACAAACTCTTAGGGGTTACTCGACCACCCACTAGAGCATTGATGGGGTGGCTCAACTATCTTGCTTGGCTTGTTCATTTCACTAAAGAGAATGTGAAAGCTGTGATGTAAAGCAAAATGAATTTGTACAAAAAAAAAAAAAAAAAAAAAAAAAAAATGAACAATTTTTTTTTATTTGAAATAGTAATAAAAAAAATTATTGAAGTAATATAAAAATTAAAAAAATATATATATTTTGAAGTTAATTATTTTTTTTGGGAAAAAAATAAAAATAAGGAAAGAAAATGTTATGTTTGTTAGCGCGCACACCCGCGGGATCTTTTGGCGCCAGTAGCGGACATTCTAGTTTGTACTGAGCCTATTTCGTAAAAGAAGAGCCAAAGCCATTGATATTGCCATTGGAGCTGGAATCCCACCACAACACGCCAACGCCACGACCATGATGGCCAGTTAGCTCCCCCGCTATTCACGTTCCATTTTACTGTGAGCCCTGTGACTTGTGAGCTTGCTGAGTCCGGACAAAATTATTTGATTGGTTTGAAAAACAATTTGCAACTCAACTTCTTAAAAAAATGACATATTCCTTTGATCATATCTAAATCACATGTTTTTTTTAATAACATTATTAAAAAAATATATATATATATATATATATAGAGGGAAGGCCAGGTAAGTCGGGAGGACACACAGATAGGACACAGACGTATGACCTAGGACACTTAGTTAGAGAACAGAGATGAAGTGTGGTAAAGAGATGTCTCGCGGTAAAGAGACCGAAACAGTAAAAATCTAAGCCAGGTAACCCCAAACTTGCTAAGATGAATAGATTGTTCAGATCTAATTCATCAGTAAGCTTTAGATCCACTCGGATCCCTGAGATTCCTAAGGTAGTCAACGAAGAACACGTTGAATACCACGATGAGGATTCCTTCATTGATGTCAATGATTAGAATATACCTAAGGTTCCCAGTAAAAAAATTTACAGGAAGAAGTGGTCCATGACATCGTTCAAAACCGAACAGCATGTCAAAACTGTAGAGCATGTCTATGCTCTCAATAAGGAACATGAGTTATGCCAAAAGCCATTAAGCGACATAGAAGAGAAGGCCACAACTTTATCCACACACACACACATATATATATATATATATATATGTATATATATATATATATATACACACACATTTTTTTATATGCGTAAAAAATGAGAAGGTAGGTTATGAACTTGTATTTTGTAAAAAAAAAATATTTTAATAGTATAAATAAATATAATAGAAGCTATTGTGAGAGCACTAGCAACAGCTGCCATAAATCTCATTCTCTTCACTATGTGTAGAAAAAACTCTTAAAAAAACATCTTGAATCAGATTGTTCCCTAAACTAAGGAAAAGTGGTTCCCTTAATATTATTTTAATATAAAAAAATTATTTTTCCTCTTCATTCTTCTAACATTTATTTGAAACAATATTTCAATGATTTATCTTTTTTTAAAAAAATTTCTTAACATTTAATTTTAAGAATATTTAAATAGTATATAAAAATGCTAATGAAAATTATTGTATAGTGCATTTAAATAAGAAAATAAAAAGTGATTTAATTTTCTAAATTAAAAATTAAAAAAAGATGCTGCTAGTGCTCGATCTGAAGTATATTTGCATATAGAATAAAAAAAATAATTGTTTTCTTTAAATTTATTAAAAATTAAAAGAAAACGATTGCTAATGTTCTAATAACTCGGATGATTTCGATTTGTAAAAAATTTATGTCAAATCGGCAAGGCCTATGTTGTCCACTTGTCCTTGCCCGAGTGACTCACCGACCGGTGATGCGAGATCCAGTCACGGGGTGGCCATCGGCTACGAGAGTCTCGGCCCCCTACTTGTCCCGCAGGTCTAGAATCTTAGCACGGACGCAACTTCCTCGTACGTTGTTTCACAATTTTAGTGTTTTTGGAGGATAACTCACCCAATATCCTTTCAAATCAACTTTTAGAAATATATATTTTTTAAAATAAAAATTCATACTTTTTTTTTAACAAATTCATTAAACTATTCAAAACACAAAATGCTTTTAAAAACATTTTTCAAATCTAATCCTTATTGAAAAAACCTTTTTCACATTTATATTACATGAAAAATACTTTTAAAAATTATTTTCAAACTCCTGAAACCCTGTAATGTACATATAATATGGGATTTAATTCTTACACTACACTATCACAACCAGGAGCGGAGCCACTAAGGGCTTGGCCCCAAGGTTCTCCTAAAAAAAAATTTAAAAATTAAAAAAAAAAATTTAAAATTTTATCCCAAATTTTGTTATTTTTTTTTTAATTTTGACCCTCTCAAAACTATTTTTTTCAATTTGGCCCCCCCAAGTTGGTGAGTTGGCTCCCCCTATCACAATAATTGCACAACAACTCCTCACATGAGGGTGGGCCCCAGTTATTGTATTGGTGTTGTAAATCTAACATTTTCCATATTTCCAAATATCTCACTTAAAGGTACTCCGTTAAGATTTACTGTTAAATCTTATCAAAATTTTCAAAATTCACAATGTTGAAATCACTACATCAACATTGCGAAAAAATTATAAAATAAAAATATAATATATAATATTCCTCAATTAAAATTATAACAAGAAGACTTTAAATATAAATACTAATAAAAGTTTGAGGACCAAAAATGTACTTTCCTGTAACGCGTTGGCTTTAAAACTCGATTTCACATTACTCTGAGACTTTGAGTGATTGGACGGAGAACTGCATTTGCATGTGAAGCATATGATAAGACATAAACTTTAGAATTTGTTTCTCAACTGACACCAGCGTATAGAATAAGTAATGTCTTTTGCGTATCCTTTATGCCAATAAGCATGGACTACTTTTGTCCTTTCTCGTATAAATGTAATTTGCATTACAAACTCTTTATAAATTAATGTAATAGTCTTACGTGACATAAAACTTTTAGACAATTTTGTTCCTTGTAAAACAAGGACCGGATCCTCCATTTATCATACATCAGTTACTAAACAATTAAAATTTTATTGTTTAATTATTTCATCTATGTTATATCATGTGGCACTCATGCGTGTTGTCGTGTAAATTTGTTATAAAAGTTGTACTACCGTAAGCATTTTCATTTTATGCTTTGTTTGTGTGGGCGTACAATATTTTTTTTAAAATATTTTCAGTATTTTTCGGTGTTTGGTGTAGCAAAAAATAATAGTCAACATAAATCATTTTTGGTTGCACCAAAAAAGTCTCTTTAATTTTTAAAAAACGAATTACGATTTTAAAAACCGTAAATCGTTTTATGAATTTGAACTTTTTATTATTGCACGCATGTTGGTGAAAATTCGCCACCATCGAACATTGGAATTTGTTGGCGCCTGAATTTGCGCCGAAGTTTTTCGTATTTTGGGATCCGGGCATCGGAATCCAATGACATTGGCTGTCGGATTCCGGATCTTGATCTTTTGCTAAGGTAGAATTGAGCAAATTCTTCAAGAATCTCGTTCAGCACTTTTGATAAAGTAGACGATACTTGCTTCTTCCCTCTTAATCTGGTAAATCTGCCAATCGTGCCTCACTGTTGTCGAAATCTAGCTATTTGCACTAGATTCTTACAATTCTGGCCGGGATTTGGCTAGTACAGCCGAATTCTCGGCCAGTTGTCGGAATCCAACTGTACTGTGCAAAATTCAGCGAAAGTGACTCAAATTTGGCTATTTGTGTCGAATCCGGCCCCACTGCAAAAATCTAGCAATAGTAGCCTGATTTGGCGAATCTGGCTGGAATTTTGCCAGTCGGCAATGGAATCTGGCCAGTGCTGCCAAATTCTGACCATAATCGCTGGAATTTCGTCACTGATGACTCAACTCAAAAGATAGTGAACAGAGATTTTTGTTTCATTTTCAATTCCTTTTAGGTGATTTTTCGTCGTTGATAATTTTTTTGTACGAGCCAAAAACCATAAAATATTTTCAGGAAAATCATTTTTTTTAAAAAAATAATTCATTAAAAACATTTTATTTTGAAACAAACGGAACATTATATTTACAATGGAATGACATGAGGAGTTCAATAAGAAAACAAAATCACCGGCTTCATTTGTTATTTAATTGTTTTTTATCTTTTCAAAACAAAAGTATTAAGAAACAACTAAAACACAAAAATAATGTTCATATTTATGCTGCATTAAGACATTATTTTCAAACTAAAAATAAAAAACACCTCTAAAACACATTAACATTTAACAAACAGTCATAATTGAATACGACCTCTCCCCCGGATCCCCCTCCTAAAAGAAAACCCCACGTACAATTGGCTTGCATTTAAGAAACATTCATTTTGAGTGAAAAAATGCCAGTTGTAATCTACTTATTTAATGCTCTTTTTCTTATGCAGTTAAATGGGTTAAATATATTTTAGCCCTCTAAATTACCACCATTTCTTTGAATGGCCCTCAAAATTACCACTTTCTAATTTTTTGGCCCCATCCGTCTATTTATGCCATCAATTCTAACAGAAATTAACAAAAAACTCGAAAATACCCATCCCTTAACTGTGGAAATTTCAAAGTGTAGGAGGGGTATTTTCGGATTTTTGTTTAGATATAACGACATAAATGGACGGATAGGGCCAAAAAATCAGAAAGTGGTAGTTTGGGGGTTCATAATCAAGCATTGGTAGTTTGGGGGGCCATCCAGAGAAAGGGCGGTAGTTTGGGGAGCTAAAATATATTTATTCCTAGTTAAATAGTTGGTAGCTAGTACAGTAAACATCATTGGGGGAGGAAAAAAGAAGGATAAAAAGTAGTAATTTTTCATACTCAAAACTCTCCAAATATTTATCTATTTTAATTTTTTATTAATTTAAGTAACCATTCGTCCACTCTTAATAAACGAGGAAATAGTAAAAGTGAAAAATAAAGTAAAATGGGAAAGGAATTCAAAAAATGATTAAAAAAAAAAACCAAAATGAATAGCTCATGAAATTTGTTAGCCAAATTTTGGATGGAATTATGACAAATAGACAAAATAGAGAAATTATAGAATTTGCATAAATGAGTTTTTTTTTTTTTTTTTTTTAGATATTTACTAAATTTTAGTGAAAACTTTAAAATAAAAAGCTTGTTAGGCTGTGTTTGGTAAAGTTCTTATTTGTTATTCTTTTACCTTATATTATAACACTTTTTTGGAGAAAAAAAAAAATAACACTCAAAATAAATTAACAAAGTTGTCAATGAAACATAGGCGATAATATTCACAATCATGTAAAAAGGAGTGAGAGTAATGTTATACGCTTTACTCCTATTTTATCAGTCATTGACTCATTGATTAAAAAAAAATAATAGGCAGATAGATATTAGCACATCAATCCAATAAAATGGGATGTCGTGTATGTCGCATTACTTTAAAAAAAGAGAAATGATCCCTACACACTCATTTCTCACAACAACCCCACAACAAGCTGACGTGGCTTGTAATATTTTATTATTTTTTTACAAAAAGAAAAGAAAATAAAACAAAAAAATAATAAAATATTACCAGTCACGTCAGCTTGTTGTGGGGCTGTTGTGAGAAATGAGTGTAAGGATCATTTCTCTTAAAAAAAAAAAAAAAAAAAAACCCTCGTCAAGTTTGGATAGCATTGACTTTATTTGATAATATTATGTCATTCTCCATTTTGTTTTTTATTTTTTAAATAAAAAATATTTACAAACAATCAAAAACATAAAATATTAAAAAATACCCTATAAAAAGGATTAAAAGCTGACCTCAATGGCAAGTCACTAATCATGTTACAATCCGTCCAAAATTGAGACCATTAAGTATACTGAAAAACATGACCCATAATATTAACAAACATCTTGATCTTCCTCAACTGCTCCAAGCCAACCACTCTTCTGGATACATTTTTACTTTCCATCTCGCCCAACTGTAAAGATAATAGACAGTGTGAAAAACCGTGTGACCCTTCGCTCGTTGCCCACATTTGCTTAGGACAAAAACAGAAAGAAAGAAAAGAATATGATGTCTATGAACCTTAATGGTTACCATTAATGCTCCGTTTGTTTCGATATAAAATGATTTTCGTCCTAAAATATTTTCTGCGAAATTAATTTTAGAAAAAATAATTTTCTCGAAAATATTTTCCGGCGTTTGGCTCGCAAAAAAAAAAATTACGAAATACAAAAATTCAAGTTTGGCAAATGCCGCCAGAATCCAGCAACGGCGACTGGACGTTGCTGGATTCCGACGAGCAAGTTTGGCCGGATCCCAGCCATTTTTGCTAGATCTAGCCAAATTTTAGCCATTTTGGTTAGATTCGGCTAGCTTCTAACTATGGTCGGAATCCGATAATATTCTGGTCAGTTTCGGCCGGAATCTGGTCCGTCGGCATCCGGCGACGATGGTTGGATGTCGCCGGATTTAGGCGCTAGCAAGATTCCGGCGACCGGATGTTGCCAGACTCTTGCGTCGGCTGGATTTCGACGATTGACAATTGCTGAATTCCGACAATCGGATACAAAAATAAAATAAGCTTTTACAATCAAACTGAAAAATGATTTCCGTTGACCATTATTTTTGCCCTTACCAAACACCGTAAAATGCCGAAATCATTTTACGCCGAAACAAATGAAGCATAAAAAGAAAATCACTGCATTTTTATTTTGTTACTTCTAATATTGTTATAAATCAATGTTCAATAGCTCGCAACCCGATTGGAGTCGGGAGTATTGCTCGGGATTTTCAAGGTCAGGTAGTGGCAGGCCCCAATCTCGCGCTTCATGTTCATATAGATCTACTTGTTCCAAAGGCATGGGCTACTCTAGGTGCTGTTCTCCTCACCAAAGAATCAAGTTTGCTTGACATTATATTGGAATGAGATGCACTATGGGTAATAATTGAGATCAATTCGGTCATTCATTCTTCGAGCAAAATTAGACATTTTACGGATGATATTATCAGAATTGCACTCTTTTAAATCATTTCATGTACTTCATGTGAAAATGGAGGCAAATTTTATTGCCCATATTTTAGTAAAGGCAACTGTATTTCATGTCAGGGACTCAATATGGTTGGAGGAAACTCTACATTTCTTTTTCTGTCATTGTTTTGAGGAGTCTTTGTGCACCTAATTTTTTTGACATTTGGGTCTCATATTTATAATGAACAGTTATTCCTTTAAAAAAAAAAAAAAAACCCCATTGTTCTTTCCCTTTTTTTCTCATAATTTTTGTTGGAGCATTTATATTTGCATATTTCTAACTCATTACGTCATCATTCCAACAAACCTTTCCTCTAAATCAGTTTCTTTATGTCAGTATATTAAGTTAATATTTGTTTTATAATATTTAATTTTCACGTATATTTTTAATATAATTAACATAATATGTGATATATGTTATTATGTTATTCACACTAAAAATGTTATAGAGACCAATATTAATTTAATAAATTGAATTAAAATAATTTTTTTCCAGCAATCTCAGCCATTTTAGCATAATTGCATCCCTGATAAGTTTGGGGCTTTAAAAATCTGCCCCCAAATTTTACAAATTTATTCTAATTTATCCCCTAAAATTATATCTATTTTTTGATTCCATAACTCCGAATCGCGAATTTGCTCTCTCTCTCTCTCTCTCTCTCTCTCTCTCTCCATATTTGACATAGATTGATTAATTATAAAGAACCTTTACTTGTCTCTCTAATCCAACAAACCCCCCTCTGTCTGTCTCTCTCTATCGCCTAGGGTTTGGACGAAAAGTTCTAGTGGAGAGCTTACTACAATTGTAGGGTTTTCGTTGTTCCATGAGACAAAAGAAGAAGCCATCCCGGTCGTTTATGATCGTGGAAGCCCTCAATTTCTGCGCCGGACCGAAATTAGCTTCTTCCGGCTAACTTCGCGAGCGGGTTGGATCGTCCTTTCGGCGGCAATTCGGTCGTCGATTGCATTTTCCTGCTCAGGTTCGTTGCTCTGCTTGATTTTCACCCTCGGCGATTTTTTTGTGCTTGAATTTCGTTGTCTAGGGTTGTAGCCGCGTGTCGTTCTGAGTTTGTGTGCCGTTTGGGGGCTGAGAATATGCGAGAAAGTAAAGAGGGAGTGAGATTTTGAATCGTTTGTCAAAGGAAGAATATTATAACTACGTGACTTAATTAAGCTTTGTCTGCTTCCTGAGCAATCAAGGGTTAGCGTTACTTTTTTGCCTGGGATTTAGTTTTACTTAATTGTTTTTTACGTGCTTGATTAAATGCCAGTTCTGTAAGTAGTCATTTCTTGGTGCTTTAGTTGAACTGAGATGGCTACTACAAAGATTCCTTAAGAGATTGTTTTATTGTTTGGTTTTGGACATGTTTGGTAGTTTCCGTACTGGGGCATTTTGGCTTAATCAAACTACAACGACAATGATGCAGGGAGAAAACTTCATTATTACTGACAAAGTGGGAGGCTTATAGCCACTTGGGACTTTACAGTGGCGAATGTTGTTTGGTGGATGTTGAATGATTGTTGCCATGGATTTAAATGCCTCACCAGTCCCTGAGGAAGATGAAGACACATTTGAGCAGCATATAGAAGAAGACAGTGCGCCAGAAGAACGTATAGAGTCTGGAGCTGATATAGCCCGCCGGGTACTTCTCTTTTCTCTCTCTTGACAAACCTTCCCCTTTTCCCTAGAAGAATGTGTTTGTTGCGATGCATGATAATTGTAATTTTCTCTCTTTACTTATTCTAGCAATTGATCTCAATCTGCCAATCTGTGAAGATAGTTTGGTCATCCCATGTGTATGAAGTCATTTCAGAGCTTTGAAATGAGCCATTTTTCATTGGGGGCCCATGTTATTTCTATTTACTTTGCTAGAATTTACTTACTGCTATTGCTTGTGCCATTGGAAGTGGCTAGGAGGCTTGTTTGGTCCATGGTGTTCGTTGCATTATACTTTTTGCATGTTTGCTAATAATATCGTCCTTTAGACATGTTCTGGTAAAGATACTTTTCTCAAGAATGTAAAAGGTTCTGCTGGCTACCATTTCATTGATTTAGGACTTTGACTACACCATTGTGATTTTTGGATGAGCTGGAGTTAGGGTGAGCTTCAGTTAATGAGCCTTGTCAACAACTCTCGTTCTAATTACTTAGCAAAAGAAAAAATCGCCTTCTGTTTTTTATTTTTTTATAGAATATTGATCTATCTATCTAGCTATTTGTTTGTCTATCCGTCTGTCCGTCCATGCATCCATTGAGATGGATATATTTACATTTGTAATAATACGTAGATGCATTTTAATAGAGTAGAATAGTAGATGAGCAGAATGCTTGGGCTCTGTTATTGAAGATTGATATTCTTGCTTTCTATTGGTTTTTGCAAACCATGAAATAAACGCCTTGAAATTATTAGATACAGTGGCTGGACCACATATGGTTAAGTTGAAATCAGCATGGTTACCTGCTTCATGAGAATGGATAAAGATCCTTTTAGTTTCTTGGCACCTGTACATGGGGACTTAAATAGTTTCTAGTGCATTTACAATTATTATTATTATTTTTTATTGTTTGAACTTTATTTTCGCATGAAGTTGGATGCCTTAACTCCTGGTTTAAGTGGTAAGATTATAGTCCTGTTCTCCCTCTCCCTCTCTCCTCCTCACACGCGCAAACATACTCAGATAAGAATGAAGCGTTGCGTGTTGTGGTACTTTTGTAATTATACTTGGTATTTGTATGTTTTCGTGTGCATGCGATTCATGTATGATAGCTGATCTTCTGTGCTTCTTATGTTAGGAGCGTGATGAAAGACGTAAGCGATTGAAAAGAGAACGCCCAGATGACAGACCAATGCACATATCTCAACCGCCCGTATATGATCAATTGTTTCAAACAAAAAACACCAAGTTTTATGATAAAAGCAGGCTTCCCCCGGGTAATTTTTTGTTTTTGTTTTTGCCTTTTTAGTTGATTCAATCCAAGATTTCCTATGAAATTGTAATAAGATCATCCATGGATCACAAAAATCGTGGTATCTAATGAATGAGTAATCATGGAGTTGGTTATTATTATAATAATGCAATTCTACTTTTGAGTTTCATGGAATCATTTTGTGAGTCATATAATCTTTTAACTCTTGGGCATTAGTGTTTCCAAGCAATTTACATTCTATCTCTGAATTGGTTGTTATTGTACCAAATCTTAAAATATCATTTATTTATTTTTGATAAGTAGAGAATTTTATAAAAAGCGTAAAAGGCGCCCCTAAGCATACATGAAGTATACTAAGAGGAAACCAAAACAGGAGAGCAAGAGGAGAGAGGAAAAACACCCGAAAAACCCAAAAACATAAGGAAACCCAAAGACCCCTACAAAACCAGCCCACAAAATCCAGAGACTAAAACATTACAACAGAGGCCCTCTTGCCTTGCCCCGGCTAGAACCAAAACCCCTAGCATCATAATTAATAGTGCACTCTAGGTTCTTCACTTCACGACACCCTTTAAACTTAGGAGTGGGGACTGGAGCTGCTAGACGATGCTCCGCATCAATTAGAGCCATGAAGTCTAAAAAGGCCTTCTCATTCCCCTCGTGAGAAACCCCCAAAGTTTGAAAACAGAGGCTAAGATCAATAGCTGTCCCGGGAGAACCACCAAGCTTATCAAGACCACCTCCCCGCGAAGAATCATCAACAAAAGCTGCCCCGGAAGACTCGCCCATTTCTGAAGGAGAAGGAGCTGTGCCCTTTGGGAGAAGAAAGCCACGCCGAAGGAAAGGCTGACAACCCTCGTCAAGAGCAGGAGTAGACATTAACCCATCCTTTGATGGTTCAAATAATTGCTTGGTAGCATCCCCAAATGACGGCAAGGAAGGAGCTTTGGGAACACCGAAAGTCTCAAGAGCCTCCTCAAGCAGAAGCTTATCCATTTTGCCAACCTTATTCTTCCGGGAGTATTTAAGCACAGGAAGAGAAAAACGCAGCCTTTCACCAAGGGCTGCCGCTTCTGATAAGCAAACGCCGGGGGCTGGACCAAACCCATCTAGAGCCGGAGAAGGAGCCGGCAAATCGCAATAAACCTTAGACGAAGACGGCAACAGAGGATCCTCACCTAGGGCGAATCTCACCAAGGACGCCGAAGACAGCTTAGCTGCAGAAAGCGTCGGGCTGCAACCCACGTCTGACTGCTCCGGAGCAGCGGCAATCACTGGTTTCGAGGGAGCTGGGTCTATTGTAGGAAACAAAGAATTGGTTATTGATGCTTGTCAGTGTTTCTTTTAGATTGTATCTATATGCATAAAAAAAAAACGTATTAGATTGCATCTATGTTACTGTATTAGGCCAAAAGTTGATGAATTTAATTTACCCTTATTTATAGAGGCTCTCTAATAGTATGATGTGGTGTCAAAGAGACATATTTATGTACATCGACCAAACTTGAACCTCAATTGAAAACAAGAATCCCAGTATTCATGACATATGGGCTCAAGGTTCAAGATCTTTTTTTTTTTTTTTTTTTTTTAGATGAAGCAAAGGGAGGATCAATGCTATTTGCTACTAAAACTGCTAAAATGCAATTTTGTTACTGCATTGTGACATTGAGTTAAACTTAGTAGCTAGATATCCATTATAGCTCAAATGCCATTTATTAATTGGTTGGATAAAAGTTATCCATAAACTCTCTCTCTCTCTTTCTCGCACGCGCGCAAACTCGTTCTAAAATCTTTCTTTGGTCTGTCTTGTTTTAAGGCATCGGTTTGTCTTACGTTTCTTTGATCCATTCATTTGGTCTATGTGATGAAACAAAAGCTTTCGAGCTTTCAGTAGAAGAGGGGTCTCTTCAGCGGTGTGCGTGTGCAATATTAGCGAGAGTGGCTGTTGGCCAATGTGGTGGAATTGGCTTATGGGGAGAGCCTGAAGGAGTTTGTAAGGTCATCAAGGGTTGGTAGTAAAAAGTGTATATCATGCAAAGGTGCTCAAACAGTCATGGACGGTACTTGGTGTTGGCGGAATATGGTGGTGGTGGGCGGAGAGGCTTATCTCCATCTCGAAGGGCTGAGAGAGAAGTGGGTGGAGCAGCTAGGGTGAAAATGCGATGCGGATGCAGTTATTAAGAGCACTCGCATCATGCGATTACTATCATTCGTGCGGTTATTATCTGCTATCTGCTATCTGTATATGAGGTAATGAGCGTTTTGGACTACTATTTAAGTCTATATGCAAGATTAAATAATGTGGTAATTACTATATACAAGCTTAAATAAATTAAGATTTCACTTGTTACACAATTCACGAGTATCAGCCATAGAGGGTCATTGTCTCATAGAGTAATCAGGATTTGGATTACTCAAAGAAAAGAAAAAAAGTAAATGTAGTGAGGTATGACTTTGAGATGATAGTGAAAAAAGTCTAAAATAACCTAAAGGTCATAAACTTACTAAATTAAAAACTATAGTGTTTTAGTGAATTTAATTAAATATATGTAATATATATTATAAAGAAAGGGAATGCAGATTCGGTTATTAACCGCATCTGCTTACCCTAAAACCACTATCCGCATATGCAGATAGCAGATAGGTGCGGATGCATGCGGTTATTATCTGCCCACGTTTTTACCCCTAGGAGCAGCTGTGTTGTCGAGTTGAGAAAGGTGGTAGCTTTTCTTGAGTTGTATTTTGGCGATGAGAGCAGGGCTTTGAATACTTGGAGGTCACACGATGGTTCTTAGTTGAATGGTATGCATGGCACTTCGTCATTGCTAGTTAGCAAGGCTTTGAAGGAGGTTGATGGACAAAAGTTGTACATAGAGGCTAAGTTAGGGGTGGGGTAGACAACAGAAATTGCTTCTGCAGTCAGGGGTAAAGTGGGTCTTTTAGATGGAGTGTTGAGGGGAAGGGATGGCTATGGCATGGGAGAGGTGGGGGCATCACCTAGAATTCCTAGGTGTGAAGCCAGCGTTGCATTCCGAGTTCACAGCTTGGAGAGCCTAAGGGTTTGAAGCCCATGGTTAAAGGGAAAGTTTAGTCTAATTCATATATGGGCTTGGGTGCTCTCTCAATTCAAAGATTAGTTTTGGAGACCCAACCTGCTAATATGCGTGACAGGGGGCCATGCCCGAGTCGAGTTGTCTCAAGCCCTTGCTTGAAGTGTCGGTTGCTAGTCGTCGGGTCTAGCTATAAGGGAAGATGGGGTGGAAGAGGTTTTTCCCTTCCCTTTGGATGGTTCCTCCGTCATTCCAGCTATTGGCAAGGGTGGTAATTCTAGGTTGACTGGTTTGATTCAATCTCAGAAGTGGCCGGTAGGCTTTGGTTCGTCTTTAGAGATGATGGCGTGGGATTAGGAAATGATTTATGGGATGAAGAGGATGGAGATTTCCCTTAAACCCCCCCCCCCCCCCCAAAAAAAAAAAAAAAAAAAAAAAACCATGCCCTTAGATTGGGCTTGGGGTTGTGATAAGGATGTTTGTCTTGTGGTGGGGGTTTCGAATAAGGGGTTTGAGGAAACGGCTTTGGCGCTCCTGACAGCCATTGAAGAGGATCTTCATTGGGAGGTAAAGGGTGCGTGTCCTAAGACTAGAGGTAGTGTGTCCTCTAGTTGTGGGAAATGCAAGGCTCACGTGCTGTAGCGTTAAGTGGTTCGTTGAGGTTTTGGGTCAGAGGGCTTTTGGTGTTTTGTGGGTTTCGGGTTAGTGTGCTTGTCGGGTTGTGGTTTTTGTTGTTTTATTTGGATTTTTGGTAGACGTTTCCTATGTATATTGTTTGTGTGTTTAGGGGCGCCTTACGCGTTTTAATAAAATTTCCATTACTTATAAAAAAAAGGTTGAATTTACTTATAAAAAAAAGTCATTGATTTTTCAGATTAAGAAAAAAATTAATTTGTTGGTTATCTAAGATGCTTATTTTGCAGGACCTGGGTTTATAATAGGAATTAAACTCATTTAGTGGTCCCAATTTTTTTTTTTTTTTTTTTCCAAAAGTTGGTTCCCAAATGATGTGTCACAATCCCATGAGATTGTGACACATTTTCCAAAATGATAGATCACACATAAGATTGTGACACATCATTTGGGAACCAACTTTGGAAAAAAAATTTGGGATGTCTAGCATTCCCCTTTATTAATTGGTTGGGATATGTAAGATGTTTAATTTTGCAGGACCTGGGTTTATTTTAGAAATTAAAGTTTTTTAGTGGTACTTGTTAATCCAACTTTCGGCAATGCATTTTGACATGAATGAATTTATTTAGATGCAAAGATAAGGTTAATATTTGATGACTTGAGCATATACCCATTTACATCTGAAGGTTCTAATGTGGAATAAAAAGGAAAGAATTGGCGTGTACGTGGACTAAACTCCACCCATTACTCGAGTGGTTTCATGACATAGATGGGCATGCTTAAGATTTTTTTTGTTTTTGTTTTTTTAAATCTGCAAACATGGTATGAAGTTTGTAATCTGATAACTATAAAATGGTGCTTCTACTCACGGAGAGGTAAAGAACATTTTGATAGGCAGCATGTTTTATATGAGATATGTGGCCATTTTTCATTTAATCATGATCGTGATTGGCAAGGTATATTTATATTGGGTAAAAATGTACGCCATTCTCTTGGGAGCTGGAGCTTACATGTCATTCATATGATTTTGCAAGATCTTCATTGTGGAAATTTGGTCTTATTTGGTCCTTTTCTCTGCTGTATTCCTCCTGACAGACAATCTTGTAGAAGTTACTGGCCTAAGATACTCAAATTACATTTTACTCCCACATAAGGAATAATCTGATTTTTTTTTCTTCTTCTTCTAGTCTTTTTTATCATGCTTTGTCTATTGTAATTTTTCAAACATTTTGTTCTTCATATGCAGGTTGGTTGGACTGCCCTGCATTTGGTCAGGATATATGTGGCATGATTCCTTCCAAGGTTCCACTTAGCGAAGCCTACAATGACTCTGTTGCTCCTGGTAAAAGATACTCATTTAAGCAAGTGATCCATCAGCAGAGAGTTTTAGGGAGAAAAGTACATCCTCTGAACTTTTGAGTTTTTTTTTTGCCTTTCTTTTTTCCCCAAATTTCTTCCTCTATGAATGGTCAAAGGAAATCTCTCTTGATTTAAGAAGAGAAGAATAGTGTCTTTAATGTGGAAATAGCTTTTGAACCAGGAATTTCTAGTTGACTCATCTAATATCTTTCTGCCAAAACATACAAGGTTACATATTACCCGATCCAGATTGTTTTTCTATTTGCAAAAAGATGAGGAAATGAAGCATGCACTTTCCGTTTGTAAAGTTCCATTAAAGAATTAGGTTATACCTGGGTTCGTTGTTTAAGTGATACATAAGTTTGTTCACTTATTTTTCAGCTTGGTTTAGTGATCGATTTGACGAATACTTCTCGTTACTATCCAGCATCGGATTTGAAGAGAGAGGGTATCAAGCATGTTAAGGTATTGGTGGTTTGTGATGCAGTTCTTGTTTCCTAGTCACAGTCTACTGATTGTAATGGTTGAACTCTTTTTTATTTATTTTTATTTTTTACTTTTTAAGTTTTGTTTGCCTAGTTATGCCTTAGCTAATAATATTTATGAATTCTTCTTCTCATTTTTTTTTTCTCAAATTTTATTTTGTGGTCTAGATTCAATGCAAGGGGAGGGATGCTGTCCCTGATAATGCATCTGTAAACAATTTTGTCTCTGAGGTTTGTTTCTTCTTTCACACATGCCTGTCCTTCCTGTATCTGACTGCTGTTTAATTGTTCAATGTATTGTAAGGAGTTCTGTTGGTCTATGTTTTCTATCTTGTTCATGTATGAAGTAATGAGTTGAACTAAAGTTAGCATTTATGTTTCTTGCATAGAGCAGTGATAAAGAACCAAAGATGGTCCTGTGTTATGTTTTCGTGTGGGCATGTGTGCACTATCTTTTCATCTCAAGCCTTTTTTTTTTTCTTTTTCTTTTTCTTTGCTGAATGGTTGATTTTTCCCAACTGGATTATCTGTGGATAATTAGCATGTGCTTTTATCTGGAATTACGAATTTCTCAATTTTGTCTTATTTTAGTTTACAAATTGCTTTTGAGCCTTATGTATTTGCTTTAGCTTTAACTATTTATTCTTTTCAGGTCTTACAATTCCTCTCTCGTCAGAAACCACAATCAAAGAAGTACATTCTTGTCCATTGTACGCATGGGCATAATCGGACAGGATATATGATAGTTAATTATATTATGCGTTCGCATCCAACTTCTGTTACTCAGGTCTGTTGTTTATTGATCTTGTAAGCTGTTGATTGGTTTTTTGAATACACTTTCCTAAATGTGATATTTTTTTTTTGGCTTTGCCTATTGTGCAGGCATTAAAAATGTTTGCTGATGCACGCCCTCCGGGAATCTACAAGCCTGACTATATTGATGCCTTGTATTCATTTTATCATGAAAAAAAGCCTGAGATGGTTGTTTGCCCACAAACTCCAGAGTGGAAAAGGTCCTCAGGTCTTGATCTTAATGGTGAAGCATTGCCGGAGGACGACGACGATGGAGTTTCAACTGCTCCTTTGCAGGTATGCATGGTCTTGAAAAATAGTTTGATTTATAGTTTCTGATACTATTTCCCACTATATGAAAGATATCTCATAACAATGGAAGCTGCTGCTTGATCAATGGTTTTGCATGTTTGTCGTTTTATTGACCGAAATAATTAATTGTTCTACAGAAAAGATTTGCTTTAAGTGGAAAGCAATTTGCATCTGAAAGGGTAAATGATAATTTCAGCTTTCTTGAGAGTTGAGAGGCTTTGACCTATCATTTCTAGAATAAACTGGTTTGCACTTGCAAATGTTGATTGTATCCTAGATGCACGAACTACCTGAGAATTAGATTTGCCTTCTCAAGTTGTTACAAAGCCTAATAGGTAGGTTATTATCTAGCTAGGGTGATACTTTCATGGATTGCAGCCAGGGGTTGATTTCCTTGTCCACCTACTTCTTCCTCTTTGCTACGGATCAGAATTGGCCTCGGATACAATCAAGTGATTTGATAATAGACCAAAGAAAGTTTGTTCGATATCTTTGGTCGGTATTGCAGTTTGATAATGTTTAGGTCACGTTTGGTTTGCGGAATAGACCACTGGAATGGAATGAATATTCCTAAAGGAATAGACTACGTTTTCAAAAAAAAAAAAAAAAACTCATATTATTTTCTATTTTCTCTCAAACCTATGTGAATATTGTGGCTGGTGGGTGTTCGGCCAGCCACATTAGGAGCCAGGGGTGGTCGCACCACCACCGTTGCATTTGAGGGTGGCTTGGCCACCACCGATGGGCTTGGGGGGGTGGCTGCAACCACCCCTGGCAACCAATATTCATGTTCAATTTTTTTTTTTTTGTTTTTTTGAAAACAAAAAAATAATAATATGGATTGTTTTTTTAGTAATTTTGATTCGATTCTAATTAAAGTATTTAAATAGTCATTCCATTCCAATGTTCCATTCCACGAACCAAACGAAGCCTTAGGCCTCGTTTGGTTTGCGGAATGAGTATTCCATTGAGAAAAGGAACAGTTATTCCCAGGAATAAAAGTGGAATGGAATGATTATTCCTAATCTTTAGTTTGGTAACAACACATACACTTTAATTGGAATCCAATCAAAATTACTAAAAAAACCTCACATTATTATTATTTTTTAAAAAAAACTTAAATTATAATTTTTTTTTGAAAAATGATGGGTGGCCGCAACCACCCCCGGAGTGGTCTCCGGGGGTGGCCTGTTCCACCCTCAATTGCTTTGGGGGTGGTGCGACCAGCCCCGGCGCCCTATGTGGCTGGCTGACCATCCCAATGGGTGGTCGGACAGCCACTGTGTAGTCTGTGTGAGGGGTTGGGTTTCGTTTTTTTTTTCTTCTTTCTTTTTTTTTTTTTGAAAAAAAATTGAAAGAAAATAAAAAATAAGGGTGGTTTTTTTTTTTTTTTTTTCCTGGAAATTGTAGTCCATTTCCATTGGAATAGCTATTCTTCTTATTTTTTAGAGGAATTGGTATTCCTCTTTGTAAGGGAATAGTTATTCCAAAGGGAATAGCTATTCTAAGGAATAGACTCCTACCAAACAAAAGAATAACTATTCCATAGGAATAGTCATTCCATTTCAAGGGACTATTCTGCGAATCAAACGATGACTTAGTATTTTTTTTTGGCTCCCTCTACCCACAACATAAGAATGTGATTATTATTGAGTTTCTCTTTCTTGTCTGGTTTTATTGGGGGTGCTTCTCGTCCCATGAATGAGCTAAACAGACATCCAGAAACTAGTGCAGTTAAGTTATATTTTCTTGGTTTTCTTTTTCAGGAGTTACCACTGAAAAAATATGAATGGAAAATTCAGTTATTCGATGTAAAAATTTGTACAAGCAAATTGTTTCAAGTTAGAATGCCTTACTGTTAAAAAACAATG
The DNA here is from genome assembly GCF_958979055.1 of Alnus glutinosa. Classification (NCBI taxonomy): domain Eukaryota; kingdom Viridiplantae; phylum Streptophyta; class Magnoliopsida; order Fagales; family Betulaceae; genus Alnus; species Alnus glutinosa. The sequence goes on from NC_084892.1 coordinate 26,835,398, forward strand.
GCTAGAAATCTATTAAAAAAAATGGCTAGAAATTTGATGCTAGGTTCATATTCATGACTATAGTTATTTTTTTTTGGGTAAGAAATCTTGTTCTTTGTTGGTAGGCCTGTCTGGAACCTTGTTAGGGTACCCTATTAATGGAGTTTTATCTGAACGGACATATTTGGCAGCTATTTTATTTATTTATTTATAATTCTATAAAACCAGTGGCACGTTGCTTTTTCTTGTCAATTTTTGTATGCTTTTCGTTTGACCTTACATATATGTTTTGTTCTTCAGTTTTAACATGCCTTTATTTGTTTCAGGAGAATCATGAACTAGATGTAGTGATGACCAATGATGATATACTAGGAGATGAGATACCTAGGGACCAACAAGATGCACTGCGGCAATTCTGCTATCAAACACTTAAGTTGGGTGGTGGGGTAGGTTCTTTAAATAACTCTCTTCAACTTTTAATGTTTGTGGTTTTTACTTTTTGTATATAGAATAGAGGAGCCTTATATTTGGAGACTGGATGCTTTCATTGTTTCTCTAGTTTTAATTGTAACCTTTCTTACATAATTTGCTTTGCAACTCCCTGAGTATTTATGTTTCTAGAGCTGGCTGTTCTTCTAATATCTCTTTTTAATCATTTAGACATCTCTTACGTACATTGTGGTTGCTATGTGGTTGCGATGTCCGTTGCTACTTCATTTGTGTTTGCTTGAGCTTCTTCCAGTACAATTGTTTGATGCTGTTTCCTTTCAGATCGTTAAGACATTTCCTGCATACTTGCTACGTCATCATGTTGTGTTTTGCCTATTTCATTTACTTGTTATGGTTCATAGTTTTTCTGAGTTGTTATTTTTTTTCCTAAGTTGGTTCATGGTTGTTCTGACTGATTTTTATTTTAATTTCAGGCAAGAGGAAACTCGCAATTTCCAGGGTCTCACCCAGTTTCTCTTAACAGGTTCGATTTATCTGAATCTTTATTGAAAGTTATTTTCCTGTGGTTCTTTTCTGTTTTATCAATTAAGCAACTAAAAGTGTGACTGGCTGTGCCTCAACCAACTGGTATGCTTCATTTGTCCAGCAATCATACTACCCACATTTGTGTAGTAGGCAAAAGTTTTCTTGGAAATCATGTCTGTTGTTATTGTTCTTTCTGTTATGCATTTAGTATGCAAGAGTATTGATATATGAAGGAGAAAACTTAGTAGTAATTGCAATATTGTCAAAATTGATAATTGACAAAGGTAGTTCTTATCATGGTTACATTGGTTGCTCGTTATTACTTTAGAAAACAGATTTTCTTTTTTATTTTTTTTAAATTTTTTTTTATGAATAATAATTTGTTAATAGAAAAAGGCAAAGATCTTGTACATTCTTCTGTATAAAACAGATGATTTATGCTCTTCCATTTTTTTTTCAATTTTTGTAATATCGCATGAGGTAGGCGATTGAACTTGGAGCTTGTATATTTTATATAGAAATTTAGTTGTTAAATCACAGTTGTCTCAAAAGCTTAAGTACATAAAAAATTGTGAATTTAATCATTTAGTTAAAATATTCTAGAACTTCCCTTCACATGTGAGACTGAACAACACGTAGAATATATTTTTTTTATTCATAATAATTTATTAAAAGAAAAAAGGCAAAGCCCTCGTACACAAAAAGTGTACAAGAGAAAGAGACAACCACCCGTCCACCCTAAAGGCGTCTAAAATCTAAAAAGTTAATGCGATCTAAAAGATTTGAAGAGGAGAAATTAAGAACATAGATTACAACCCACTCTAAGAGATATTTCAAAAAAAGAAGATTTGAAATAGAGTATGTTGGACTCATAGTCCTGAAAGAGGCATTGATTCCTTTCTCTAATTGCTCCACACTAAGAACGTAGAAATAACTTTCAAGATATCCTCTTTGGAATGTCCCCACTCTTGAATCTTCCGACAATGAAGCATCTCTAGGATGTTGCTAGGCATTACCCACGGAATTCCGAATAAGTTGAGAACAAAGTGCCAAAGGTAACTAGTGTACTCCATTGGAGGAGGTGATTTAGAGTCTCCTCATTCTTTTTCATAGGCAACACCAATTTGCAAGAGTAAATCCATGCCTTCTAAGATTGTCATCCTTGAGGATTCTACCTAAAGTTGTCGTCCATGTAAAGAAAGCAATGTGGGGTAGGGCCTAACCTTCCAAACGCTTTTCCTGGGGAACAAACAAGGCCCTCCAGCCTGTGAAGTATTATAATAGTTCTTCACTTCAAAGTCGTGATTGCTAGTTGGGTCCTAACAATCTATCTACTTCCTTGAGATGGGGTGCGAGGAGTATAACAGATTGAGGAAATAGTGAAAAGATTCCAACTCCCAATCTTGGACTACTCTAGTGAAGCTCAGATTCCAATGAATCTAAGTGCAATAGGAATCCAAGTAATTTGACACCAAGGACTCTTTGCTGCGAGCTATCGAATAAAGTAATGGGAATGCAGACTTGAGAGCAGCTTCTATGCACCAAATATCATGCCAAAAACTAATGTAAGATCCGTCCCCATCCTTGAAAGAGACAAAGTTGGAAAAATTCCCCCAGCCATTCCTAATATTTCTCCATAGGCACACCTCATAGGGCCCTCGAGCTTCCTTTGAATACCAACCCCCTCTTTGGACCCCATACTTTTCAACAATCACCTGCCTCCATATAGAAGTCTCCTCTTGCATGAATCTCCAAAGCTATTTACCAATCAAAGCTTTATTGAACATGAGATTTTTAATTCCCAACCCTCTCGAAACTGAAGAGCAAATAGTCGTCCATATCACTAGATGAAACTTAGGCTCTCCGGCTAGTCCATCCTAAAAAACATCTCTTTGAAGATGCTCCAATCTCCTAACTATTCTAGCTGGGGAAGGAAAAAGGGTCAAGGTACGTAGGTAAACTGGAGTGCGTACTCTTAATTGGAGTTAGGTGACCACCCTGAGAGAAGTAAATCTTCTTCCAACTAGCCAATCTTTTTCCATTTTCTCAACTTCCCCGTCCCAAATAGATTTTGACTTAAAAGTACCAAATGAAAGTCCCAAATATTTTAAGCGTGAGACTTTTTATTCTTATGCACGACTAGTAAGCTTTGCCTATTTGATTCATTTGTGGTTTCGTTTCTTCTCCGCTTCCCCTCGCTTATTCCCCTCTCTCTTCCACAGCCTCCTGTTTTGTGTTTTCGGGGTCGAGTTTTGGTTTGCTGGTTTTGTGGGTCGCGCTTCACGTAGGGGAGTCAGTCGGTGTGTTCTCTGGTTGGGTGTTTGTCTCTTTCGGTGATGTAATTCTTTTAGTTTGGCTGTCTAAATTCCGGGTGTGTCGAGAGATGGACAAGAGATTCACAGTGGAGTCAAAGTCTTTTGCCTTCTCGGCTCTAGATGGGGCGTCGATGCTAAGGGTGGAGGAGAAGAGAAATTTTTTTTTGGGTGTGGTCGTCTTGAGTCCTCAGTGTTTCGAGTGGCTTGCGTCGACGCTGGAAGTGCTGTTGGGTCTCCCAGATGAGCAAGATTTTGTCAAGTCTTTCCGTGAAGGTTCGAAAATTCTGATTGCTCAGAGAGTTGGGAACAAAGCTGGGCGTTTCTTAGAGGCGGCATCTTTTGGGATGGGCGGTCGGAAAGGGTCCATATTTATTCCTGAGGGCCATAGAGGGTGGGGATGGCACAAATTTTTCGGCGAGTGGAGAAATGTTGTAGATTATTTCTCTGACTCGGTGGGTTGTGGGCTTGGTTCATCGTCTACATCAGAGATGAAGGGAAGTTAGAAAGGCTGAGAGTGGGTTTGGCTCCGAAGTGGACGGGGCTTTCTTTTGCAGAGGTGGTGAGGTCGGATCCGGTCAACGTTGCGAAGGCGTTACCCAACGTGAGGGGTTGTCATTCCAGGTCAAAGATTTCGCCGGTGGAGCCGTTTATTCTAGATGTTCTTCCGTCGGTGAGGCTTGCAGAGGAGGAATCGGGGTCGGCGGTGGATTGCTTATCTCTGGAGTCTCCTCCGCTCGAGCTGCTGGACAAGGACACAGACTGACACAAACATGTGCGTCCGCTGGTTAAGAAGCTATTCTCACCTTTGAATTCGAAATTTCGAGATTGTGCACGTGGCGCAAGCTAGGCTCCGGTTTCGACTTGGCCTTGGGCTAGGCTGTAAGGAAAGTTTTGGGCCGGTTTGTCAGGTCTGGCCTGGGTAGTAAATGTTTAGGTTTTAGCTTGACCCGACTCTTGCAGAAACCAAGAGATTCTTCTGGGTTGCTTCTGGTTCAGCCTCCTAATGGGGGTTTGGAGGCTGTTTTGTTGGGTCCAGTGTCGTTGGCTTTGTTGGAGTAGCCTCTTCAGCCGGACCCACAAAACACGCCGATACTAGGGTCGCCGACACTGAAGGTTCTTTCTCCGGTGGCCCTGGCTCCTACTCTAGTTTCTGGTGTTTCTGCCGCTTCTTCTTCCGTAGGCTATACTAGTCCGGCAATCGTGCCAGGTGTTAGTTCTATGGTGAGCCCTCAAGTTTTGCACGAGGTGGGCTCGCCGGAAGGGAGGGTTTTCCCATCCTTTTCCTTGGAAGAACCCACATCAAAGTCTCTGATTCAATACAAGCGTAAAGGGAGGAAGTCGAAGTCAGCGGTGGGTCAAGGAGAACACGAAGATGTGGGTTTTCTCAAACGGGGGTTTCTAAAGCTGAGCTCGTCCTCTCATCCGCAGGCAGATCGTGGGTTCTCAGGCGGGGGTTGTTCTAGTCCTAGTCGAGCTCGTTCTCTTAATTCTGTGGAGTGGTCTTTGTTTTGCTCTTCGATGGGGATCGAGAAGGGGCAAGAGGATAATACTATGGCTTACCTCTCTGCCCTGGATGAGGAACATAGGCGGTGGGATAAGATTGAGGATTGTGAGTTTTAGGGGCATAGGGTTGGGTTGTTTTGTGGGTTGTTTCTTGTTGGGTCGGTGGTGAGGCTTTTGCTTCTTGTATACTCCGTGTATACTAGGTGCGCCTTATGCTGTTATTTTAATAATATTGCACTTATATAAAAAAAAAAAAAATTAAGCGCAGAGGAGAGACTAGAGCTAAGAGCATCGGCCAGCTCTTCCTGGTGCCGTACCTTTGCGTCTAATTCAGATTTCCGAAGATTGATTTTGAAGCCCGAAATAGCCTCAAAACCCAGAAGAATGTTATATAGAATTGGTCGTGATTTGCATCACACATAATAAGCGTATCATTTGCAAAAATAAGGTGGGATATTTCCAAGGTGTAGCATTTTGGATCTCCCTGGAATTCTGATAAATAACCCCAACCATAGCTCTAGAGAGCATTCTATTGAGAGCCTCCATGACAATCACAAAGAGGAGAGGTGAGAGAGGGTCCCCTTGACAAAGGGCAAAGGCCATGGGAGCTACCAAAGAAACCTTGTGGACTATCATTTATCAAGGTAGAGAAGCAGGGCCATGGAGATACAAGTAGATATCCATTACCTCCATTTAGTATCAAAACCAAGATGCCCCAAGAGAGAGAAGAGGAATTCCTTGTTGACATGGTTGGAAGCTTTTTTCAAGTCTAGCTTGCAAATAACTCTAGGAATTCCTGACTTCAACCTGCTGTCCAGATACTCATTAGCTATAAGAATTGAATCTAGAATTTGTCTTCCCCCTATAAAGGCATTCTGACTGTTTGATATTACACTTATCAAAAAAAAAAAAAACTGTTTGATATGAGCGATCTCAACACTTGTTTCATTCTAATAGCTATGACTTAAGCCAAAATTTTATAAACACTCCCCAGTAGGTGCAATGTGCCACAAGTATGAAACACATGTTTTTTTATCAGTATGCGATAAAAAAAATAGTTGTTGGTCAAATTAATAAACCCCAATATGCGTATGAAGCGCTGAGTCCTATTTAGTCAACTTATTTGACCATAGACTCCTTGTGGCATGACAATTGAAATCATGTGGCACTCATCTCTATTGGATATTACAACTTACAAGTGCTCTACACGTTCAAATTTCCAAAATTTATGAAATTGGAAATCACAATAAACAGCAGTGTCTCCCGTTTTCCATGGCTGCCATCACTTTGCTTCACTTTGGGACAGTGGTCAATTTTTAAAAGCGGTCGACTCAGACACTCTAATTGAACACATGATGCGGTGCATGTAACTCTGTCTCTGTAATATTGTCTTTAGCATTAAAGTGAATATGGCACCAGAAACCACATTTTTACAGGTAAAAAAATCTGTTAAAATATAATTGTAGTCCTGTTCTTCTTACGCAACATTGATATACAGAACAGCAAGGCAATTTTATTGCAGTTGATTATGGAAGTTATTTTCTGTTCAGTTTTCCTCTTGACTCTTATCATCTGTAAGATTTTTTTTTTTTTTTTTTTTATATAAGCTATCATCTGTAAGATTTGAGTACCTTTTTTGTGGCATGCAGGGATAATTTGCAACTGTTAAGGCAGCGTTATTATTATGCCACATGGAAAGCTGATGGAACGCGATATATGATGCTAATAACAATAGATGGATGTTACTTGGTTGATAGGGGTTTTAATTTTCGGCGGGTCCAGATGAGATTTCCTTGCAGAAACACAAATGATGTATGCATGAATATATCTTTGTTCTCAGTATTCATGAATATATCTTTGCTTTTGTAATGTTCCTTGTATCGAGTGAATAGATCTTTTTATAGATGATATTTGATCTGACATTTTATTTTTTTATTTTTTTTGGCTTGTAAGGCTTTAGCTGATAAGACTCATCACTTTACATTACTTGATGGGGAGATGATAATTGATACTTTACCGGACTCGCAGAAGCAAGAGAGAAGATACCTAATCTATGATATGATGGCAATTAATTCCGTGTCTGTCATAGAGGTTCGATTTAAAACCTTTGTAAAGAGAATTTTGCTGAATGTATCTCTCCAGCTGGTGCTTATGTTTTTAGTTTATGTCGCAGTAACTCCTTTACTTTAAACAGTAGCTTTTGATATATATATGATATGGTGTTTGCGTAAATCCTCAAGTGAATGACTACTTTGAGACCAAGTTATCTCCCTTTGACATGATTGTTGTGCCCAAATCCGTTTGACATGAGCACAGCTGTATTGGGAAAGAAGTTTAATCTGCTCAAACCTTATCTGGTAACTTCAACCAAAATACATTGATTCCTTGGTTTGTTTGAGTCATGAACAATGTTCAGTCACCCAACCTGTGGCAGTTTTTTTCTCAACCACTTGGTCTGTCATATTGATTTTCCTTTAGTTTCCTATAGATCAATATTCACCATTATAACCTTGGCAATCATGACTTATCTTACACCCTCAAACTATTTCTTGTTTACGCCTTTAGATTGAATTCAAGCACTCATTTGTACTAACAGATTTGTTTTTCTATTTTTTTTCTTTCCGTCATTTGTTCTCAACTGGTGCCAATTTCAGCCAGTCATGGATCTATTTGTTTTTCCTTCTAAATCTTTTACTATAATGCCACTCATGCATTTTTTTTTTCAGTTCTCCATGTGGTTATACTTATTTTTCATTAAAATGTTCTTTTATTGTTTAATCTCCTATAAGAACATAGTTAGTGTTGTAGAAATTGAGTTCCGGATGCACTTTGGCTATTAGCATCCACCATGTCCTCATTTTTATTCTTAATTCTAAAAAACCATATATTCTATTTTTTTTTTTTTTTTTGATAAGTAAAAAACCATATATTCTTAGTGGTGCATAAACTCTTAGATTGGAAAATGCTTTTCCTTAGTTTTGAGTAAGGATTTCTCTCCTTTACTATTCTCGTAACAAACCTGCTACAATTGATAATTTTTTAAGGGATAGTGTAGGAGGTATCTTTTTTTTGATCACTAGAGAAATGATAAGAGGATCATATGAATATGCAAACAATTTTGTGAGATGTACATTAAGATGCGCTCATTAAGACACATTTCATTGTCAAGTTATTTCTTTTTGCCATTAGACTTTGATGTTGGAATCAATAATATTGCTATACGAAAGTGTTTGTTTGTCATTGGGTTAACAGAATTCTCAAAATTGCTGTTGAAGTAGCATACTTGGTAGTGAAACAGCTTACAAACTTTTTTTAGTCCCATCTAGACTTATTGAGCCGTGTAGCCACTTAAGCATTGGCCGAGTTTAAATGGTATGAGTCGATTAAATACTGAGGGACGAGTGGAAATGTGAATGAAGATGTTAGCTTGTTGTTTGTTTGCCATATCATGTCATAGATTTTACTGTCAAATTTCTTGGGTTTTTTTGTTTTAGGTTGCCCAATAAAGGGGAGAATCCTCCCAGTGAATTTATTTCCTTCAACTATTGCGTTGTTTTAGTTGGATTCTCCTTTTGATATTCCAGGATAGGTTCAAACATTCCTTTGGCATATTAGAATGATCCAATCAATATCACCTCAGTGTCCCTAATCCGAAATATTTATTTCATCAAATGTCTGCTTCTTCTGGCTTTGTTTTTTTTTTTTTTGGGGATAATCAACTGGTCAATGGTTGATGATTTAATATTTGATTCAGCGACCTTTCTATGAACGTTGGAAGATGCTTGAGAAGGAAGTGATTGAACCGCGGAATCATGAGCGCCACAATATTTACCAATGTAGGAATCCTTATTATAGATATGACCTTGAGCCATTCAGGGTATGCATTATCTGAGTTACATCCAATTCTATTTTGTTCCGTACCGTCTCCTTTTTGGTGGATTGTTTGTTGAATTGGTTGAATTGTGTTATCAGGTGCGGAGGAAAGACTTTTGGTTGCTCTCTACTGTTACCAAGCTTTTGAAGGAATTCATTCCAAGGCTTTCACATGATGCAGATGGTCTTATTTTTCAGGTGGCTGAGGATCAGAAATGTTAACAAATTATAAAATTCAAATATATTTTGTAAATGTCTGACTTAGTTTAACCTTCCTGCAAATTATACGTTGGATAAAGAACATTATTAAACATGTCTGCATTGCCATAAAGATGACCTTCCATCTACTACTTTATATGTTTTTATTAAATAAGCAGAAGGCCCTGAAAAGACACTACCATGTACGTTGGAAGTATACAGATACACGAATTCTAGAAGGAACTAGCAAGCACCGACTCTGGTGCCTGCCATATTTAATGCTATGTGCATATCCTATCCTATGTCATTTGGGGAGAGAACACCATGGTTTACATAGTCAAGCTGAGTTTTTACCGAAATGGTTACTGATAATCCATTTGTTTGCAGGGTTGGGATGATCCTTATACTCCTCGCACACATGAAGGCCTCTTGAAATGGAAGTACCCTGAGATGAATTCAGTTGACTTTCTATTTGAGGTTGTACTATTATATATACTGTATTAGTTTTAGTTATTGCTTTGGGGAGTGTTTTGGGGAGTGTTGTGTTTTTCGTTTGAAAGAGTGTTTCGATGTGACAAATGTGAGAATTGTCTTTAGAAGTGTATTCTAGTCGGGCCCGCATTTGAGAAAATGTTTTCTATAGAGTACACCCGCTTATTCTGAGAAACCCAAACAGATGTAAAGCCTTGTAAAAATAATTATAATTTTTTTTTTTTTTAAAAAAAAGAGTGGCTGTGTAGCCACCTTTTTTTTTTTTTTTTTTTTTTTTAAATCAAATAATTAGTTAGTTCCTAGTTTTTCAAAAGTTAAGCACTTGTTTTGTGAAAATATTCTTACAATAAGTAAAGAATACAAATTTATTAAAAGTGTTTTGAGATGTTTGTTAATGTATTTGTTTTGAATGACTGGAAAGAGAAAACATAAAACAAATACATTGGCAAACATAGTGTTTCTCTTCTCTCCCCATATCGGCTCCAAGTTCTTACTGATGGCGGGCTTTTAATATGAGCTACTTTTGTGGACAGATAGATGACAATGATCGTCAGCTACTTATTCTGTATGATCGGGGGAAGAGGAAACCGATGGAAGGGAATAATAGGGTTGTATTCAGAGGTCAATACATGTTTCTATTCTTCTCATTACATCATGTACCTGAATTTTCTCTGCTGATAATATGATCCGCACTCATGAATCAATATTAAGTGACTGGTTAATGCTACCTGCCTTTGGAGGGGCTAAGAAGTAACATAGATGCATGCTACTGCTGTGCAAACTTAAAAATGGTTCTGGATTCTTAATATTTTCGATGGCCTGTTTATTTCCATGTAAACTTTGGTTGCTTGCTTACTTAAAATGCTACTGATGCTGGTGTCTGACCTTGTTATGTTACGGACAATGCCAACCTAGAGGATTTTAGAGATACTGTAAAAGATTCACATGTTTGTACCATGTACGCAGCATTGGTGATTTAAACTTTATTGTGTGGCATGCTTTAGTATCTTCTCCAACCTGTTTCCTTTTCTTTTTTCTTTTTCTTTTTTTTTCCCCCTCATAATTTCCCCATTTGTTTGGATGGTGAGGGGTAGGTGATATATTGTTTAGATTATTAATTTTGGCTCTTCAGTTGAGACGAGCGATTTCTAGCACACAGAAAAATAAAAAGAAAGAAGAACAACAAGGGCTACACTTTAACTGGGGTGATTGCATTTTTGTTGCTGCATCTATTTTCATAGTATTTGGATATTGTAGATATTTAATCATCTTAAAAGAGTTGTCACAATTTAAGGTATTTTTAAGCTGGTTATAATTAACTGACAGGCATGTTGTTGTATATGCTTATGTTTTCAGTTTAATTTCTTTATAGTTTTCTCATTCTTTTTGATAGGTAAATAACGAAATAGCATTAAAAGCGTAAAGGCGCCCCAAAGCATACACGGAGTATACAAAAAGGACACCAAAACAAAAGAAAAAACAGAGAGCAAAGAAAGAAACCCCGAACAAACCCAAGAAAAACTACACTAAATCCCCAATCTCTTGCCTCTAAACCTGCTAGATCCCACACCCCTAGCATCGAAATTGATCGAGCATTCTAAATTCTTGACCTCTCTATTCATTTTTTTCTTAGGAGTAGATCCCACACCCCTAGTTTTCTCATTCTTATATAAATATAGGTAATATATTGTCTTGATTCTGATTTCTCACCAAGGTCAAAAACTTGCAGATGGTTCAGACCCCTCTTTATATTCTGGAAAAATTATCGAGTGTTCGTGGGATTCAGAAGAAGAGGTATGGGCCTGTATGCGGATCAGAACAGATAAATCAACTCCGAATGATTGGAATACTTACAGGAAGGTCGTCCTCATCACTGAATTTTATATAATTTGTTACACATCATTTGGAGCCAAATGCACTTAATGAAGCTGCTTGCTGCTTTTAAAAACCAGGTGATGCGGAGCATAAAAGACAATATCACCGAGGAAGTATTGTTGAACGAGATTTATGAGATCATACGTCTGCCCATGTATGCTGATAGGATACGGAACGATAGCAAAGCCCACCAGCATTCAAATTCAGCGAGACGGAAGGTGATGGTTGGAGGGATGAGCAATTGATGTCCATAATACCTTGGAGGTCTTCTAGTAATAGGAGAAACAGATACTGAAGTATATCTCTGACACTTGCTTCCACGGAGTCATTGCAAGTTCAGTATACTGGAGCTTGGCGATGTATTGGGCATTGCCAGATGGGTCACTTAGATATTGTGTAATTAGCTACCCTCCACTATAATCTTGTAACCTGTGCTGTGCTGGTGAGTTGTATGATTCAGGCTGAATGATTTCTCTCAGTTAGTTGTCCAGATCAAGAGAGTTAGTTAGGATTAGGGTCGCCATGTATATTAATTCTTTTCTTTTTCCTGTTACATGTAGTGAATTCTAAGTTTTCTACAAGGTAGCAATTTTTCAGAACCAATGGTCTTTTTATTTTCGTGGAGAAAAGGAAGAAATCAATATTTGTGAATCACTTTGGGCAGCTGTACTGTAATGAGTGCCCCTTTCTCCTCACTGATGTCTTTTTTTAAGCCGTCTTATCATTTAGCACCATTTTCTCATAGCTTACTCCATTTAGTCCAGGATTCTGCCTCTTCTGCGATGTTATATAACTTATACTGAAAGATGTTGAGCTCGATGTTTACATTACATTTCTAGCATGCTTACCGGGTCTATAAAAGCTGAGTTTGACAGTACATTTAGACTACCCATCTCTGCTGTGTCCAGAGTAGTGTTAAAGAGGGTAATGGTTGATTGTAGGCACAAGATTTGGTGAGCATAAATGGATTTCGGTTTCACAGATATTGAACCCCTAGAGCCTAGAGGCCTGGGTTTGATGTGTGAGTTGCAACAAAAGAGTTCTAAACTAACGCCTTTGAGAAAATAGAGTAAGGCTTGCCCCTTCTGTACCTAGGAATGCGTGGCATTCCGAGCTTTCTTTTTTATTAGAAACCTCTGTTCGATGGTCTGTGTTCGGCGCTTGAAGTCCACGCTCCGCTTCCTTACGCCGTGGTTCGATGGCGTTAAGTGGTTTTAGTGGCTAACTTCTTGGTGGGGTGTCTTCTCTGTTTGTAGCTCTGGTTGGGTGTTTTCTTGTTTGCTAATGTATTGTCTGAATTTTCATGTTCAGCTTGGGGTTCACACCCTAAAGGTGTTGTTCTGTGTAACCTTTTAGAGGTGATTTGTATCTGTTGATGGGAGATTAATGAAAGTTTCACTTTCGTTTCAAAAAAAAAAAAAAAAAAAAAATATCTCCGTTCATCGGTAATCAAGGACGCGTGAGGCATAATAACCGTAACTTGTGTCTTTCATTAAAGGTTTTCCATCTATCAATAATTAAGGATGCGTGGCATTTTTAGCTTGCCTCTTTTATTAAGGTCCTTCGGTAATTAAAGATGCATATCATCTTAGAAGAAGGATCCTCTTCCAGCTTCTTTTATTTAAGGTTCTCCATTCATCAGTAATGGGGGATGTGTGTTATTTTCAACTTTCGTCCTTAGCTAAGGTTCTCGATCAGTGCACTTGGCAAATCTGATTACAACCTTTAATTTGCATCCTTTATATGCATGATACATTTTTATTATTATTATTATTGGATCACGTGCGTCGACGGTCGAACCTTTGGATGGTTGAGAAGGATATTACACAAATGGCAAATGAGGTTTAATATTAGGAATGCAAAAGGTAAAAATTATTTTTGTATTTTAAAAAATATATTTTTTTGTATTTAGATTATTTGTTAATATTTTTTGTTTTTAGAAAAAAAAAATAAAAATTAAGAAAGCCTAATTCTTATTATAAGCCTCCACTCGCTGGGGCCTCTGAATTGAGGCACGGCCACCTATCCCCTTGCCGAGAACGTGATTTTGCTGAAAACTGAGGGGCATGTATAATTTCCCCGATTTCAACAGCAGCATCAATGTCCTAAATTCGTTTCTTCGGCTGTTTCACTATTTCAGGACACAGATCGTTTAGAACCCTTGCTAGGGTTTATCTCCTCCTTACTACACACATCTATCTCTATCAATCACACAATTTTTTTGCAGAGCCTGGGGTGGGGTCTCTCTGGAAGATACTGGTCGATCAGTCAATCAATTCTTTGGAATTTTCTGTTTTTATCTGAACTCGTTGAGAGTTATTTTGAGAGAAACGAGGACTCGATCATATGAGATCCTCGGCGAGTACTCGGGCGTTACTGATTTGCTTGATTCTATGCTCGTCGTTGAATGTCATCAATGGCGAGGAGTCCAAGAAAAATAAATTTCGGGAACGAGAGGCCAGCGACGATGCCCTTGGGTACCCCGACATGTAAGTTCTTTCATCGTCCTTGAATCATTCTTTGATTTCGATTCAATTAATTCAAAATAGATTCAATTTTGGTTTTTAAAATTTTGTGTTGGAAATGTATTAGTTTGCCTTTTCATTTGATTTGTCTGTTTTTCGCTGTGGCACGTGATTAGAGATGAGGATGCTTTGTTGAATACACAGTGCCCTAGGAATTTGGAGCTCAGATGGCAAACCGAAGTTAGTTCTAGTATATATGCCACCCCCTTGATCGCCGATATCAACAGGTATATAATAATTGAAACTCTCACACCATTATTAGCTTTTGCCGTCCGTTCGTGTTTCAGCAGTTTGGAGAAGTTCTTTGTCCCTTTCATGTTGTAAGAGCTACAATTGATTTTACAATCAGTGGAACCGCATTCTCTCCTCTGCAATCCTGTGGTTGAGTTGACTGAAATGTTTGTGTTTTGATTCTGCAGTGATGGAAAGCTTGATATAGTGGTTCCTTCTTTTGTTCATTACCTTGAGGTTTTAGAAGGTTCTGATGGAGACAAAATGCCAGGTACCCATTTGTGAATTTTTTTTATTTTTTTTGCTAGAGAGCTGGTTTTGTTTGTATAACTTCTCTCCTAGCCACCCTGTGCTGTTAAACTTGGCATATCTGGTAAATGTTTCTTATCACTTGCCGAGACGTGTTTTTTTTTTTTTGAGGGGGTGGAGTTGTATTTGTATGAATTTTCGATGTGCACGATGAATAGGTAGCATACAGAAATAAATAATAATGAACAAGCATTTCTAATTCTTGGTTTAGTAGATACATATCATACTTGGTAAATGATTTATCAGGTTGGCCTGCTTTCCATCAGTCGACTGTGCATGCCAGTCCTCTATTGTATGATATTGACAAGGATGGCGTGAGAGAAATAGCTTTGGCAACCTATAATGGTGAAGTCCTTTTTTTCAGGTAATTTTTTTGGTACATAAATTGTTTTTAGTTATAATTTTATCTTCTTGTAGTTGTATGCCAACATGCCTAGTCTCATTTTAATTTATATGTATTGATTTTAGAGTGTCAGGGTACATGATGTCAGACAAAATAGAGATACCTCGTAGAAGAGTTAAAAAAAATTGGTACGTGGGTTTGCATTCAGACCCAGTGGACCGATCGCATCCAGATGTTGATGATGAACTGCTTGTCGTGCAGGCTGCTGAGAAGATGTCTCGTAAGTTCTTATATTCATTTCAATTTTTTTATCCATTCAGTTTTCATTTTGGTCCTTGCTTTTCATCATTTACTTCAGGGCACTTTTGGAAGAGAGTTTTAGACTCAGCTTAAAGATTGCTTTGACTTAATAAAATAGTGTTCGTATGTCTTCTTACCAGAACTGACTGTATTTGAATGTTGATTATATGTGTAGAAAAACATGGAAGTTCATCTGAGTTGAACACTTCAGGAACTACATCAGCAGAGAGTAAACTTGGCACGGTGAACACATCCATTCCAGAGAATGAAAGGAAAACTAATGGAAGTCAAATAAGTACACCTGAATTGAACACTTCAGCAGAAAGTCGTGTTGGTATGGCGAACGTTTCCAATCCAGAGAATGAACAGAAAATGAATGAAAGTCAAATACAGTCCAACATCAAACTGCCTGGGAGTGTGGATAATTCTTCTGTAAATACTGGGTCCGGAGGGACCATCAATGCACAGAATGGGACAAACACTGGGAGACGGCTTCTGGAAGATAACAACTCAAAAGAATCACAGGATGGGGGTTCTAAATCCAAAGAGAATAGTAATGAGGAACTTCATGTTGCAACTGTTGAAAATGATAAAGTTTTGGAAGCAGATGCTGATTCATCCTTTGAATTATACCGTGAGAGTGATGAGCTAGCTGATGAGTACAGTTACGATTATGATGATTATGTTGATGAATCTTTGTGGGGGGATGAGGAGTGGACTGAACAGCAACACGAGAAAGTGGAGGATTATGTGAATATTGACTCACACATCTTGTGCACTCCGGTGAGCCTAAACTTAAAAAAATTGATGATCTTTTTTCTTTTTCTTTTTTTCAGTTTCACAGATGAGCCTTCCTGGTAGGTTCAAGTTAGCAGAATTATGACAACAGGATGAAATATTGTTTTCTTATTGATGTCAGGTCATAGCAGACATTGATAATGATGGGGTATCAGAGATGGTTGTTGCTGTTTCTTATTTCTTTGATCATGAGTGAGTTCTCTTGGACAGCATCACTACTTATTGCTTTGCTTATTTCTACTTCTCTTTTCATTGGAACCTCAATTTATATGTTTGACTGCCACCTATTTAGATATTCTTGAACAATAGTATTGTATGGATATAAGTCAATCTCTCCAAAAAGATAGAAAAGGTTTTTGGAGAGATAAGAAAGATTTGAAGTCAATTTCATCACCATTAACATTTCCGTTAGGGTGCAGCCTAGTGGTCAAAGGGCGGGCTCGGGATGAACCATAGACTTGGACATCCTGGGTTCGATTCAGCAGTAGGAGTTTCTCTGGATTGCCTGATACACGGTTGGGTTGTGTATCCGGGGTTTACTCCTTAGGGGTGGGTCCAAAGGGCCCTACCTTGGTAAGGTTCCACGTCATCAAAAAAAGTTTCCAGCGTTAAAGGGCCTACTTCTGGTTGAATCGGATTTATCAAGTCTAACTCTGCCAGAGCATGTTTCTTTTTAGTATAATGAATTATGGAGGATTTATCAAATCAAGAATCTAACTTGTCTTGAAACTTGTATATGATATATATAGCTGCCACCGATTAGTTGAAAAAATATTCATGAAGCCGACCCGAATCAGTTGGGATTAATAAGGCTTAGAGTAGTTATTTTTGCTGTGCTATGTCTATAATTGTATAATGTAATATGCGAGCTTCAATTTATAATGTAATATTATTTACTGTCCACTCATCATTGCAAATGTTAGAGTAAGAGTATCTACTAGAGTATCTACTACTATGCTTTTTCTTTATATTTGTATGAGATGTAGTTCAAGCTTTTGTGTTCCATTTTCCTATGTAAGAAGTTTAACTTTCTTTTAATTTAGTTTTCTTGCTTTGTAGTAGTGCTGTTAGAAGCAAAAAAATTAAAAAAATAAATAAGGACTGCTTTTTTTAACTGAATAATGTGAAGGTAATTAGCCACCTTGTAAGTTGACAGGTATTATGCTGACTCGGAACATTTGAAGGATTTGGGTGGTATTGATATCGGAAAATATGTAGCTGGTGCTATTGTTGTTATCAATCTTGATACGAAGCAAGTTAAGTGGACTGCTGACCTAGATCTAAGTACTGATACTGGAAACTTCCGTGCCTATATATACTCTTCTCCAACTGTTGCCGATTTGGATGGTGATGGGTATTTGGACATTCTTGTTGGGACCACCTTTGGCTTGTTCTATGTCTTGGATCATCATGGTAATTTCCTCCTACTGGATGCTGATTTTCTTTCTTGTCATGTGTTCAGGATTAGATATTCATAAATAATAACAATTAAAAAAAAAAAGTGTTCAGGATTGGAGTCTTCCCCCCCTCCCCCCTAATTTTTGAGTTTACTGTTGATTTTTAATTTGGATGTTATGACTTGCTGTTAGCTCTAGAGCAGCAGTAGAAATTGTAAACTTGGCCGGGCCTTCCGATACTATAGCCTATCACGCCTTTGCCTTTGTGTATGTCCTAGGCTACTTGAGGTGTTAAACACATATCTGTTCTATGAGCATTTGTATTCCTCTTGCTGTCACATTATACGCTTTTTTCAAATGCTAATTGGTTGATCAAATCTTACTATATTTAAGCTACTCTAGATTTCATCTTATAGGAGAACTTGAAGAAAAGGATTGTGCCTGTTGTGCTTCTTTCAGTTTGCTTTTAGAATCTCACATGCCCAACTAAACATTATTCTGAAACTGCAGTTTGAATTTTTCATGTTTATGGTCATTCTGGACACTAAATTGTTTCCTTTATCTAGGCAAAGTGAGAGAAAAGTTTCCTCTTGAAATGGCTGAGATTCAAGGAGCTGTTATTGCTGCTGATATCAATGATGATGGCAAAATTGAACTAGTGACTGCTGATACACATGGAAATGTTGCTGCTTGGTCTACCAAAGGAGAGGAAATTTGGGAAACTCATCTTAAGAGTCTTGTTCCACAGGTAAGTTTCAGTGTTATTTTCTTCTCGAAATTAAGCTGTGTAAAATGTACTAGAATCACATTGATCATTAATGATAAATGGTATTGTAACTTTTGAGAATGTCTAATTTTTTAAACCCTAATTGTGTAGGTGTGAATTGAGTTATAATTGCTGATGGAATGTGTTTTGATGATTTTACTTGGTTTATGGAATTCATCTTCCTTGTGTGGTATAAACCTTCGCGTATGTCAGTTTTCCCCCAATTTTTGGTAACTTAAAATGCTAAATTTTGATGAAGTGGGCTCTTGATGGGTTAAACCGACCCATCGGGTAAATCTGAACTTAAAAAAATGGAAATTGTGCTGACACCAAGAAGCCAGACCATGGGGATTCACTGCTTACAGGAAGGGAAAAGACAAGTAGGCAAAACAGAGGGATTCTGTCCATCTTTACCTAGAACAGTTATGGTGTTTAATGTTCCCTTATCAGGTTCTGACCATATTTCGTAACTGGTCACAGCAATGCCATCTGGGAATTGCTTCACATGAAGCTTGGCAAGTTCCCAGTAGACTTGTACTTGATACAGAATTTTGATAATTGTCTGTGCAAGATTTCTGGGTTCTAAGGCTCTAGAAAGAAGATGTCTAGATTCTCTTTATAAAGACATGAAACAGGAAAATAGCTTTTCTGTTATCTATTTATTTAGTTTTTTCCTGGATCAGACAATATCAGCTTACCTCAAGAGTAGTTCGACAGTTTTCATTTCCCAACTTTGTGGTCGTCATATATTCAAGAACCCTAGAATGCTCTGTTGGATATCTAGAATTTGACATAATAGTGGTTTAAAGGTTACTAGATGAGCTAACATCTGTTTTTACTAGTTAGTATGTTACCTGGACATATGTTGCCATGTAATATGAAAAATTCATAGTAGAGTGATCTAATACACATTGTCATATTCCTCAGGGGCCTACTATTGGTGATGTTGATGGAGATGGCCATACTGATGTTGTGGTTCCAACGATCTCGGGGAACATATATGTTCTCAATGGCAAGGATGGGTCATTTGTTCGTCCTTATCCATATAGAACACATGGCAGAGTGATGAATCAAGTTCTTCTTGTTGATTTAAATAAACATGGCGAGAAAAAGAAGGGGCTCACTCTTGTTACAACATCATTCGATGGTTATTTATACCTTATAGACGGACCCACTTCATGTGCTGATGTCGTTGACATCGGTGAAACCTCGTAAGAGATGCTTAATCTTTCGGTTCCATAGTTCTCTCTCTCTCTCTCTCGCTCTTCCTTTTCCATTCCCTTTTTCTTTTTAAACTTATCTAAATGGGCATCTCTTCATGACAGATATAGCATGGTCTTGGCAGAAAATGTTGACGGTGGAGATGATCTTGATCTTATTGTTACAACCATGAATGGCAATGTCTTTTGCTTCTCCACTCCTGCTCCACATCATCCTCTCAAGGTAGGATCCGAAGCTGATTTGTGGTTTATTTCTTCTATATTCTCCAAGCTCATTTCCAATATTCCTTGCATATTGTTCTCTTTCAGGCATGGAAATCACCTTATCAAGGAAGAAACAATGTGGCTAATCAGTACAACCGCGAAGGCATTTATGTTCCACATCCATCAAGAGCTTTCCGTGATGAGGAAGGCAAGAGTTTCTGGGTGGAAATTGAGATTGTAGATAGATACAGATTCCCATCTGGTTCTCAAGCACCTTACAATGTAACGGTAAGAGTGCTTGCCACTCGCCCATGTAAATTGTCTAAAAGCCATCAACTCATCTCTCTCAGAACTTTGAATCTAAAGTTGATTTCGTGTTCTGTTAAAATGTTGCAGGCGACTTTGTTAGTTCCTGGCAATTATCAAGGTGAGAGGAGGATAAAGCAAACTCAGATCTTTGATCGTCCCGGGAAATATCGAATGAAGCTTCCAACAGTTGGGGTAAGGACTACGGGGACTGTTTTGGTGGAGATGGTTGACAAAAACGGACTCTATTTCTCAGATGATTTCTCCCTCACATTCCATATGTATTACTATAAATTGTTGAAGTGGCTGCTTGTCCTCCCGATGCTTGGGATGTTTGCCGTGCTTGTCATCCTTCGTCCACAAGAAGCCGTGCCTTTGCCATCGTTTTCACGGAACACCGACCTGTGATGATTACCCTGTGTAAAACACTATCCCTGCGTAAAAGATAACTTTTATAGTTGTATTTATCTGAACCCAAGGCCAGAAAGAAACATAGGTGACAAGGAATTAATTGGACAAACAGACGAGAGTTTTTGATAGCGTGAGTTCAAATGGATCTCTTCGTCAGGCTAAGAGTGCAGTTGGCCTGAATTTAATTTTGAGTTCTGAATGGTAGAACGTCGGAACTTGTAACATAGATTTGAGTCACGGGCTATTGAATTTTAATCCCAAATCATTTCTTGGCTCGCACCTTACCCACTTCACTCTTTTTTCGCTCTCTTTGATACGTGTGCGGCCTCCCAAGGAGAGCTCACTCGTTACTGTCTGCGGAGCATTTTACCAGGAAATAGAAATAGATATTTATTAGCAGTAGTTTCTTATGAGGTCACTCGTTATTATTAGTTTCTTATATATATATATATATGGATTTCAGGTGAATATATAAGATAAAAATAAGTAGTTTCTTATAGAAGTGAATTCCAGGTGCTTTTTTTTTTTTTTTGTTATTTTAAGCTGGATGAATACATCATCGGGTGTTTGTATTTTCTTTGTTATTTTTAAGCTGGAATATGGAATTAAGATATGGATTTTATCTAAAACATGAAAGCTTAAAAAAACACAAACAGTTTCAAAATTGTTTAAAAAATAGCCCAAAGAATGCTCAAAACACTAATATGCTCAAATGGCTTATTACTTGATAAATGGTTAGTAGTTAGTAGCTGGATATAGTTATTTAAAAGTGATAACCGCATTATGCGGTTATAGGCAATAACTGCATCTATAACCACCTGTACAACCCTAATCAATTTTAGATGTAGCAATTTGTATTCGCATGTCAAACTCTGATTGTGACGAGGCATGAGTTTGAAACTAATTTGACCTATGTAATTAAATGGGTCAAACTTTGAACTCTAATCCGTTAATCTCGTGTTGGGTTTTTGTCGGATTCGCGGGTCGTATAAAAACTTGTTTGCCTTAAATGTCGCATGTCGGGTTAAGGTTGTGTCGAGACATGAATCTAAAACTATATAGGTCAAGTTTAATCCGACCAATTTAATTAAACAGGTATGACCCTTCAACCTTAACCCACTAAATTCAAATTGATTTCGCGAGCTGTGTCAAAAATTGTCAGTCCTAACCAACTACATCGGGCAGTGTCAAAAATCATTCATAGAATGGTAAATGGGTTTCACCCAATAAATCATTCCAAGTTATAAACTCTTAGCTTTCAATACCTTATTTGTAGAAGATGATGATCCAATGTAAAATTCTTTCACAACTCTTGCCATGTATGTTCCCTAACCGTAACATATCTACTTCAATGGACGGTATTGACACATTGCCTTCTCAAAATCCCCATCATTATAACCCTTGACACTCACGCTGCAGCAGGGCATCCAACCTTAAAACGTCGGCAGCGATGGCCGATGAGTGATTCCAACTTTTGATTTCTAACGAAACAATTGCTTCCAAAGTTTCATACTAAAAGGCAACAATCACGCAAGATATTCTTCTCAAATTTATTCAGCTAAAACTTGAAAGGCCTTAATGCAATGCAACAAAAGGCACTTCATAGTTCAATTTATATGCAGGTGCAGGAATCATATAAAGGTGACAGCTGAATTTATAAACATGCAGTTCCAAGCTTGGCAAATGGGTCGCCAACAAAACCTGAAAACAGCCTAAGCCTCATGAACATCCTCCGTGATTTACTTTATTTGGGATCTTTGTGCCTAAACACCCTATTTCGAACAAAAATGTTTTGTCAAGTTAAGAAACTGGAGCAGGTTTGACTATATCCATTGGTAGACATCTGTTGAAGGATATATTCATTTGTTTAATCAAAGCAAACAGACAGTGAATCATGTAAATTTCTCTGTTCACCTTTTAAAGGAAATTGATACTATTAAAGATCAATTTTAGAGCAAAAGAAAATAGAAAGTGGTCCTCAGTTCCAAAATCCTCACAATCAAAACCACATAATTGTTGTCTCAGTTCCAAAATCTTCACAAATTTTAGGGCGTGACATCAAATTATGCATCAACCAAACAAAACAATCCAGCCATATTAACAGCAAACATTTGCAACCCATATTTGTTGAATCAATCTAACATGAATTTAAATAAACAATTACATACATGGGAACGAAACAGAGGAGTGAAAGTAATAATAACATTAACAACTAGTGTTCAAGACACAACTGATTAGTTTCAGATGCCAGTCTGTGTTTGGAACAACATAGAAAAACTTACAATCAAAAGATCTGCAACATAGGCCTCTTTCCGAGCCTCTTGATCTCCTTATCCATTTTCCCAGTAAGCATCAATCCAAACATCTTGAAATCACACAGAAGGGACCAAAATGGATGCCCAAACGTGGCCGGAACATTCCCCTCGACAAAGAAATGGCTGTACCAGGCCAATCCATACCCAAAGAATGGAACAAAGAACAAAAACCACCAGCTAAAAACCACTGAGCAAAGCAAGAAGAAAATACCAGTAAGCGTGCCCACAAAATGCCAGCGCCTTGTGGATGGTTTTGAGTGCTGGTTCACATAGAAGGCCCAAAACTCTTCTAAGCTCCTAAAATTCATGTCTTCCAGAGAAACTAAATGAACCCGATTCAAAATTACAATCTTTTCCGAACCCTTCAATATAATCCTTATCAAGTATTAACCCAAATCAGAATCTTGATTTTCGGGTGCTCCTAACCCAAAGATATAATCTGGGTTTGGTTTAATTCCCAACGAATTGCGTTGATTTGAGCCTAGCTAGCTTCTGGGTATTCCTTCCTAAAATAGGAAAAAAAACCCAGAAACTCTTCAAGGTTTGACTGAAACTTCCACTCAAAGCCAATCTTCCTGATCTTCTCACCTATTCTCCGTGTGGTGGAGATGTCGGCTCGATGATGCTCACGAGAATTCAAACAAGGGTATTCCAAACGTGAGTGGTGTTGGGTTGCTGTCTGAAAATTCAAAGTAGGTTTACGGTCTCCACTGTATTGGTTTTACCCTTTCTTTTTCTTGATCTTTTATAGTTTTCTTCTTCACAAAACCTGCCATTTGGAGACTTTGTACCATTTCTTGTCTTTTTGTTACCACAGGGAAAGAACGAGGAAAAAAAGAAAAGGAAATAAAAAGAACATTTTTACTTGCCAATGGTATATTATTCTTTAATTACTTTTAGGGATTATCTTTTTATAATATTTACTTCTTTCTTTATGGGATTTAAGCTCAATCGCGTCTTGAGGGTCGTTTGAAATTGTGATTTTATAGACAAAAAATATGATTTTAAACCAAATCGCTTAAAATGAATCGTTCAAAAATTACTTTTAAAAAAAATTGCGATTCGAAAACGTAAAAAACTGCTTTTTTAAATTGCAATCAAGGGGTACTTTTTTGAAAACGCAAAATTTTAAAGGCTAAATTACGATTTTACCAAATGCTTAACTGCATTTTTAAAAATCACTTTTCTAAATCGCAGATTTTAAAATCGCTATTTTAAAATCGCATTTTTTAAAATCGCAAATCCAAACGGATTTCCAAAGATAAATAAACCTCAATATTTTATTTTTTCAATAAAAAAAAAAAACACAATAAATTGTAAATGTTTTTTTTTTGTTAAGTAATTATGTTATTGGTTAAACAACATATAAACATGTTTTTGGTTGAGGTAGTGTGTCCAAAATTTGTCCTTTTTAGGTCTTAATCAATATAGGGTTCACCAATTGGCTGTTACAGTAGTTTATGATTTTATTTATTTTAAACATTTAGATATTATTTAATATATCTCCAAACACTTATAGTCGTGTAAATCTCAAAATTAAAAAATTATAAAAAAATTTATATGAAATTATAAAAAGTTCCTCAAATGAAATCAAAGAAAAAAATTGAAAATCATTTGGAGATTTAATATGGCGGGTTTGTCGCCTTGAAAACAACCAAAAACCATTTAAAAGACCTCTACTAATTGAGAAATGCTATATTTTTTTTAAAAAAAAAAAAAAAAAAAATTCGTTCTTTAAAGGGAAAACTGCAATTTACCCCCCTAATGTTTACATCAATTTGCAAATTTAGTACCAATGTTTAGATTGCTTCAATTGCACCCAAGAAAGTTACAAAAATTTGCAATCCACCCCCTTCCGTCCAATTGCTCCGTCTGATGAGACGGAAATGTACCCACGCGTGCGGCACGTGAGTTTTTTGGGCCAAACTTGACGAAAATGCCCTCATCAAAACGCCGCGTTTTGCTTATCTCCTTCAGCGAATTTTCTCGAAGGCGTTGGTCGTCGGTGGGTTCCTCGAGCTCGACTGGACCAAATCAAAGGATCGGCTACACAAGCCAAACACTCTCTACTGATCAAACCCACAAAACACTCATAATCAATCCATCAAACACCACCACCATTCGGCCATCAACACACACACCACCGTTTGGCCATTAGTACACACACATGTCACTGGCTAGAAAACAGAGATACACGACCAAGAACAAACGACAACCCAGAAATACCCATCTTCAAAAATCAAACATATAATCGGTCAAAAATCAAGCAAATCCCAAGGTTTAATCACATTAAGGAATTCTACCAAAATCCACCGAAAAAATCCTACTGAAATGGCCGAAATCCGTGCTCTTCGACAGTCCACCGTTGAACAAACGAAAACCTAGCTTTGTCTTGCCGGAAATCGCTTTGGGTTCAGCCGGCGACCCCTGGTTCTACTCGAGTCCTCTACGATCAGCCCCTCTCGGCCCTCGCCCGGGCCAGCTTCGATCTCCACCGTTCGCTCGCGCAGGAGCTAGACGAGCCCCAATCCTACGGCTTCAGAGCCCTCATCACTCTCGGCCTTTCCATCACCGAGTCCCCAAACCCTCTTCCCTCTGGTTCCTCCAATTAAGTCTCAGATTGGGTCGATGGGCTGGTTCAAACCATCGAAGCCCCAATTTTTGCAAAAATTCGTTGAAGGAGATGAGCAAAACGCAACGTTTTGATGAGGGCATTTTCGTCAAGTTTGGCCCAAAAAATTCACGTGCCACGCGCGTGGGTGCATTTCCGTCTCATCAGACGGAGCAATTAGACGGAAGGGGGTGGATTGCAAATTTTTGCAACTTTCTTGGGTGCAATTGAAGCAATCTAAACATTGGTACCAGAATTGCAAATTGGTGTAAACATTAGGGGGTAAATTGCAGTTTTCCCTTCTTTAAATAATGTGTCATAATCTTACGAGGTGATAACACATTTTTCAAAATAATAAATTATATAAAATTGTGATTCATCATTTTATCAGAGCAAATTTTGAAGAGAAATTTTGATAACCATAACATTTCTCTTTGCAAAATCCAAGCAATGTTTTATTTGAAGACTTGGGAAGACAACAAGAGTCGTTGTCCGACGAGGCCAGTTCAGGAAAACAGAAAACTACTACATGTCAGTGACATGTAGCCTCAATAAAAAGGTATTTTTCATTTTGACCCCAACTAATTCTTGACCCATGATTAAAAAAACCTAAACATACTTTCAACCATATTTGTTCAAACTTACCTTTAATTTGAAATAGGAAAGCTCAATAACACAAATATATATATATATATATATATATAAGTGTTTTCTAGTTTATGTCTTTTTATCCGTAGAGTAATGATAAATACTACACCTTTATTCTGCTAGGTTGATGTGACAGTACCCATCAGTCTTTTGATTTAAGAGTAATGATATATGTTACACCTTCATTACACCATCATCTCACTAGGCTGATGTACCGATATCCGTTAGCTCTTCGATTAGCAATTTTGTTTTAACAAAAATATATAATAATCATAATTAAGGGTCTAGTTGGATGAACGAGTAATATGTAGCATTTTTCTTACTGTTATCCATATTGATGCTATATATTAGTCCTCCATCCTATTGGACCCTTAATTATTATCACTTATTGAATTATGCTGAAATCATTTTTCTTACCTTAATTATTTCAGCCTAATTCAATAAATGATTTCTTTATTGGAATAACTTACCAAACACTCTTTATTTGTGTTTAATTAAACCGCACTAAGATTTGTGTTGTACATTGCGATTTCGTTGATCAAAAGTGCGATTCTAAACCAAATCGCAAAAGATGTATCGATTGAGAGTGTGTTTTTAAAAAATTGCGGTACGAAAACATAAGAGAATTTGTGTTTTCAAATCGCAACCAAGGAGTACGGTTTTAAAAACGCACGATTTTAAAAAGTTAAGCTGCGATTTTACGAAACGCTTAACTGCATTTTTAAAAATCACATTTAAAAATTGCTATTTATAAATTGCACTTTTTAAAATCGCAAACCCACGTACCATTAAAAAAATAAATAAATAAAGTGGTGAATGGCCACACTTTATTGGAGGAATTTCTTACAAAAACTTGATGACACAATATTTGATTGAGCCCTGAAAATAACTACAACATATCATTCCTTACATTAATTCAATCTCTTCATACAAACGAATTAAAGATATACAATGCGAGGGGGTTATCCCATTTCTCACATCTTTTCAATTGCTTATTACAAATGAATATGACATATACAAGAGGAGAGAGGAAATACATAAACATAAATTGTACTACCCAAATCCCACATTGAAAAGATGAATAGCTTACGTAAAGGACATGTACCATGATGTTTTATACTCGTCACTTTAAACCATTCATGCCAAAACTTTTCACTATAAATTTAAATTCATATCTTTCTTTCCCAGTAGATTACCTAGTATAAGTAACCAATAAATTGTTTGTTTTTTCATACTAGAAGACTCGCTCTCCAGTAGCATACAGGTTCCAAAATATGGCTGTGATGAAGTAGAGTGCAGCTGTGACAGTTAAGAATGCCTGGAAAGATCCCAACCATTGTACAAAATAACCAGTTCCAATTGTGCTGATTATTGCTGCTAATGTCCCAGCTGAATTTGAAATCCCTGTTAATGGATAATGTTATTGCCTTTGGTAACCAAAATTTTCTCTAATTCATCAAGACAAAATATGTGAATGAACATACCATGAAGAAATCCTGCATACTGTGGAGCTATATCCTGATTAAAGAAACCACAGAAGTTGCATTAAATTCGAGGTAGAATAAGCGCTATGAAATTGCCAACCTTGATTATTTTTAATATTGGGCTCCGTTTGTTTTGCCGTAAAAATATTTTCTAGAGTTTGGTGTAACCGAAAATGCTAGTCAAACCGAAAATATTTTCGATTTGACCCAAAAAAACTTCTTTAGTTTCGAAAAATGGTTTTCGTTTTTAAATTTCGTAATCTATTTTTCGAGTTTGAGCTTCTCATTCTCAAACCGCCGGACCTCCACGGAAGTTTTCCGAACCACCGTTGGAGGTTGCCGAAATTTGCCAACCTTTTTCCGCCGTTGCTCATTTTCCGTACGAGCCAAAGCCGGAAAATATTTTACGTCGAAACAAATGGAGCATTATTAATGGTTAACTTTTACAGTTTTTCATGACTGAAAAAAAATGAAACTTACTTGCATGTTAAGGAGGAAGCCGGCTTGGCTGAAAGAGCTCAAGCTCAAGGCTATTGTGATGAGTAGCAGTGCGCTTTCAGGTGTCTTGGCATAATTCAAGCAGAGCAATGACACCCCAGGCCCCATGAAACCAATAGACTGATTGTTCAAAATTATACATCAGATGGTGATTGTTTAATCAGAGAATAACACTTTTAATAAAATTTTGATCATTCAGAAGTTTAATTATACTAAGAAATAGTTAAAGTGAACAAAGGAAAGAAAGAAACAAAGTTTCCTATCATGAGATGCAATATTTTTGTGTTTTCTGAGTCTCCTGTTATAACCCACTAGAGATCATTAGGGATGTTTCCAGAGCCTCAAATATGCCACACAATTAATTTTTCATCAGAAATTTTCCAGTTTCTCATGTTTTTGTATTCTATTTTATACTCTTCTCCCTCATCTATTAATTATTAACCCTTATTTCTATTAATTGACAACAAAAAAAAAAAAAACAAAATAGTAAATATACATATATCATTTTGCAGGAGACCTCCAAGTATTAGGATTACCATATGCAACTACAGGGTAGAAACAGAGGAGGTACCTGCATTATCTTACGGACTAATGTCAAAGAGAGGCCTGCCTTGATTAAATAATCTGATGTTCTACCAGCAAAATACCCAGAAACCGCCATTGTTCCCCATGGAACGGCACTAAACCATGCTGCTTGTTTCAAGTTCACATTAAATACCTGAATTCACCACAAAAAAGAAAGAGGAATATAAATATTGTCAAGCACCCACCACAATTTATAGTGCATTGTCAAAACTTAGAAATTTTTTTCCCAACTGTTGGGGTAGGGAAGGGGCTGCTATTTTCATTTGGGTCTAATAAGACCATAGACCTCCCAAATTACACGAAAAAGGTCGAACAATCACAAATATTATGTTGATTTAACATTTTACAAGATAGTAAATAAGTTCATAACATAATAAATATGCAGCTATCCACACAACATACGCTTGATGGAGAAGTTAATGTAAAAGAGCTGTTGAGTTGGTAGGCAGCCCTTATTGCTATGCTCAAACAACGTTCATCATGTACGAGATGCCAGACAACATTCATGCATAGGATGGCAATACAAGGCGTAGAGATTGCAGAAATGATTACTTACTGTCTTGAAATAAAGAGGCATCCATGACAGAAGAACAAAGTATCCCTGTAATGTGGAGTATTTTTAGATTCTTCATACAAATTTATAAGAATTTACCAAAGCAAATGAGTACTTTCAGTTAATTAAAGAGAAAAAAACTCACCCAATTGTTAGTTATATTAGCAAATATGATAGCCCATGTTGGTAACTTTGATAACAAGAGGCGTACAGGCGGGAGCTCGCCTTTATTTACTGGATAGTCGACTTTACCAGCTTGGATTAGTCGTAGCTCTGAATTGCTAATAAACTGGTTTTCTTGTGGATCATTTGTGACTCCATGCGTCCATGTCATCAACCAGAGTAGCCCAAGTGACGAAAAGAGAATGAAAGGACCAGTAATTCCGATTGACGACAACATAATCGGAGTTAGCAGTAAGCCAGCAACATTGCCAAGATGAAATCCAGCCATGGAGAAACCCACTGCGCTTGCTCGCTCATGGTTTGGAAACCACCTAGACACATTAGAATAGCTAAAGTTATATTTTTGAACTTAATGAAGAAACAAGTTATATTGACATTTTAACTAAGAAATGTGTGATTGGCTCAGTTCAGCATTAAGATTTCTGCAATTACTTGTCCAATAATAATTACCTTGACAGAAGGATGCTCATGGAGGGCAGAGCAACACCTTCAGCCAATCCAAAGAAGGCACGTACAGCCAAGAGGCTGGCTGTGGAGTGATTGGCAGCCCAAGGGGTGAGGAGGGTGGCCAAAGACCACAAGGCCACACCCGTTGCGATCACTCTCTTTCCTCCATACTTGTCTACTAAGGCTCCTCCGACCACCGATGAAAATATGTATCCCCACAGAAAGGATGACTTTAACATGTAATATTCACATCAAATTTGTCAGGATGTCAATCTAACAGCATGGCCAGCAAACAAGAACACAAACAGGGAAAAAAAAGAAGAAGAAGAAATTAAAGAAGATAAATGCTTAGATAAGAATTTTATATATTCCAACTTTCCAAGCATGAAACCAGGAGAATGGCTGTGATTTTACTCCCACCAGCAAGTAGCTTTTAAAATCACCATTGGGCAATATCAAATTTTGATTAAATAATCATTTTAAAAGTCATCTTATATTTTGAGAGATACAAGGAGGTATGAGGTTTCACCCACCATATGTAAGTGTCATGTGTCTTAAAAGGCAATTCTTCCTATATCATATGGTATTATAACTAGTGTCTACACCTTGGCAGCATGTGATTCACTCCATTTTTTTTTTCTCTTTCTTTTCAAATAGTTAAAATCATTATGATAATTTGCTCTAGATGAAATTTCTTGCTAAAAGTTCCCAATAATTTAAAAGACTACTTTTGTTGAAATTCAAATAGTCCGTCCCACTCTTTTCCTCTTAAGAAAGAGAAAGAGTGGAGGCTATTTCCCAAAAAAAAAAAAAAAAAAAAAAGAGGAAGAAGGAAGATAGAAAGAAAGCGTGACCCAGGGGGTTGGTAAATACAAGCACACCTTGACTTGACGTCTTGACCTAACCAAAAAGAATACCTTTTCTTCTTTTACTTTGGGGATAGAAGACCGTTTAAGTAATCTTCTTCTCCTCCCCTCCCCTCTCCTTATGAAAGAAGTTTTTTTTGTTGAGTAAAAGTAAAAAGTGATTGATATGATATAAAGTAGAAAGAATTTATATGAAAAAGTAGAAAAATTTTGTATTGTAATAACTTTTTTTATTTAAATAATAATAAAAAATTATTGATGTGATATAAAAAATAAAAAAAGTTAAGAATGTTTTGAGTTAATGTTTTTTCAAAGAGGTAAAAATAAGGGGAAGGGGAATGGAAGGGAGTTATTAAACGGGGCCAAAGTTAAGTTTGGGTACGTACGTTAAAATGTTTGTTTTAAGCAATGCTACTTGCACATTTTTTGTAGGAAAATGTTAGATTTACAACACCAATATAACAACTGTACAACAATCCCTCACATGAGGGTGGGTTCCACATACTGGGGCCCACCCTCATGTGAGAGATTGTTATGCAGTTGTTGTATTGGTGTTGTACAAGAATCAAATCCCCTTTTTGTATAGCTTTTTTTTTGAAAAATGATAGATTTACAACACCACCACAACAATTACACAACACCTCCGCACATGGGGTGGGGCCCACCCCCATGTGAGGGGGTGTTGTGCAAATGTTGTACCGGTGAAGTGTAGGAATCAAACCCTTTTTTTTTTTTTTTCACTTGTCCACGTGAAGGGGATGGGGATTCGAATTACTGGCCTCCGTTTCATGAAACATGGTCTCCGGCCGATTGAACTATCTTTTGGGGACTACTTTTTGTATACATAAAGTGTGTTAATTTTTATTTTTATTTTGTATTTTTTTTAAAAAAAAAAAATCTGTTAACACACTTTGTGTACATGTGTGCAGAAAGTATTACTCATTTATTTTTTATTTTAAAAAACTATTTTGATACGAGATAAAGGAAAAATAGTTAACACATTTACATATTTTGAGAAACAAGAACCAAAAAAAAAAAAAAAGAGAGAGAATTTTAGCGAACCAAGCCAAATAATTCCCTTTCCGTAAGCTTTTTCTTTTCCCTTTCAGTTCTAGGTATCTAATCCTATCCATTAAGAACAGGGTCCCACCTGAATAAACCTAGGGTTTGTGCTTTTAGGTGAGGTGGTGGCGAACCAATTACTCTCATTTTCTCACCTACCACACATTTTCCTCTTGATTTTCCATCTAAAATAAATGAGTAGTTCTATCCTGGCCTTCACCCCTAGATTCTTCCATCCCTCCATTTAAAAAAAAAAATTCTTATGGACCAATCATTACCAGAGATCATGTCATATAGACATTAAAAAGGGAGGAAGGATGATGCATAACTTTAATCTAAATAAATAGGCACGACACCGAACTGAAACTTGTACTCATTCATGAGACAAAGCTATTAAAAAAAATTATTACTGAATTTATTTAAAATACTCACTCGTAGTATTTTTTTTATTATTATTTTTTTCTTCCCCCGGTGTAAGAAATTCATGGATGCTTTCTTTTAAATCCAATTCTCCAGGAAAAAAAATCTGTCCCAGAACTCATACGAATGAACATTTGCAAAGAGATACAAGTTTTTTTTTTTTTCTTTCTGAAGAAATGAAATAAAGAATTCAAGTTGGGAGTACCTGAACAATGCCCAAGAAAGAATTGGACCACCCGTGTTGAGCGGCAAGGGGGACAACAGCGACAGACATGACGACGCGGTCAGCATTGCAGAGGCACATGACGCACGCCATTAAAGCCACCACCTTGAACCTCTCCGGCACGCTCACTTTCGCTTCCTCTCTTCCTCTCCTTCCGATCAGCATCCCCCTATCTATACTCTCCGCCGTACACCTCACCTCCAAACTCTTCTGCTGCTCCTTCCTCTGCAACTGCAACCGCTCTACTCCAAAACTCGGCGACGAACTCTCCCATTTTACACCTTTGGCGTGGACCCTATTCTCGAACGCCAACTGGGTTCTTCTAAAGTTGATCAAACTCGACTGTGAGCTCGAGAAACAAGAATGGCATGGAGAAGAGGAATGGAGAAGAGATTTAGCCGCCATGGGAGAAGGTTGCTGCGACAGGGGAGGGAGATATAGAGAGAAAAGGGAATATCTGTCAGAGACCCATTAAACAAATGAACATTTACGTGGAAAACGTCGAAACGATTTCTTTACACGATGCATTATTATATCACCAGTTTATATAGCTGCGTTTTGATGGAGGAGAGGAGAAATAAAAGAATTGGGAAACCCTGAAGTCGAATCCAAAGGGTTTCGGGGTTGGTGAGACTTTAAACAAGTCTCGAGAGGGGTCTTTCCGTCATTTGAAACAGCTCCTCGCGTTGTTAGATGTCAAGGACTGACAGCATCTAACGTGGCAACACGTGTTGCCGCTGCCTTAGTTCACCAACAACCTCTGTGGAACGGGTTACCGGAGTTGCCAGTCGCAAGGAGCTCAACTACCAGATGGCATTTTAGACTTTTTGCAAGGAAAACGCTAGTTACGTACGCTAACACTCCTTTTGAAATCTACGGTTGGGAATATCACTGTTGACGTGGAATTTGTAGAAATCGATTTGCGCGGCGACGCGGTCGGTTGTTATTAGACTTTCGTTTTGACCAGACTGCTCAAGGGAAACAACGGCGTTGGGAGGAGTGAACTTCCTCGGCCATGTTTGGTACATTAGAATGATAATGACCTCGTAATACGAATAACTATTTCAAGAATACAAAAAATTAGAATAAACATCATTTAGTAACACATTAATGATCAAATTTTTCAAACAGGAATGAAATCATATTTCATCTAATTTTTTTTAAATATCCTTATAAAAAGGGGATAATTGCACCGTTGGTCCCTGTGGTATATAAATTTATTAAAAAATAAATAAATATACTTATTTTTTAAAAAAAACAAAAAAAAGCAGCAAGGGGTGGCGCGCAGCCACCCCCAGTTGCTTGGGGGTGGCCTTCAAGATCCAGGGGTGGCCCGATGGCCACCCCCGGCCACTGGGGGTGGCCGCGGACCACCCATGCCACCCCCGGCCACTGGAGGCCACCCCTTGCTTTCCCTTTTTTTATTTAAAAATAATAATAATAAAATAAGTATTTTTATTTATTTTAAAAAAAAAAAAATTTTTTATTAAGATGGACACGTGTCGCCATCTTATTGGCGACACGTGGCGCTGACGTGTAGAGCTAACAGATTCCATCAAAATGGTGGACGGAAAATCGACCCAGGGAGTAAAACGTAATTATTGCATAGTACAGGGACCTCCCATGAAATTTTTAAACCATAGGGAGTGAAAAATAATTATAGCATACCACAAGGACCAACGGTGTAATTATCTCTAAAAAGGGAAAAGTCTATATACCCCTAAAACTATTACTCTATTGGGGAATTATTATCCCCTAGACCAGGTGGGCTCGGAGGAGGCCCTCGGATGTGTGCCCGGATTGTACGGCTACACTCTTGGAGTACACAGCACTTGGACTATGCGCGGGTCGTACAGTGCTCAGATTATACTCATGGGATGCACATAGGTCGGACATGACTAAGATCCTCAGCATTTATTATGATCTCTAACATTTATTGATTGGCTAAATCATATTAGAAATCATATCAGATATCAGTACGGAGCCTCGCACCTAATATCTACACACCTTATCAGGTGTCAGAACATCATAACTGGTTACTATTCATATTATACAATTACAAGACCTCATTTACACGACAACCAAGAAAAAGGTTTAACTCCTTTTGCATGCCTCAGCAATTGAGAAGATGCCTATACATACACACGCACAATGGTTGAAGATGTAACATATATCATCCAATATGTCACTATCTCTTTGATTCCCCTTACTAACTTGGGCGTTGGAGGAGGCTCTGCCGGCCAACCCCCGACCGGCCTTTGTTGTCTTGCAAGTCACATGCAAAATTGACCAATCTGAAGCTACCATGTCACCATGACAAAAGAATGCATCAACATACTCAATTGACAATGTTCCTCACAAACTTTCAATTGAACAATATCTCTCTTAAACTATCAAAAAATTGTCAATATCACCTCTCAATGCCGGCAAAAAGACAAATATGATCCTACAAAATTTTTAATAAGACAAATATACCTCTATAAACTTGAGAAAAAAAAAAGTCTTTTTAAAGACAGAAATTTTAATTTAAAGAAAAACAAAAAAAAAATTAATTGGAAAAAAATAAAACGAATTTTTTTATCATTTCTTTTTTTTTTAAAAAAAAAATAAATTAAATTTGGCCACCCTTGGTTTTTATTTATTTATTTTTTTTTAAAAAAAGTTTCTTTAAAGCATCTTAAGTATTTTTTTTTTTTTTTATTAAGGGTATTTTTCGTCATTGGAGAAAACATTGACAATTTTTTATAGTTTGAGGTTGGAGTGTACACCCGGTTGTGGTTGTGATTATTTTGTTTATAACCGCAATAGCAACTAGGGTATCCTTTTATTTTCATTTAAATAATTGCAACCGCAATAACAACTAAGGTACCCTGTTATTTTCATTTAAATAACTACAACCGCAATCAGTCTACCAGTTACAGTTATTACTAACCGCCAATTATCCAATTATTACCTGGATAACCGGTTTTCATTCATGCAATGAAAGGCGAACTAGCTTTTTAATACCCTTTTGTTTTATCATAAATGACTCTCTCTCTCCCAAAACGTGATTCTCATTTTTACATGGTGCATGGGACATGTTTCCACAAAATATCAAATTCAACAGTACTATCCATTTTTGCTCTTTCCTTCATTTTTCCTTACCAAACACAAACTTCACAGTTTGTTTTTTTTGTGGTTCAATTTTCCAGTCTTTTCCTTCTACTATTTTTGGTTTTTTCGATGAGTTTATCAGACAATAGTGGTCAGTACGTGCTCGTTAATTTATAGGGATACCCTTTCCTCCTTCTAGGCCACCATATTTGTACTTAACCCTCTAATCTCTTAAACTCATTTGGGTATCCAGATTTTGAAGCATGTGCAAGCTTAGTTTGAGAAAAGTTTTGAGTCTTTATTGTGAAGAATTGGTGTGG
The DNA here is from genome assembly GCF_958979055.1 of Alnus glutinosa. Taxonomy (NCBI): domain Eukaryota; kingdom Viridiplantae; phylum Streptophyta; class Magnoliopsida; order Fagales; family Betulaceae; genus Alnus; species Alnus glutinosa. The sequence continues at coordinate 26,870,726 of NC_084892.1, forward strand.
CGGCAAGTTTGAAATAGTTTGTGATTCTGCCACTTATAATTTTGATATGGGTATTCTTTACTGGTTTTGTGTACTGCCAAAGTCCTGCGATTGTGAACATTGGTGCAATTTTTACTTTCAATTCGGCTATTGGTAGAGTCGCCAGGGTGGCGATGAAAGCAGTCGTCTTTGATGTCAATGAGGATCCAAAAATTCTCAACGGGACAAAGCTAAATCTAAAGTTTAATATATATCTTTATTAAAAAAAAAAACCGGTTACTGGTTACCCGGTTATTAATCGGATTCCTAAAATCCTATAACCAATAACTACAACCGGGTACCCAGTTATCTAGTTGGGGTAATTTGCAAACCTTTTTTTTTTTTCTAAATTACTGAGTTCACCACATAATAAAACTTTATTCTTGTGTATTGTACGCACTAAATTATGAACTCACATTTGTATATTTGTACCTGTAAAATATGTATTGTTTTATAGTCATCCAGTTTGGTGATGACGGAATCGAGGAGAATAAACCCTTTTTTTTCGTATGTCTTAGAGGATTTGGCCCGACTTATTTTTGAACTTGTTGTCGAGGTTATTCATGATTGTGATATGACTTATAATGACCTTGATCTGTTAAAATTTTGGTCTAATTGAATTAGTTTAATGTTTTAGTACCTTTAGATTTAATTTGTAATATTTATATTATGACTTAATGACCGGTCTTAGATCAAAACACTAGTTATTATCTATGTTAATAACTTAATGCTGTTAGTTTTGATATGGTATTTATCTATTGTGATATGATTAGTGGCTACCTTGTGTTAAGTGAAAATCTTTTGTTGTATGCTCTTTGGCTGGTGAGGGTACGACATTTCCCTATGCTTTCATTTCGTCCAAATGGGAATGATTGACGTGTCGCGGAATAAATTACTAATTAATTTTCTTTGGAGTGTTACCCACATGAATTTTAAATTAGGGTTAAATATTTCTTTGTCCTCTATGGTTTAAAAACTTTATCTTTTGTTCCCTTAGTTTTTTTTTTTTTCATACGTGGTACTTGTACTATGCGAAAAGACGGAGATGATACCTCTATCAATTTTTCTGTCCAAAACTGACGGATTTTCACGTCAGCAACACGTGGCACCATTGAAATTGCGATGCGTGGCTATACAATCTTTTTCTTTTTAAAACAAAAAAAAAAAATTAAGGCTTTTTTTTTAAAAAAAAAATTTAGGGGTGGCCAAGGGCCAAACTAAAAAAAAATAAATCGCTTTTGCCCATGGAGCCACCCCCAAAACTAGCCTTGGGCCAACCCCTTGCCCAAAGTGGGGGTGGCCGGCCACCCCATGTGGCCTAAAGGTCAGCCACCCCTAATTTTTTTAATTTTTTTTTTTAAAAAAAAGGCTTAAAATTATATATATATGGAAAAAATTGTGTAGCCACGTGTCGAAATTTCAATGGTGACCCGTGTCGCTGATGTGAAAATCCGTTAGTTTTGGACAGAAAAATTGACGGAGGTACCATTTTCGTCATTTTTTTTTTTGGTTTTCTTTTTCAACATGTGTCAGTTAAATTTTACGTGACATGCTGTTAAAATATTAGCCCTTATCATAGGTAACCTCAAAGGCATTTTACCCTTATTACAAAGATGTTAAGCTTGACCCAATTAATTAGGATATAAATAGCATGAAATAGTCAGATTAAAGAGAGAGAGAGAGAGAAAATTCCTCTCACTAAATATGGATGGATACATTGGATAGACGGGGAGGGATAACAAGTCTCTGAGTATTCTTGGGCGTTAAGTAGGCTTTGAATTGGTATATAACTATATATATATATCGTATTAAATGGAGCAAATCTCAGTTGCTTGTGCTTATCTATATTAGTTAACAGGATGATTCTTAATTAGGTTTGTTGTCATGTTTTGAGTTTCCACGTATCATATATCATATATATATATAATAGAGGAATCACCAAAAAGATATCATAACATTCAGACAAGTGGCATCTTAAAATGCTTCCAAGTATTTATTTTAAGTTAAACAGTGAGTTTAAGTTTGTGCTAAAATGTGATAGTAAACTCAATCCCTATTTGCATGCTAAATAAAAACTTAATCCCTATTTTTTCTCTCTAAAAAAAAAAACTGAACTCTATTTTGGTTTTAAACATGCGGAAACCAACTCATAAAAGCATCAGTTATTTTTTTCCTACAAACTAACTAAAACTAAAACGTAGTGTTTCATACTAACTGTAATTGTTTACTGCACTCTCAAAATCACAACCCTTTAACAAAAGAGAAATAATTCCTACACTCATTTCTCACAACAATCCCACAACAAGCTGATGTGGCTGGTAATATTTTATTACTTTTTTTGTTTTGTTTTCTTTTCTTTTTGTAAAAAAATAATAAAATACTACCAGCCACGTCAGCTTATTGTGGGGCTGTTGTGAGAAATGAGTGTATGAATCATTTCTCTAAAAAAAATGTGGTAGATGAGATAGGCTAAAAAAGTTAATCAAACTTTAAAGATTTAATTACACACATACAACTATGGTAAATGGTCTATAAAAAATTATTTTAAGGCTAATGAAAAATTATCACATTTTAGCACACAAAATTATAATATACTAGAATACGCAGCGAAAACATTTAGAATTACCTCCAGCTATATTTACTCAAGTGAGTCAAAGAATCTCAGCAACAAAAATCTGAAGAAATATTTTAGTTGAGATGTGTCTTTTAAGTTCTAACCGATGCATAATAATACCTTGTAGATAAAATACATAGGCCATATATTTATAGGATAGGTCATGGACCCTCGATTAAAACTTTTTCCTTTAATTATTTATCCTATCAAGAAATAAAAATCAATTTTAATTATAATTCCACTAATAATTATTTATTTGAATTAAATTATTGAACACTTTAAGTTGGGTCGAATTAAACTATAATAGGCATGTGGCCATGCTTTAATTATTATGAGAGTTCTAACAAAATATCCTAAATATTTAAACACTTATAACAACATCATTAAGAAATACTACCGGAATGGACATAAATTTCCTACAACTCACATATAAGATTGACATGTGAAAAGCACATGCTATTTAAATAGTATGTGCTTCTTACATGTTTTTTTAATAGCATTAATAAAAAAAACATGTCATTCTCACATGTTTAAAGGACACTTGACACATGTCTTTTTTATATGTGGGTTGTATGAAATTTCCTACAAACCAGTTTGTAGAAAATTTATGTCATACCGGAATATGTTTATTTATATATATAAAGATGGGAACCAATCAGAATTGCCACTTTGAATTAGAGAGAGAGTCTTCCAGAGAGTTTTGCTTTTCCAGGGAGGGAGGCATGGAGTGATTTTGTCCCTCCCTAGTGTTAACCAGTGGAGGTTAGTTTTCTCTCAGCCATTAGGGCTGTAGATTTTTTGTTTTTCTCGATAGATCCGGTGGTGGTTGATCTTCCCATAGCCCTTTTGGGCTATGGTGGTTTGTGTCTTTGTGTTTTTTTTGTTTTCTTTCTTTTGGTTCAGGCAGGAAGGCTCAACTCAAGAAGCCCAGTTTAGGGGAGTGGCCGGCTTTTCGTGTTGTTGTTGAAGTGCTTTGGCCAGTTTTTTAATTGTTTTTTCTTTGGATTTTTTAAGCCAGATCTACACACGTCTGCCGACTTCTGCTAAACACGCGACACCCAGCTGCGTTCCCAGTCGTCGTTCGCACCCACTGCCGGAAGCACAGGTCACGTCAATCGTCCGACTCAGCGCGTGGTCTTCACGTGCCAGAGAGACTTTTGCTCTTTGGCATGCGTGACGACCACACTCCGCCTTTTCTAGCCATGCACAGTGGGGAATGAGGTCTACGGTATCCGATCTGCGGTGGTGTGCTACCGGTGACGCCGCCTGTCCTCCACGCGCCGCCATCTCCGGCGAAGTCAGCCCCGGCGTCTCCACTGCTGGCTGGCGGCTTGTTTTGGGTGTTTTTTTGCTTTGTATGTTGTGTATTTCTCTTGTTTTTTCAGTACAGTCTGTCTATGTATTGCTTAAATTTTATTATAATTTTTTTATTTTAGAGTGAGCGTTAATTTAAAAGAGGCTCAAATGTAATTCTGATAAGATTTGTTGTTTTTGCTTAGACAACTGTTTTTTAGGTCAGATCTTTTTGACTTAGAGTGTAGGGGTTCTATCCTTCTATTCTCAAATCCTAAGCATGAGGACTTTTTCATATTTATAATAGCATATGCTATTTGTTAAAAAAAATAATAATAATAATAGAAAAGAAGAAGATGGAAACCAGGGCACGTGATTGGAGAGCAGCATACGAAAGTCTGCATTAGATTTCTTATCCAAACAAAATAATAATAATAATAATAATAATAATAATAATAATAAAAAAGAAAAAGAAAAAGGATCCACACTTGCTAACTACCACGAACTGGGTTTTTTATTTTTTATTTTAATAATCTATTCCATTTTCGGATTTTCCTACCGAAAATGAAAAAAGGTGTCTGGTATTTGAGGAGAAGTGGCTAATCACTAATCAGAGGCGTAATGTCATGATCAGACGGAAAACCCGAAAAGGGGCTCGCCATCTGTCGTGGGCCGGCTCTATAAAAGAATGAGCGGTGCTACGTAGAACACGACTGGCTAATTGATCGAGGTAGGTAGCTCCACCCCCAAGCGGGCCAACCATTGCTTAAAAAGATAAAGGAAAAAGCTTAGTGTACAACGGTCTTTGTCGTATATTATTTTCTCTACTTATATAAAAGTTGTTAAAATAAAATTATAAAATATACCTATAGCATATACCTTATTGTTCTTCTTCGAGCATCAAGAATGTTACAGTTCTATCAAATGTACAGGGAATTATAAGAGTTTTCTTATCTATTATTTCAATACAAATTATTTATACTTTCTCTCTCATCTTTCATCTCTTTGCCTTTTATTGGAGATTGTATTGAAATTTTGTGAAAAATTATGAGGGTAGGTAGGAACTTATATTTGTAAATAAATAATATTTAATTGATATAGAGAAAGATAATGGAAACTATTGTGCAGTATATTTAGATAGGAAAGTAAAAAGTAGTTTTGTTTCATAAATTTAGGAAAAATCAATGAGAAGCTGCTGTGAATGCCCTTATAGCATTCCCCAACAGCTTTCTTATAAACCATTCATTTCCTTAAATATAGGGAAAACGTAAAAAAATCACAAAAAAACCACCCACAGTAGATATCCTATCGTTCCCAAATGTGTAGGGAACGAAAAAAAAAAAAAAAAAAGCTTCCCAATTCATTATTTTAATAAAAAAAATATTTTCCTTTCTTTCGTCATCTCTCATCTCTAGTCTTTTTATCTTTTATTAGGAGATTGTGTTGAAATTTTGTGAAAAATGTGAGTTAGGGTAGGTAAGGACTTATTTTTGTAAAGAAATAATATTTAATTAATATAGAGAAATATAAGAGAAACTATTGTGGAGTTTTTTTGAATAAGGAAACAAAAAGTAGTTTTGTTCTATAAATTTTAAAAAAAAAAATCAAAAGGCAGGCTAAAGTTCAGTTGCGATATACCTGATCCAGTCTAATCACTCTCTAGTACTTGCCTAACCAGTTGGAAATTACTCGAGGCCATTGAACTACTATAACTTGATTAATCTTTTAGATTAATAATTAGATATAACTAATTATTTATTTATTTATTTATTTATTATTATGCGTCTAATTGACCAAGTATTCCTATAAGTTTAAATATTTGTGTACCATATGGCACTATATGATTGACTAACTGGCCGGAGCTTCAGGCTGACCACATTGTACCAAGAATCATATATTATATATATGGATTGGTGGCTCTTTGAATGGAAAACCCGAGCTAATTTCGAAGAAAATCGATGGATAAATCCATCTCCTAGGCTGAAATTGAGTGCCTATTGCCTAACTGTTGAGAGTCAAAATTAACGGTTTTGCATGGGATGTTGAAAGTGGTAGGTAAGAGGAGGATAACACATTAAGCTTCGACCTACCACCATTGCCCTCAAAAGTTGAATGGTTGCATTCTTGCATCTGTCAACGTGTGATCTCATCCCACTATGTACTATGCACTCCAAATCTCACAACTCAAGTGAAAGATTACATTGTGACCCCGGGAATTGTCCGTATTGAACTCAAATTAGGAAAATAAGAAAGGGACGTTGTTGAGGTGACCAAACCACCCCCTTTGTTCGATATGAGCCGTACATGTAAAATGAATGGCCCCGATAAATAGTATTGCACCTGGTCCAATATGCTAGGTACTACAAAGGATCTCAATCATTAGAATTGGATGCAAACCTAACTGATTGTCTCATTGTCCCACCAAATTTGTAGGATTTACTGTTTAAGAGACAAGAGTTAAAATTTAGAAAGTGATGTAGTGAAGGTGTGTAGGATAATAGAAGTTATCTACAATAATTTCAAAGAGATGATATTTATATATCTCGTATATATCTTTTGTATATATATTTTTTAAAGGATATAAATTTTCTACAAATCGGTTTGTAGGAAATTTCCTACAACCCACATATAAGAATGATATGTGTCCTTTAGCATGTGAAAAACACATTTTTTTATTAATAGCATTAATAAAAAAACATGTAAGAAACACATGTTACACATTAAAACATATGTGTTTCTCACATGTCACTCTTATTTTGAATTGACAGCTAACAACCAAAATGCCTATTTGTAGAATACAAGTCAAAACCTTAACCCTTATAATATTACAGAAAGAAAATACCCTTAAATGACCTAAAAAACATAATAAAATTCGTTAAAAAAAACCCTAAAATTAATATCTTGCCGCCGCCTCTCCTTCTGGGATTTTTTTTTTTTTCCAAATTATTATGGGGTCCTGGATTGTGAGAGCTAGATAGATAAGAGTTAATCTTTAGAAAGGGATTGAGAGAGGGAGACGTTTGACCTTAGAAAGGGAGTATTTTTTTAGGGTGCTCGCTTTTGGTATAGGCTTAAATCCTCTCTCAATAAATAAGGTATAATAAGTAAAATATTTAACTCAAATATGAGATAAATTATGGCGTTAGGGTTCAAACTCATTTTCAATAACTGAGACCCAGCAAGTGAAATGAACTCACGATCTTTCATGCTATGTTAAATTACTGTTCATCTAAACAGTTTGAAAAAATAAAAAATAATGAACTTAATCATTTAAATTAATATTCTATCATATTTTCTTTTTGTTCTAGGGATTAGAGGCCTATAATCCATGATTATAGGCCTCTAATCCCAGGATAAAAACTTTATCAATCGGACCATAATTTTAGCTTAAGTGCTGTAAAAAAAAAATTATAAGAAATTTTTTGTCATTTTTTTGACGGTCAAAATTTTCTGAAAAAAAGAGAGTTGAGTTAAATTCAGACTATTGAAAAAATTATAAGAGATATCTTGTAAATAGCACCTAAGCCAAATTCATGGGACCAAACCATCCTTTAAAGATTTGTATATAGGTCATAAATGGGCCAAACCAAGCTAAAATTATTGGAGCTCAAACATAGGGCTTGAATTACCACTAACCCATCAGTGCAGGCTACTGGGCTGAAGGCGGTTCAAGCTTGACCCAAGTGTCCCCAATTTAATTTTACCTTATGCATTGAATTAATCATGGGATATGTTATTTATGAAAAGTAGTGGCTTATATTCTAGTAAAATTTGAATGGAGAAAAAGATTAAAAAAAACAAAGAGAGATTGATGTATGTTTTCAAGGGATTAGGATCACTGACATCTTTTAAATAACTCTAGATTAGAATTATTAAAATCTTGATAATTATTTTTAATTAAATATTTCAAACTTTATAATCTTAATATTTAGCATCTCTAAAATATCTTTAATTTTATACTAATTTATTATATCTGACTAAACTAGTTACTAAAATGACACAATTTGAACTGTCCAATTAAAGAAAGCAATCCGAGATAAATATAAACCACCATAATCTTTAATTAGTTTTCACTTTAATTCTTGTCAATTGGTTAATCTACCATTTTTTTTTTCTTAGTTGATGAGTTTGACATGATTGATTAAATGAGTCGTGTGCGTGTTGACCCATCTACTAGCATACCCTTAACTCGACATGAAACGAACTTGACCCATGAATTACCGCCATGTGTTTTTCTTTTTAAAACAAATCCATTACCACGTGTTAGAGTACTCCCATTCAATTATGCATTTTCTCATTTTACCCAAAATGGTTAAGAAAATGCTTAAAAGGCCCTCCCATTGGATTAGCCATCCAAAATGCATTTTAGATTTCAAGTCCATTTGTGAACAACAAATCCATGTAGTGTTTATTAATTTTTTTTTTCTCTCTCTTTATTGTCCATTTTGCTGTTTGGGGTGGCCGAGTTTTTTTTAAAAATGTTTTTAATTTTTTTTTTTAATTTTTAATTTTATTTTTAATGGAGCATATGACACGTGTCCATTTCTTAAGGGTGTTGACGTAAATTTCTATTAATTTTTAGACGAAAGTTAGATAGAGGTACCATATTTATTTGTAGCCATAAACGATGTATTATCTATCATACAAAATATATATATATATATTTTAATAAGATAGAAAAGGAATTTAGATAAAGTGTATAATAAAAAAGGGAAAAGTACACATAACCCCCTCAAACTACCACTCAATTGTCAATGTACCCCCTAAACTACCAATTGTGTCAATCTTCCCTCTTAAACTACCGGAAAATGTCAATGTCCCCCCTAAGACCAACAAAAAGACAAAAATGACCCTAATTTTTTTTAAATAAGACAAAAATATCCTCATAAATTCAAAAAAATTAAAACTAAAACTAAAAAACTTAAAAAAATTAAAAATTAAATTAAATTAAATTAAATAAAAAACGAAAAAAAAATATTTTAAAAAAAAAGAACAAATTTTTTAATTTTTTTTTTTTTCAAAAGTAAACAAAAAATAACTGATTTTTTTTTTAAAAAAAAACAAATGAAAAAAAAATAAAAAAGAAAAACCAGTTTTTATTAAATTAAAAAACGAAAAATAACAAATTTTTTTAAACAAAAAATAACTGAAATTTATTTATTTAAAAAAAAAACAAATGAAAAAAAAAACCAGTTTTTATTAAATTAAAAAACGAAAAAGAACAATTTTTTTTAAAGAAAAAAAAAACGAAAAAACAAAAAATAACCAAAATTTATTTATTTATTTTAAAAAAATAAAACAAATGAAAAAAAAACCAGTTTTTATTTAATTAAAAAATCGAAAAAGAACAATTTTTTTTTTAAAAAAAAAAAAGAAAAAAAACTGAAAATTATTATTTAAAAAAAATAATAAAAAACAGTTTTAATTTTTAATTTTTTTGTTGGAATAAATTTTTGTTATTTTATATTTTTTTAATAATTTTTTTTTAGTTTTTATTTTATTTTAATAATTTTATGAAGGGCATTTTTGTCATTAGGGGGACATTGATATTTTCTGGTAGTTTAAGGGGGGAGATTGATACAATTGGTAGTTTGGGGGGTACATTGATAATGATGTGGTAGTTTGAGGAGGTTATGTGTACTTTTCCCAATAAAAAATTATGGCAGTTAAAATAGCTCACCAAAATAAAAAAAAATAATAATATTTTTTTTTTAGCTACTTTGACTCTACAAGAATGCTTTTACTCAAGTCAAGTGTACCGATCAACGGTAGTGGGTCCTCTTAGATTCACAGTGGGGCCCGGATTTCAGTTGCACCAAAATTCCCGCCCCTCCTCTTTCTCACTCTTTGATATCGTACCAAATAAACGTAACGGCCAAGAGCTTCAAACTTGAAACAAATCTTCTTAGCCTAAACCTAAAGCTCTCTCTCTCTCTCTAGGTAGGGTTTTCTTCACTCGCAATGAAAGCTAATCGCAAGCTCAAGAAACACGACACGTCGTCAAAGGTAAACCCTATCGCTCCGTTTGTTTCCCGAGAAAACCATTCGAAAGAGCTAGAAGGCAATGTGAGATTCTGAATCTCACCGGGTTCTTTACATTTTTTTTTTTGTTTTGATTTCGCAGCTGGTTTTGGAGGAGATTATAGGGTTGACGACGAAGAATGGGAACGGATTGGCTTCGAACATCTCGACCGCCAAGTGTGCGTACGTGGCGGGGTGTGTGGTGGTGGTTTACGATGTGGATTTGGGCACCCAGTCGCATCTCATGGTGTCTCATCGAGTGCCCAAGCCTTTGAGCTGTGTCGCCATGTCACCGGATGGGCGATTCCTCGCAGCTGGAGAGGTAAAAATCGAATTTTGTGTAATAAGCGTTTGCTTATGAGTTATGATTTGTGATTGTTTTGAAAAGGAATTAGAAGCACTAATTCTAATCCAGAAACACTGATTCATGCTCCAAAAGAAGATATGTTCATGGTTTCTGGAAGAAGTTCAGTTAGAGATTGAAATGGTTAAGACAATTCAGAAGATGATTGTGCGTGCATTTCAATCCCATATTTTAGTAAGGCTTTTGGTAGTAATTCTTGAGGCTCCTGGTGGATGTATCTGCTGGGACTAGAGAAAAATATTAGAACCTGTAATGAATTTGAGATGCAAGAACATATGAAGATGTTAATTTCATGTTTTCAGGAATATGATCTTAATTTAACCAACTGGGTCCTTAGTCAATCTTTCAGTTAGCTAAAAGATTTTTGTTCCTTTTATCTGCTTTTTTTTTTTTTGTTATTATTTTATATATATCAGATAGACTTGGGAATAGCATATTACTTACTTCTATGCTGTTCTGTACGTGTATGCCTCTAATATGGTTCTCCAGTCAGGGCCTCAACCTGCAGTGTTAGTGTGGGACTGTACCACTCAGGCTTTTGTATCTGAATTGAAAGGCCATCTAAATGGGGTTGGATGCATTTCTTTCTCACCTGATGGTTAGTCACAACCAATCTACTCTTGGTTTGTTTTGTGTAATACTTATTTCTCTTTATTATCTATGTTTTTCATATTTCTTTAATTGTTCCTCCTTTTAAACTATTTGAATTTTCTTTCAAAGGAAAACATCTGGTGTCTGTTGGAGGATACATATACCTTTGGAACTGGCGGAGTGGGATGTTGATTACTAAGCTTAAAGCAAGTTCATCTTGTTCTGCTGTCTCTTCTGTTAACTTCTCATCAGATGCAAAATTTATTGTTACTGCTGGGAAGAAGCACTTGAAGTTCTGGACAGTCAGATCATCTCCTCCAAGGAATCGCTTAAATGCAGGGACAGTGTCGCTGGCAATGCATGGAAAGCCTGTTGACCTTGGACCTCAGAAAGGAAGCTCATTTGTATCTGTCACATCCCATATTTTGAGTGGCGGTAGTTTTGTTAACGGTGAACAGGCTGGTGACTTTTTTCCTATATATGCATTGACGGACACAGGTTGGATTCGCTTCAGATTCAGTCCAATATTTTCTATGTATTCGAGTTTTGGCTGTATGACCTATGAATCGTATTCCTTTCCCATTGTTTACAGGTGTTCTGTGCCTTATACATTCTGGATTTTCAGTAAGGAAATCAGTTGATTTGAAGGTATGTTTGGCTGTTTATCCCCTTTTACTTTCATGACAGATCCAAGGGTGCCAATTTGTGTCTACAATAAATTGGAATTATTTTGTAGAAACAGGCTATATACTTTGCTGGTTTAGATGAACTCATAAAGTCCCTCATTGGAAATTGTTCTAAATTAAAAAACAGACAACCTTATAGTTTACCTGTTATCTCAGCATAGGTTTTTCTAAAACTTTATAATATAGTGGGTACTTGGATGCCCAAATAAAGAAAAGGTCCTTGTTAATTGAACTTTAGAATTGTTGGGTTTTCAACCATGCTCAATAACATGAGCGTTCATTGATATATATAGACTGATTACAAAAGACTTTGAATCAAACACTAACTCTGATTACTAGGACTCTCTTTACATTAGACTAGAACTCATCTAGCTTTATCTCTTAGGACTCTCACTGTGAACATAGAAGTAGAACACTAGAAGGACTCTATCTTATCATAGAACTCTCTCTTATCATATCTACACTAGAACTTCGGATAGGAGATGTAGTCCTATCACTTGTCTTCCGAATAGATTGCAACACACAAGACTCATATTTGGACTGAGTCTTGTGTGTGAGTTGTGTTAATACCCTCCCGCAAGATCAACGGGGGGGAGGACACGTTGAGCTTGGAACATAGAAGTTGAAACCGGTTGGAGACAAGTGGTTTAGTAAGCACATCAGATAGCTGATCCGAACTAGGAATGAATCGAATATTCAGAGACTTATCAGCAACAAGATCTCGGAAAAAGTGGAAGTCAATTTCCACATGCTTGGTACGCACGTGGAAAACCGGGTTGACCGACATGTATGTAGCTCCAATGTTATCACACCACAATGTTGGTGTAGAAGAGAGACCTATGCCAAGGTCTAGAAGGAGGGCACGAATCCAGAGGAGCTCTGCAGTAGTATTAGCAACAGCCTTGTATTCAACTTCCGTTGATGACCGAGAGACAGTTGGCTGCTTGCGTGAGCTCCAGGAGATCAGATTGGAGCCAAGAAAAACACAGTATGCACCTGTGGAGCGACGATCATCTGAGCAACTAGCCCAGTCAGCATCCGAGTAAGCTGCCAAAGTTGTACTCGAGGTGCGATGAAGAAGAAGACCATGTGAAGGAGTATGCTTCAAATACCGAAGAATCCGTTTAACTGCCTGCCAATGAGGTTTGAGTGGTCTATGCATGAACTGACACACTCGATTGACAGCAAAGCTCAAATCAGGACGAGTGAGCGAAAGGTATTGCAAGGAGCCAACCGTGCTCCGATAAAGGGAAGGGTCTTCCACAGGGTCACCAGTGAAGGCCGAAAGAGTGGAGGAGGAAGCCATGGGAGATGTAACTGGTTTGGCCTCAATCATATTGGTTTTCTTCAAAAGATCCAAGATGTACCTGCGTTGGGAGAGTAGAAGACCAGATTTAACCTTAATGACTTCAACTCCAAGAAAATAATGAAGATCACCCAGCTCTTTCACTGCAAAGTCAGTACTTAGAAGCTGAAGTAACTTGGTAATGGCAGCAGGAACGGAAGCTGTAATGATGATGTCGTCCACGTAAATAAGAATATACATAGTGACATTCTTGTTCCTATAAATGAAGAGAGAGGGATCGGCCTTAGAACCCACAAAGCCGAGCTGCAATAGTATAGTGCTCAATCGAGAAAACCAGGCTCGGGGAGCCTGTTTTAAACCATAAAGTGCTTTCTGCAGTTTACAAACATGCTGAGGACAATTGGGGTTGATGAATCCAGGAAGTTGCACCATATAAACATCTTTAGACAGAAAACCGTGAAGGAATGCATTCTGGATGTCAATCTGTTTGAGAGGCCAACCTGATGAATGAGCAATAGAAAGAACAGTCCGGATTGTTGTAGGCTTAACAACCGGACTATATGTCTCGCTATAATCAAGGCCAGCTTGTTGATGAAAGCCTTTGGCAACAAGTCTGGCTTTGTGGCGTTCAATTGAACCATCTGCTCTCCGTTTGAGTTTAAAAACCCATTTACAGCCGACAACATTATGAGAAGACTGCGGAGGAACTAAAACCCAAGTCTGGTTTTGAAGCAAAGTGTTAAATTCTACTTGCATAGCATTCCTCCATTTAGGAACCATAATGGCTTTGGAGAAGCAGGTCGGCTCTACACCTGCAGATTGAGTTTCTACCAATAATACCCAAGGAATAGGATACCTGATGGTGCTGTCCGTAAGCTGTCTCTGTTGAATAATAATATTCATGGATTTGGTACACATTGGATGAGTTCGGACAGGAAGGTCATCCGAGCCAGAGACTGAACTAGGCATGCTTTGTTCTGCAGAAGAAGGGGGAGAGTGACTGGAAGATGACATGGAAGGAGAAACTATTACAGGATGTGAAGGTCGAGTTGAGACAGAGGATGGAAAAATTATAGGAGGAAGAACTGAAGCTGGGGCAAGTGACAGAGACTCGGTGGATGAAGTAACAACAGCAAAGGGGAATCTATTCTCATGAAATACTACATCTCGTGAGATATACATTCTTCCAGATTCAATATGAAGACATTTATAGCCTTTGTGATGGGAACTATAGCCTAGAAAAACACATTCTTTTGAACGAAGAGAGAATTTGTGGGAATTATATGGACGTAGGTTAGGAAAACATGCACAACCGAAAACTTTAAGAAACTTATAATCAGGAGTACGATGAAAAAGTTTCTCAAAAGGAGATTTGTTTTGCAATAAGGGGGTGGGGAGCCTATTGATTAGATAGCATGAAGTTAAACATGCTTCATCCCAATACTTTTGAGGGAGATGATTGTCGGCCAAGAGAGCCAAAGAGATGTCAATTAAGTGACGATGCTTCCTCTCAACACATTCTTGTTGTTGATGTGTGTGAGGACACGAGATGCAATGAGAAATACCTATAGATTGAAAATAGGTATGTAGATTGCGATATTCGCCACCCCAGTCAGATTGAATACTTTTAATTTTGGAGTTTAGTAAGCGTTCAATCATGACTTGGAATTGAAGAAAAGTTGGCATAACATCGGATTTTGACTGAATAGCAAACACCCAAGTATAACGACTAAAGGCATCAATAAAAGACACATAATAACGATTTCCATTAAACGAAAGAGTTGGGGAAGGTGCCCATACATCTGAGTAAATTAAATCTAAAGGTTTAAAAATCCGGGAATTGGAAACAGCAAACGGCAGTTGATGACCCTTGGCTTGAGGACAAGTAGTACAAGGGGAGGCTGCCTTATTGGGAAGAACTGGAAGCTGAAATTGATATAGGACACGGTGGACAGTGCGAAAGGCAGGATGTCCGAGATGCTTGTGCCAGTGAGCAGTGGAAGTGCGCTCACCTAAGAAGGCTTGTGTGATTGGTGGAGAACTGGATGAAGGACTGAGTTGATACAACCCATCCTTAATGAGGCCTTGATGGAGGATGGTCCCTGTTTGAGAGTCCTTGATCACAAAATGAAATGAGTGAAATTCAAAAAAGACGGAATTATCAGCAGCAAATTGTCTAACCAAGAGAAGGTTTTTGCAGATTAGAGGGACACGAAGAAGCTATTTAAGAATAAAAGACCGACGAGATAATGATAAAGATACATAACCAGTATGAGAAATTGGCAAACCTGTTCCATCTCCTACACGGATTTGATCCTGTCCAGTGTATTCCTCATGTGACAGATTGAGATTCTGGAGCTCATTGGTAATATGATGAGTGGCCCTTGTATCAGGGTACCATGTGTCCTCAGCAGGCAGAATTGGGGACGAGTAATAAGCCTGAGGTGAAGGCTGTGGAGAATCAGAGAAGGAAGAAGACTCTTGCCTCTGATAACAACGAAGAGCTGTGTCCAAGCTTGCCACAAATCTGGCGTGTGGGGCAGGAAGAGGATGCAGCATCCTGAGAAAAATAAGAGCCTCGTCCACGATTGTTGTTGAATGAACCACCACCACCACGATTATATGGTCGGCTACCACGACCACGAGATCCTCTGCCCCTAGCCATGGGAGCCCGAGAGGAAAAATTTGCCATTGGTTGTTGGATGTCAAGAGTTGGAACCTGCTGCTCCAGGCGCATCTCATGAGCAAGGAGATGGCCGTATAACTCATCAATGGAGAGGGGATCAAGCCGGGTAGTAATTGAGGTAACGAAAGGGTCGTATTTGGATCCAAGGCCCTTGAGAAGAAACGAGACACTCTCAAAGTCGTTGAGAGGCTGACCAGCAACAACCAGGGTGTCACTAAGGGTCTTAATAGTCTGGAAATACTCTGTAATTGAGTTATTTCCCTTCTTAACAGTGGCGAGTTGAAAATAAATCTGCATTACTCGGGCTCTAACCTGAGAAGCAAACATAGTGAGCAGAGTTTTCCATAAGGCTGAGGATGTAGCACAACCGACGGCATGCACTACATATGGTTCGGTAAGAGTGGAGATAAGGATGCTGAGAATCAGTTGGTCCCTTTGGCACCATACGAGATAGTCCGAGTGGACAATAGTTGCAGAAGCTCCAGCGTCGATACTGGGATTTGGTATTGTTTGAGCCGGGGCTGGATTGGAGCCATCAAGGAATCTGTAAGAATCTCGTCCCTTGATATAAGCGAGGACTTGTGTCTTCCATGCCATGAAATTTCCTTTAGAAAGCTTGATATGGAGATTGGGGTTCATGTTTGGGACGGTAAAGACAACTTGCTGGGAGGTTTGTGTTTGGGGTTGAGTGGTTGTAGAAGCCACAGAGGCAACAGAAGAAGGAGAATCAGAATCAGAATCAGAATCAGAATCAGCCATGAATCAAGACGTTTGTCTATGAAAAGGCTCTGATACCATAATTGAACTTTAGAATTGTTGGGTTTTCAACCATGCTCAATAACATGAGCGTTCATTGATATATATAGACTGATTACAAAAGACTTTGAATCAAACACTAACTCTGATTACAAGGACTCTCTTTACATTAGACTAGAACTCATCTAGCTTTATCTCTTAGGACTCTCACTGTGAACGTAGAAGTAGAACACTAGAAGGACTCTATCTTATCATATCAGCACTAGAACTTTGGATAGGAGATGTAGTCCTATCACTTGTCTTCCGAATAGATTGCAACGCACAAGACTCATATTTGGACTGTGAGTCTTGTGCGTGAGTTGTGTTAATACTTGTCATGGTGACAAAAGTTGCATGACAACAACAAGAGTGTTGTTGGTTGTTTGTGCAACAACCTAAGAAAAATACTAGCCAGATCTATGCTATCACTCCAAAATGAATAGTCAAGTTGCAATTGGAACTCCCTAGAATCACCTATAAAGCCTAGTCTCACCTACTAAGGAACCAATGTGAGACTTACCACCCATGAACTCCTTTATAATCCGTTTCCTAATGTGAACTTTTTGGGGTATTACAATTTCTCCTACTAAAATTCCTGATGTCCTCATCAGGGCCTACATCATGCAGTGCTTTAGCGCCACATGGTGTTATTAGGTTGCATTGATATTATTTGTAACGACTTAAGAAAAATGTTAGTCACATCTGCGCTATTACTCCAAAAAGGCTAGTCAAGTGGCAATTAGAGGTCTGTAGAATCACTTATGAAGCTCAGTCTCACCTAATAAAGAACCAACGTGGGATTTAGCACACATGAGCTCCTTTATAATCCACACACTCCATATGGGAATTCATCTTCCCAATGTTTGACTAACTTTCTTGGGTGTTACAGTTTGTATTAAATGATCATGGCTGTTTGAACTGCACTGGATGGAACATTTTCATTACTTGTTATTAAAATCAATTGTGTTATTTTTACTCTTTAACTTTTCCATAAATTTCAAAATATATAATTTCCAGGCTGGAAAAGGTTTTGCACTATCTGCATCAAACAAGCTAGTTGCATGTGCATGCAGTAATGGAATAGTACAACTCTTTGCCAGTGAAACTCTCAAATATGAGGGAAGTGTTACATATTCAAAGGACAAAACAGGCCAAGGAGAAAGTGATCTTGTTTGCTATACTAAAGCTGCTGAAAAGGGTGTTCAAGTTTTGGCTGCTCTTCCAGATGCAATTGCTTGTCAGTTTTCGACCTCAGATAAGCTTGGTGAGCATTAAGCGTCACAATATCTTGATCATGAGACTTCGCCTAGACTTGCACATTAAATATTTGATGTTTTTGCTTTGCCAGCTGTTATTTATGAAGATCATAGTCTCTATATATGGGGCATTTATGATGTGAATCAGGTGACTACTTTATTAAGATTTTGTCTTATGTTCTATTTATTTTTCATTTGTTATTCAGAGCCATCTTGAAAAGATTGTTTATATTTCGTGTGGATTTCTTGATGCTCAAGTTCTAGCCCCCAAGTGTGCAGAGGGACAAAAAGAAAAAAAAAAGTTGTAGGGCCCAAGTTATTTTTTGGAGCTTATACATAGATCACGCTCACGGCTACAAAACCTTTCTGTATCTTTCTAGGCAACCCGTTGTTGTGTGCTAGTTTCACATTCTGCGTGCATATGGGATATCAAGAATCTCTGTTGTGAAAACATGCATGATCCATCTCTTGCATGTGTTGCTAGAGGTTGTTCTGGTGGAGTTTCTTTTGCGACATGCTCAGCAGACAGCACTATAAGGTTGTGGGATCTTGCCTTGCAACCTGATTCATCAGAAGATGCTGCGAACAGTCATTTTCTTAATACAGAACCAAAGGGTACAACACATTTAGGTAACTGTCATCTTTGTGAGGCCCTGCACATACATTTGCAAACATACACAAATAGACATGTGGATATTTTTATGCTTTTAAGCCAAAGAGTAGCTTTATTCATTTCTTTCAGACCTTATCTGAATTTTGTACTTCTAGCTTTCTGATTTTCACTTCACATGCCTTGTGCAGTAAGTGCTGGGATTTTTGAACGTGATACTGTGGAGGTGGGTGTTAGCACTCAAGGATTTCGGTCATTGGCAGTTAGTTCAGATGGCAAGTACCTCAGTGCTGGTGATTATGAGGGAAACCTTCATATCTATAACCTACAAACTTCTGATTATACATGCTTTCAGGTAAAAGCTAGGCACCTAGATGCCATTTTGAAAGATTTGTGCAAAAATAAAGCAATGTGAAGACACAGGTTATGCTTTATATGTAGGTCTAGTGCATCTTAGAATATATAAATTATTGGCGATTCTGGCAGGGTGCTCATGATGCAGAGATCCTCTCATTGAGCTTTTGCATGTCAAGCAGAAAGGAAGTTGTTTTTGAAGAAGTCATGGATAGCCAGTCCTTCCTTGCATCGGGGGGCCGGGATCGAATGATCCATCTTTATGATGTCAAAAGGTCTGATTTCACCACTTTTTAGCTATTTCTAGCGTGTTAGATATGTGTGTTAATAGGCTTTTTTTCACGCCAGGAATTTTGATCTTATTGAAAGTATTGATGATCATTCAGCTGCTGTGACCTCTGTTAAGATTGTTTGCAATGGCTCTAAGATTCTCAGTTGCAGTGCTGATAGGTATGTGCCACAAGTTCTGTTTTCATATGCATTATAGAAGCTTTGGAGCCATAAATTGAAATGGTTATAAGAAAGTGCCTGAAAAAAATGATATGAAGTTAATATTTTTTATTTTTTATTTAATTGCATTAGAAACAAGCCTGTGGTGTTCTTCATGGCATTTGAAATGGCTTTACTTTTTTGCAAATGTCTTTTCTATCATTTTAAGATCTCAAAAAATGATTTGTGTTTATTCATTTATTGTTGTTATGATGATGTTCAGTTGGAATTTTATGATGCCATTATAATCTCATGTTTATGCTTCAATTCCCCAAAGGGAGGATAATGAAATGATTACTATCTTTCAATTTTCTACAAATTGGGAAACTAATATATTAAAGGTGGCATCAAAATGCCTTCTTTATGTTCTTCATAATGCTTTCTCTCATACAGGTCTTTGGTGTTCCGTGATGTTGCTATAACTGATGGTGGTCATAAGATTT
The DNA here is from genome assembly GCF_958979055.1 of Alnus glutinosa. Lineage (NCBI taxonomy): Eukaryota > Viridiplantae > Streptophyta > Magnoliopsida > Fagales > Betulaceae > Alnus > Alnus glutinosa. The sequence goes on from NC_084892.1 coordinate 26,890,252, forward strand.
TGCGTCGTCATCATCAAATGGCCTCTAATGGAACTGTGTATGACATGGCTGTAGATCCAACAATGGAGACTGTTGTTACAGTTGGGCAGGTAAAATAGAAAATATAGATTTTATATTATGTTAAAATTGAATTAAAATGGTGCTAGAAGGGCTTCCCCTTTCAACTTCCAGAGCAACCAATCAAACTTTTCACATGTTAGTCATGTAAATGAAAATTCAACTGGTTAATTGGCCTCATAATACGACTGGCAGATTGGTGATACTCTTTGAATGCCAGTATATGGAATTGATGATCTAATTTTTTACTCATAGGATAAGAAGATAAACGTATTCGACATTGCTGCTGGAAAGCTAATTAGATCATTCAGGCCTGATAAAGATTTTGGAGACCCAATCAAGGTGAGATATGTCCTTGGCTAGCAAGTGTTAGACCACCATCATGCCCTCATGCTGAGACGTAATGATGTTTACAGGTTACTATGGACCCAACCTGCAGCTACCTGGTCTGCTCCTACTCTAACAAGTCTATTTGCATATATGACTTTCTTAGTGGAGAGATGGTCACACAAGCCATGGGACATGGTGAAGTTATAACTGGTGTCATCTTCTTACCCGACTGCAAGCATATAATCTCGGTGAGTTTCTGTTATGCTTAATTCATTTCTGATAACATGAACCATGTGAATGGATACATTCTATGCTAGCTAAGTGAAGCCTTTGTACTTCTTGGTTAGCTCAAATTTACCCCTGCCTATGTACTCTTCATATTAATGTTCAAATGGGATAGGAGGAAACTTTACATCCTGAGCAAACTAGTCTTTGCATTCTTGGTTAGCTGCAAACTTCTATTTTTTTGTTCAAATGTGGTCATTGGCATTTGGCTGGTTTACGGTCATGGGTTATGCCTAATCCAGCAGTTGATTTGTTGGCATGTTGGAAGGAGCATTTTCAAAGACATTATTAAAGTGGCAAACTTTGGAAGGTAATCCCCTTGTGTATCGTGCAGTGTACTTAGAGGGAGAGGAACACAGAGAATTTTGATGGGTGTGAATTATCCATGCTGAGAATTTCTGTTCTTTCATTCTCTCTATGACTGGATAGTAGTTAGGAGTTGTATCTCCTACTCAAATTTGTGGGAGTTTTATTAATCTTTTAATTTTAGATTTTAGCTTTTCCTTTGGTTGTTTTTCCCATGTACTAGGTTGTGCTCCTTTTTACGCATTTTTTTCATAAACTTATTGCTTAAAAAAATTAAGATGATAGCGATACATGTTAAAAGTTCAAGACTGAAGCAGCTGATGCTGTTAGGCTTTCATTTTTTCCACCATGTATGCACTTGTAACTTTACTGATGCATTCAGGTAGGTGGTGATGGTTGTATATTTGTATGGAAAGTGCCTGCTCCTTTGTCTTCTAGGATGCTACAGAGAATGAAGGAAAATTTAGGTCCATTGAGCTTGGCTCAGCCAGTAGGTTTTAGGCAAATATCGTTTTACGAAGAGGAAAGTAAGCAATTCAGAGTCAATCCTGAAGATGTACTGTTGCCAGAGAACTCCAACCAGATAGGACAAAGAATGTCTCATCAAGGGGGGCCTCGAGAGATCTCAGCATTTAAATTTAGTGTTTCCAGACTTCCAAGATGGGCACGGGCCAAAGTAACAAGCTCTAATATTGTCCCCAGCGATCTTAAGTTCAATTTACCCCAGGTACTTGTATGCATGATTAAGTCGCCAGAATTCTGATTTCTTTGAACAACCAAGTTTCTGTTCTTTTACTCATTTTTGTGTATTTGAGCTCTAGCAAGTTATGTATTTATTTTGTTCTGATTTACTTCCTGCTTTGTCATGCTTCCCTCTATGCTAGCAAGTAGACCAGAAGTATTTCTCTCATGCAGTTGGTGATGGCCAAGGATGTGCTTCTGTGTCCCCTGAAGTTCAAATTCCATCTGATCACAATATGGGAGACACTGACTCATGTATCAGTGGCTTGTCCAAAAGTTCTTCCATTACTAACAGCAGTGAGAATTCCCCAATGCCTCAAGAAACTCCCAGGTGAGCTTGCAATGGACTATATCTGTCTTCTACATGTTAGGACTTACGATTAATTTTCACACTCATGGTATTACAAATACATTTCAACAGCTTTGGCATGGACAAGCGTTGGCTCTCCATTTACACTGTGTGTCTGGATCTACTTAACTCACCAGAGATGCGGACTTTAATGGACAGAAATATGTCACTGTCTTCAGCAGCTTTGAGTAAGGCCAAACCTTCATGTTCACATGATTTATGTCTTTAGTAACGCCAGACCCTTATATTCCCTTGGAATTTCAATGTTATTCTAGTTCTGTAATGTTGACATGCTGGTTTCTGATATGCAATTGCAATTTTAACTAACTGAAAAGGAACCAAATACACAGTATTGGATGCAATTTTCACTAATGCTCCGTTTGTTTCAGCGTAAAATGATTTCTGGAAAATAATTTCAGCATTTTCTGGTGTTTGGTAGGGGCGAAAATAATAGTCAACCGGAAAATGATTTCTGTTTGACCAAAAATGCTTAGTAAATTTCGGAAAATGATTTACGCTTTTTAAAAGCGTAAATCATTTTCCGAAGACGCCTGACGCAGTCGATCTATTTTAAACGGCACAGTCGACCTTCACGTTCAAGCAGCCGACCACCATCGAAATATTGCCGGTATCGGAATCCAACATCCGGTTAATATCGCCGGAATCTGGCGACAGAATCCGGCCACCTAATTATAACTATCTATGGTCTTGCATTCACTATTTTGAATTTATAAGAGCAAAAAAGAACCAAATACACAGTATTGGATGCAATTTTCACTAAATTCAAAATAGTGAATGCAAGACCATAGATAGTTATAATGATAATAATTTTAGTCTGTGAATGGGTCTTTTTTTGCTCTTATAAATATGTACTTCTTTCAGAACAAGACAGAGGTGAGATACCAAGTAATAGTCAGTGCTCTTTTGGGCACGGTGATCAACTTGGCATAGATATTACAAGTGAATGTCATGAGGCAGCTCCTTGTGATGTGGCAGCGCAGCTGCATTCAGTTAAAACTGGAAGTGAGGTGCAAGCAGATATGGATGTTAACACTTGCCACATGAAGTCTGAAGACACCGATCTGTTCAGACAACACTTTGGCAGTTTATCAACGACACATAAGGTTAGTGATCTCGCATGTAACATTACTATGTAAGTCCAACCAACAGAGGTTTTGAAACTGTTGACTTTTAAGGCAAAATCACGTCTTAAGCCATTTCTTGTGAACTTTGGAGAAACTTGTACAGTTTTTATTTTTGGTATGTAATTAGGGTTGAGTTTCCGCCCCGGTTGAAGAGAAAAACATTGAAAAAAGCACCTACTAGTTGTTAGCATTAGCTTTGACTCAACTAGACCGTGCAAATAAATAGTCAGGACACTGGTGTTTGTCTGAAGATAACAGACTTCAGAAACTTTTTCTTTTTTATTTCTACTTAAGGGTATTGTATATGAGCAACCATGATCTCTAAAGGAAAGGCAGCCATACTTGATTATTCAAGAAAATTTTGAGCCACAGAAGTCAAGAAATGCTATTTTATAAATGAAAGTATGAATGAAATTTAACAGAATACCTGGATAGAGTTGAATGGCCCAGGGAAAAAAAAAATCATAAAGTTGACTCTGAATAATTTTGATATGAAGCTCTGAGAGTATTATATTGATGTTTAGCATTTATAATGTCTTTGCACAGATAGAGAGAAGGGAATCATCAGTGAGGAGAAGGTACTCCACAAAATATGTTGTCCATCGCGATTATCTTGGAGATTGCAAGAAACTTTTTGGCACACCAGCTCGAGATCTGGCTAGTAAAACCCTGCATTGCCAGGAAGAAGCTACAACTCATGTCACACTGAAAGATCCATTATTCCGTGTCTTGGAAGAACAGAAAATGGTAGGTGTAAAGAGGTCTTTCTATTACTAGAATACAGACTTTGTTTTTTTAGTTGAATCTAAAATACAGACTTGGCACAGGTTTTGTTGTCTTGTAACCACATATCATGAAGAGGCTTTCTGGGGAATGCTAAAACTAGAACTAAAGATTTCATTTAGTTGATGATTGTCTATAAGATTTTAAACTGTCAAAATTTTGTCTATTTAGATATAGTCATCGGTTGGTACTAGTGACCTATAAACTATATTTATTGTTAGCTCTGAACCGTCTTGACTATCCATATTGTTTTCTGAGAGCTCTGTTATATTACTTGAAAAAAGACAACTACGGATGGATCAAATGTTGATGCTCATATGTTGATGCTATGGTGCGAATTGCAGGACCTGAAGAACTCAGCCCAAAGTCCGCTGAGCCCAGATTACAGTTCCATGGAAAGTGAATTAACCAACTGCCCTGTCACAGGAAGTTCAATAAACAACACCGAATTGACAGAAGGCAGAGACCAGAAGGAAGGTGCCCCAAAAGGAAGTGACGTCCAGGAAAGAATAATTGCATGCAAGGAAGCTTTACTCAGTCTGGATGCTGCAGCTGAGAACGCAGTCCATTCATTTTCAACCTTAGGAATTGTGGGTTCTGGTGAAGAGTTCTCAGGAGAAGCGGGAGCTAAGTTATATGATGAGGCAGCTGAACTACTTCAATCAATTGCAGAGAAAGTTGATACGGTTGCCAGATTGGTGCACTGTAGGAACAACGATTCATGTAAAAGTAGAGTGGAAATTTCAGGATTTCAACCTTTGCTAGGAAAATTTGCAGAGAGTGTATCACAAAGGGTTGTTGAAATACTGAAGGAAAACCTCCGCACTAGTTAGTCTGTTGGTTTACTTAACAGAGTAATGTACAGTGTTTGTCAAAATAACCAACCACCTCTAACCAAGTGGTGGCGAAGAGAGAGTCTTGTAAATAAACACCATGTAATTGCTTTGCTTCCCTACTTCTCAGGGAAGCTGGGGAATAATTCTTTGGATATTTAAAGCACATACCATTAAAAATTAGGGTTAAATACATTTTTAGTACATGTGCTTTGTCTAGTTATCAAATTAACTATCTCAGTTTGTAAAAGTGTTACAAATGGTATTATCTATAGACATCTTATAAACACAGCTGGTATTTCCGTAAAAAAACACCTGACTGCCCGCAACGTTAAACCTATAAGCGACGGCCACATTCCCATATATTGAATTAGTATTATCTAAAAACTGATTAAAAAAAAAAAAAACAGGTGAGGTCGAGCCATTTCCTTTGGCCAAATAGGAGTAGCAACACCCAAAATGATCAAATGGGGTGGCCAAAACCATCCCCCGACCATTTGGCTGGCCATCCGACCGACTTGAGGTGGCGGAATCATCCCGGAATTATATTTTTGTCTTGATTATGAATAAAGAGTAATTTAAGTGCTTTGTTTGGAACTACAACTGCATTAAGAACCCGGACGTACACGGCACATGTTCACATTTTGCTTGGTCCATTATTCGAGACCCACATGCTGGAGCCAGAAAATCCCTCATTGGGCTCATGATTGACCCAAAGTTCGACATGGCTATGAATAAAAATAAGTAGCCATGGTCTTCTTTGTAGCACTTACCAGACCAAAAACAAGGAACTCAAGCACTTCAGCCAATGAAGAAAGTGGAAGAAAAAAGGTCTAGTAGCACAGAAATCAACAGGCTGAGAATGGGATCCATCCCTAAAAATCTCCCAAAAAGAAAATAAATAAAAATTTAGATCTTTCTTGTGGGAACACTTTTTTTTTTTTTTTGGTTTCATGTTCATCAGTCTCTCCACTTTAGCATAGAAAAGAAAAAGAGAGAAAAAAAAAGAAGCAAGGACCATCTTTTCTTTTTCCTATCTCTTCACCTTTAAAAGCTACTCCTGCTGATGATTTTCATGCGATTCTAATATAAAAATATATATATAAATATAGGATATATAAGCTCCTTTTTTTTTTTTTTTTTTTTTTTGGTTCCTTTCAAGGCATGCCAGTGAATAATGAAGCTCTCAATTATACGCTTAGAATAACCACACCAAAGATCTGTTTGGAATATTCGTAAATCCCTAAGCAGGTATGCCTAGCTAGAATTACCCTCTTGTATGTATGCCTTTTTCCCCTTTGTCTTCCTTTGGTAACATGCCAAACTCTAAATTCTTTCTTGGGATTCCTTCACTCTACTTGAATAATTATCCAGTTTTATAAAGCCTATCATAGGTTAATTTTTCCATGAAGAATTTCAGGACTGCCACTAGTGGCCCATCATAGACCTACCTCATGTGTGGCCGTATGCCGGCCTATATTTCTATAATCATGCCCGTCTTCGATTAAAAACGCACGATCTTAAAGACTAAATAAACCAATCGACGCTAAAACCATCTTAAGTAACCGGATCGACTAGGGTGATTGATCAATATATATGATGATTTAGTCATTGGTGGCAGGGATTGGGATAGCATCAAGAGAAGAGATGTTTGTCCAATTGACCAAGATCATTTGGTTGAAAAGATGCCATGTGGCGTGATTGGCGGCATATTAGGGAAAATTACTTATTATGACACACATGCACTGAATCTTTTTCCTCGGCATGCATGATTAAAATAAACACTCCATCTCTCTCTCTCTCTATATATATATATATATGCTGTCAAAATAATGTAGATGATATGATGATAATGGGGCAAAATCAAAATGTGAATGAAGTTTAGCACAGCAGGCATGTTGGGTCCAAAACGGAGGCTTTGTTTAAAGTGGGCTATCATTTTATACGCTGTTTTTGAATCGGGAAAAAGAAAAAGCCCTCTGATTTGTGTGTGCTGTTTGTGTGTGTGTGGTTGTGGGTGGGGTAAAGGACTCAATTAGATTGTCCTTTTGCATTCATTTTTCTTGTGTAATGATGGCCTTGCTTTTTCCCCCCCACCCCCATCCTTTTTCACACTTGGCAAGTGTATTTTGATACTGATCGATTTTCTTTTGAGTTTTCCTCGTAAATATATGAAGAAAAAACCAGATTAATTATCTTTATTAATGAATTACAACAACTATATATATATATATATATATATATATATATATATATATATATATATATATATATATATATATATATATATATATATGCATGTCTCAAGGAGAATAACTTTATCTGTGGAATATTGTTTGTGTAATTATGGACAATAATGATCTACACGTATTATAAGACAACATTATTCGATATAATTGGCTTTGCCGAAATTTGTGGAATCTATGCTTCCGCATGTTTATCTTTGCATTATTTGATTACCACAAAGAACAACTTTTATCTGTTCCAAAGCCAACATAGAACTTCATAATTCCCTTACGTTCGATGTTACGAGTACTACAATTTTTACTATAACTCTTTTAAAAGCTAACGTCAATCCCTTACCTACCATGCACAACATATATGGTAATTAATTAACTCTTTTCCGGCCCATAAAATCGTTTCATGTAAAATGATTAATATTGATTTGAGCTCGATCTCTAGCATAATATGAGCATTATGATCTACATAATCATATGTATATCCGGTTTGGTAGCATTAAACTATGTACCATATCACTGCTGTCATGGTATCATTGTCAGGATTATTATTAAGGTTCTGAACTATGTTTTTTTTTTGTTTTTTTTCTTCCTGTTTTTAAAGACTGGAATTTCAATTTCTCTTGTTCTTTTTTATTGAGAAAATGACAAAAAATAAAGGAAGGAAAGCTCATTCTCACTGCACAAAGGCTTTGGAGAGACAAAAAACCAATTAGTCTGACTACCGAATCTTCAATTCTTCACAAAAGAACAGAAAACAAACCTAAAATAATGCCCCCTCAAAGATCCAAAAGTGTTTCCCTCCTCTTTTTCTTTGCATGCTTGAAGGGTAGCAATCAGCTCCTTTCCATGTCATCACTAGGAAAAGACTGCTAGGGTTCAGATAAGAATTAGAATGATCGATCTCTAGTACTATTAATTAGCTTAATTTAATAATTAGTGTGAATCCTAGCTAGCTAGCCTCCTCGATCACACATGCAACAATTATTTTACTGTGCATATATGGGATGGTCACTCTAAGCAAATCGCATGTTTTTTGCACTTTATTTGGATTCTAATACAACTAAGCAAGTCATGAATTGAAAGAGTTGATCGATGATATTGATATATAAATATAAACATTAACCATAGAATATGGTCACCAGCTACACATGCCTGATATGATTGATTTAATTTGTGAAATTAAAAAAGACAGACCATATGTCATAGAAGTCTCTAATAATGTACAAAAATTTGGTGGGGGCTTGGGCTAGTGGACTATCACAGTATATCAAATTGAATTATGCAGTAAAACACAAACGACAACAGAAAAAAGCAAAATCAAATACAAGCTTAATTAACAACTGAAACACTTAATATAGACAGACTACTAGCACCTCAATGCACTACTGAAAGAAAATCAGGAAGGTGAAATTCACTTGTGAATGCAACCAATAGAAGCTGCGGCCCACTATGATGGGTAAAACTATCGGGAGTGTGAAAACCCTTACAAACTTAGATCTAGGCCAGTTTCTAAGAAGACCGAACAAATCAAGCTAGGATGAAAAGAACGTAATTAAACGAAATCTCTAACACAGCTGCAGCTAGCCCAACCGGTTTGAGTTAAGCCGAAATTAAGCAATAATACAAATAAAAGAAACATAATAGACAAGCACAAAACAGCAACACCGACGGATGGCTTGGCGTAGGGGAGCCGTATGGACAAGGCTAGTTTGAAAGAAAGAATGGCTTACATGTTTGTGAGTGGAGGGAATAGATAGAGCAAAAAATCATAGGATGGGGGGCCACAGCCCGCAAGAGGGAGTATTTTATGTCTCAAACATAATCTTTGTTCTCACCAGGCTTGAAAACATATCCATTTTGGATATTGGAATTATCTGATCAACCAACCAACCAACCAAACAAAACCCTGAAAAAGACAACCCTAGAGACTAGGGAGAGGGAGAGAGAGAGAGAGAGAGAAACGACCCATCACCCATTACCCCAAAACCCTTTTGTTTTTGTTTAATTAATTATCTCTTTGAATAGAAAAGGAAAAGGTAAAGGTAGAGGACAGGAAGACACTTTACGCTTCATTCCATGCAGAAATACACACTCACTCACTCTCTATACGTTGGCTTCAATCCCCATCACCACCACCACCAACACCACCACCAACCCCTCGACACCAACAAAACAAAAGTCTCTCCATGTGAGTTAAGAGGGCATTTAAGGGGACCCCGTGATGTGCAACCGAAAGGGGTGAAGAGTGGACCCAGAGAGGCCTAAGCCGTCGGATTATCTCGTGACCCAGCGGCGGGTCTCATCGTCCACTTTTTTGTGCCCATCGATCAATCAAGTCTTTGCCACCCTCCTCATTAATTTCCAATTCCAAGAACAACCCTGAGGACGATTATTTTGTACAAGAAAGTTTTTATTCTATATATTCTTTTTGTTTTTAATGGATATATACAACAAGCTAGGATTGTTTTGGCTGAATTGAGTTTTGGATTATCAGTCTTAATCATGGTACGTAATGCTAATTTTTCTTGTAATATCGAATCATGATATTCAACAGCTTCGATGAATCCAATCTCATACATTCTTATATACTAAGCTACTTAATTAAGACCAACATCATTGGCATCCACATCTAAGCCCATCAACTTAGGCTGACGCAAGTACTAAGCTAGGGTTAATGTATATAAGGACTAAGAAATGTTACAGATGGAGTGGGAGATAGAGAATAACCACCTCTGGTTCAGTTCTAACCGCCATTACGACACCGCAATGGTATGTGTCCATGTCCCATCAACGAACACCCCACATAAGGGAATTGAATTAGGGTAAACGATCATTTTAGCTACAATTGTGCAACCATTCTCTCCCCTAATGCTCTAACGTACTCTCATTCGTAGAGTATTTTTCACCCTTCACCCCTGTTAACTTAATTGTTCGAGATCTTTTTTGCCGGCACATCCGACAAGTTTCTAACGTACTTGTGCTGTTGTTCGAGTCTCACTGTACAATCAATTGCACTGTCAAGTTCTATTTTTATTATATTGTCACATAAGAAAGGTATACATAGCAAATATAATAACATACAAAACCATAATATATAGTCCATTATTTTACACAAGCCATAATCCACGTACGGTGTCTAAACTATTCTTATAATATTCTAAATAATTCTACTTATCAAAAAAAAATATTCTAAATAATTCTTATTTTAACCTTCCAAAATATATATTAAAAAATATGAGATAAAGATGCTAGCTAGATTATTATATATGGTTGGTCGAATCATAAAAAAAAATAAAAATAAAAATTATAATTTTCGATATATATATGTTACATTGCATGGCTTCCTAGCTAGCTAGTCTACTAACAATCTTATCTCACACGATTTGATTTAATCATTTATTTATTTGTTTTTTTTTTTTTTTTTGGGTCATTGTGATGATCAAATGTGGAGCATGATTTCAATAAGAATCTGAGAATCTGAAACCCTCCATGTATGATAATGAAATAAATACCTCAAATTCCAATTAAGTACGTTGGTGAAGAACTGTTTCTAATTTTCTACTCTCTTTAGCACGTGGGAATACAGCTATGAGTCACGTGCATCCGATGGGTTGCACGAGACGAGATTACCCTAATTAAGAAGGGTAGTGTCCAAAACCCTAATGCCTTTGTTCACGTACGTGCTACGTCTACGCACGTGTAAGGTATTGCTTAGGTCATCCGTCGAGTCCTCCAATGACTAGGATGACGTGCGTTTTACATTCATGCATGTAACAACGTGATCCGTACGTAGACACGTGCGCACTCATAGCTCCATTATTTTGTCGAAATTCCGAGAAATTGCATGCACCACCAAACTAATTTCAAATTTCTAGTTGGAAATTTTGAAAAAAAAATATATATTCATAGCCGCCGTTGAAAGCATTTTTTTTTAAAATTAATTTCAAAATAATAAAATGACACTCATATTGAAAAAACTTCTCACGGTGATACGGGATTAATTAGTAATTCTAGAAGTTTTTCGTGTATTATTTTTGTGTTCTTTCAAAAATAAAGTGACTTTTAAAATTACAATTTGATCAAAATTTAATGACGATCGATCACAAATTTAATGGTGATTTTAAAAGTCGTCTCATTTTTTAAGGGACACAAGAGTGATACAAGATAGATTTCTATCATTGCTCGGGATTAACTAGCGTTCACAAAAGTCAAATAATGTTATTTTTGTTTTTTATTTTTTAAACTAAATAAAAATATTAACAAATAATTCAAAATATAAAACCCTAAAAACTGTTATTACCTTTGTATCACATGAGAAACACTTTTTTAAGACTAAAATATAAAAAATACCCTCCAAAATACATTAACAAATAAATATACCATATTGTATATAAGGCTTCCTAGCCGATTAAATGGGCTCATTTTCATATTGCTTTTGTATATATCAACTACAAAAGAAAAAGAAAAAAAAAAGAAAAAGAAAAAAGGAAGCAGCGTTTCTCTTCTTTTTATCTTTGATCTGCTTTTTAAGTTAATAAAGTACTAATTTGCAAGAATATGTCACCGAGTAAAGCGTTGCATAATGCAAGCATAAAGAAAATATGCTTCTCTGGCAGTGTACAGGATTCCAGCATATTTGGCCTTTTAACTAGGCTATGCCCTTGCCCATTTTTGTCTCTCTCTTTATTTATTAAATTAAAAAAAAAAATTAATTATTATTATTATTTTATTTTTTTTCTGACAAGAATTTGAAATTTCAATGGGCTAATATCGGGTTTCACCAACAGCAAATTCCATGATATTAGCAAATTATTTGCAACATAGAATGGTCAAATACAATAGAATTAACAGATACAAGGCCTATCAAAAAGGGATCGGAGGCCACAAAAGATCTACCAAGGGGTCTTTTCCGCTATCAAGTAGAAGACCTAAAAGGAGATATATATCAATGGAAAAGTTGTCGGACAAACTAGTAGTAGCGACCCGATGAGTTATATTGCGAGCACGTCGATTTACGCTCTTATCAATATTGACAGCAATATTCCAAGCATAAAAGAGCTGAAAAGAGACCAAATGTATCAGAAATGATGAAGGCAATTCTCCTATTAGTAGTGAGGTGTGATTTTTTGAAGGCTAAGGATAACTTATGGGATATCTAGGGGATTGGTTTGAATGAAGGTTTTCCAGGCTTTTAGGTGAGGAATCATTGTGGACTTTGTTATTTGGCAACCCAAAATTGGTCCAATGAGCTTGCAGAAAAGAAAGAAAAGGAATATAGGAATTTGAATTAGGGCTCTAATCAAATCGAGTCAAATTGCATATTTTAAGTTCAAATTTGGTTTGAGTATGAATTAAGCTCTATTTATGATCGTGTTAGATTATGTATCAAACTTAATTCTTTTTTTTTTTTTTTAGTTTTCTTCGAATGTGTTCAAGCTTATTTAAGCTAATTATCAGTTAAGTATTATTAAGATTACATTTTTTGAATTAATTATATAAACTAGTTTTTATATATGAACTTTTTAAAATCAAAATTAACGACCCTGTATTTGTAAGAAATTAATAATTTGTTGCCAGTAAATGAGTATACAATACAATCCAAAATTGAGTCCATATGAACATACACTATAACATCTATACAGACACACATAATTCCTTTTTATCTGGTTAAATAGTTAAAATATTTTTCATCACAAAGTTAAATTTATATTATAAAATATCATGGCTTTTGCAATGTCATTGTCGAATTATCAAAAGTTATAATGTGGGTATTCTACCGTTTAGCCCCTTTTAATTTCACCCACATTGTTAGGTTTTTGTGTTAACTCAAATGGCTAACAGTGAGATGTCTCTTATACTCCTATAAAAGTTATAAAAATTCAAATTTATCCTTAATTAAAAATTACAATTTTTTTTTTTAAAAAATAAACCAGACATGTCGAAATTAAAAGGAATTGAAAAATAGAATACCCACATTACAACTTTTGATAATCTGACGATGAATTGCAAAACTTGTGATACATCGTTGGGAGTAACTGAATTTTTTTTAAAATAATGAAGTTATAGGAATTTATACAAGCAAATTTGAGCTTATAAAAGTTGAACTCGTCCAATAAATTGACTGCTAATAAATAAACTGAACTTAAGTCGAGTTTAAACTGCACAGATGCTTAATCTTAAACTTGTTTATTAACTGTTGGATTCATTCAAAACCCTACCCTAATTCGATAGTTAAAGCAAAAAAAAAAAAAAAAAACAACATGGAAACATAAAGAAGAAGGTGACAAACTGGGAATGCAGTAATGTCCACCTACGTGCCAAAAGAAATAATTGGAAGCTTGCCATTTGGATGCTGAGTTTTAGGAAAAGCAGGTTCCCCTTTTGCAGTCATGGATCGGGCTTTCACCCTCAGTTTTGAGTGCTTCTAGATTGGTGTTTATGGAGGGAATTGAAACGACGTCTCTTTTCGAGTGTTTGTAGGCATGCATATATGCATGCATGGTCACACCACAAAAACCTTTACCATTATGATTCTTATTGAACCCTAGAGGATGAAGAAGAAGACCCATAATTTGGAGGCAAGTGGGAAAAACTATTGAAGAAGAATTTGGAGCTGTGCCCTGGCCTGTTTGAGATGAAAAGAAAGAAAGCCGGAAAAACAAAAAGAACCCAAAACAGGAAAAAGAAAAAGGAGGAAAAGAAAGAAAGAAAGCGAAATGTGAGAAAAGAGAGAGAAAACAGAGCAATCCCCTCTCCCCCCCCCCCCCCCCCCTCCCCCATAGTGATGGCGTGATTTACTTTTGCTTTTTCTCTCGACAGGAATCTTTGAAAATCCAAAGCACCTCCCAAAACCAAAAGAAAATTTAACAAAGAAGAACAAAATTCACTTTAATAATAAAGAAAAAAAATAAAGGATTTGGGTGCCCTCATCATCCCATTGTTTTACTAATGAGGCTCCAACTCTCCCTGCTGCCATTGCCAAGGTTAGAGGCCAAATCCGATTATATTCGGTGCCAAAAATGAGTGTTATAATAATAATAATAATAATTAATGCTTAGGATAATCATCAATTATTATTAAATAGATTTTGAAAAGGAAGTCTAAGTTGATCTTGTTATTCTCAAATTATGTTTTGGGATTCACTCTCCTTTTTTTTTTTTTTAATAAAAAAAATCATAATAAAATAAAGGGTATAGGAAAAAGTTAGGCAATTCAATATTCAACAACTCAAGTCTTATTAGTTGGGATATTAGATTTTCATTTACTTTCCTAATATCCTTTAATTTTATGATCACCCAATTAGTATTTGTTTGCTAATTTTTGATTTTTGAGAGACAAAACTTAATATATATGGGAGCTATTTTATGGATATACGTAGAAAAATGTAACGAGCTTGACATTTACATACGGATATTACACAATTTTCTTTTCACAAAATCATCAATTTAGTTATTGGTACCACATCTAATCAGAGCACATGCGGGCGGTGCTGACCATTATATTTGTCTCGTAGATAATTGTACGATCACTCTTAAAAGTTTGATAAGATGACCGACTATTCTCTTACTTTTAAGGAGATGGTCAACGACCTATGGGAGTGGCCAAGGGTGGCTACTCGGCCAACTCTTTGTAACTCGGTTGTTTAATTATATTATATTTTTTTATTTTGTCAAGTTATTGTCTAGTAAAGCTAGCCTTACATAAATTGTCAATTTTTTTTTTAATTTTTTTTTTTGGTATTTGAATTTGCTTATAAATAAAATATTCTCCGAAATGATTAATAAAAATAAAATGACTCAAAAGTTTAAACTCAACTATAAAAATAAAAAATAAAAATGTGGTATTGAAATTGATCCCTAGTAAGTATTAAGTAATAGGCAAACAAAACGTGAAGAGGCAATATTTATTATGAAGCCAAGATTTAAATCACGCACGCTCGCCAAACAAGCCCCCCCAGAGAAGTCCAAAAACTGACCTCGGTTAAGGATACGCCTAGATCCGTAGGCGCAAAATTGTCTTTTTGCATGCGAGTGCCCCTAGACTCCAGAGAGAGAGAGAGAGAGAGAGAGAGAGAGAGAGAGAGCACAACGGAAAAGCAGAGACAGCGAGAGAGCGTGTGGGGCATCGTGAAATTCTATTTCGGAGGAGATTGTTTTTTGTTTTTCTTTTGGGTTTCATTTTCCCGTTGTTTGTACCATCATTTTTTCCCCCTTCGCTTTCTTCATTGTCCGTTGGAAGCGAACAGTTGAGTTGAGTCGCCTTCTCTATCTCTCTCTCTCTCTGTCTCTCTGTCTCTCTCTCTCTCACACTCTCTCTCTCTCTCAATACCACTACCACTCACTCACAGACACTCTCCCTAAACACACTCATTCTCATGTCCGCGTAACATGAGCAGAAGCGGAAGCGGAAGCAGAAGCAGAGTGTGGTTATGAATCCCAACACCACCACCGAACCAGCAGCAGCAGGACTACCACCGCTACCACCGCAGCCGAACAGACCCTCAACCTCCTGCGACCGCCACCCAGAAGAGCAGTTCACCGGCTTCTGCCCCTCATGCCTCTGCGAGCGCCTCGCAGTCCTCGATCCCAATTCCTCTACCGCTTCATCCTCTCGCAAACCACCCACATCCTCTTCATCCACCGCAGCTGCCCTTAAGGCCATCTTCAAAGCCTCCTCATCCGGCGGCGGCGGTCCCCCCGGCAACAACCGCAACAAGAATTCCAGTGGTGGGTCTTCGTTCTTTCCGGAGCTTCGGCGGACCAAGTCGTTCTCGGCGTCCAAGAACGAGGGGTTCTCTGGGGTGTTCGAGCCCCAGAGGAAGTCCTGTGACGTCAGGGTCCGGAACACGCTCTGGTCACTCTTCACTCTCGACGACGAGCGCAACCCGTATAAGAAGAAGGACCAGCCTTCTACTTCTTCTTCTTCTGCTTGGCCTGCTCCGGACGTTGAGGTCGACACCAGGCATTCGCTGCTACCGTCTTCCAGTGTCCCACAAGGTCCCGTCTTGTTCGAGTCCAAAGAAGAGGACGAGGAGGAGGAGGAGGAG
This sequence comes from Alnus glutinosa, assembly GCF_958979055.1. Taxonomy (NCBI): domain Eukaryota; kingdom Viridiplantae; phylum Streptophyta; class Magnoliopsida; order Fagales; family Betulaceae; genus Alnus; species Alnus glutinosa. Next base: position 26,906,367 of record NC_084892.1, read on the forward strand.
GAGGAGGACGACGACGACGACGAGATTAGGGTTTCCCAGGAATCAAGCATTCCAAATGTAGCCCTAGTCGAAGAAAGAGTTCAAGAAATCGTAGAGGAGGAAGAGGAAGAGGAAGAGGAAGAGCCAGACCCAGAGCCAGAGCTAGAGCTAGACCCAGACCCAGAACCAGAGGAGGAACCGAAGACAGAGGAGCTGAAGACCATGAAAGACCACATTGATCTCGATTCGCAAACGAAGAAACCTTCTGGGAGAGACTTCAAGGAAATCGCCGGAAGCTTCTGGTCCGCCGCTTCGGTCTTCAGCAAGAAATTGCAGAAGTGGAGGCAGAAGCAGAAGCTCAAGAAGCGCAGAAACGGCGGTGGGTCCGCCACATTGCCGGTGGAGAAGCCGATCGGCAGGCAGTTCAGGGAAACCCAGTCCGAGATCGCCGACTACGGCTTCGGCCGTCGGTCCTGCGACACCGATCCGAGGTTCTCCCTCGACGCAGGTCGGATGTCGTTCGATGCGAGTCGGATATCGTTGGACGATCCGCGTTACTCCTTCGACGAGCCTCGGGCCTCTTGGGATGGGTACTTGATCGGCAGAACCTTCCCGAGAATGCCCACAATGGTCTCAGTGGTAGAGGACGCTCCGGTTCACGTTTTGAGGTCCGATACGCAGATTCCGGTGGAAGAAAATGCGATCAACGATGACGAGACGGCGGTGCCGGGTGGGTCTGCGCAGACGAGGGACTACTACTCAGACTCGTCGTCGAGGCGGAGGAAGAGCCTCGACCGGTCCAACTCGATTCGGAAGACTGCCGCGGCGGTGGTGGCGGAGATCGACGAGTTGAAGTCGGTCTCGAATGCGAAGGTGTCTCCGGCCACCACCACCGGCGATTACTACTTCCAAGGACCGAAACTGGTAGTCCCAGATAGAGAGTCGAGGGACTCGAACTCGAATTATTTGCGGGACGATTGCTCGGAGACCTTCGAAATGGGGTTCAGAGACACCGCGTCTGTGGTGGGAAATGGTGAGCGAAAGGGGTCGTCGAAGAAGTCTAGAAGGTGGAGCAAGGCGTGGAACATTTGGGGTTTGATAAACCGGCGAGGTGGGAACAACAAAGACGAGGATGAGGATCCCAGATTCAGCAGACCAAATGGGGTGGAGCGGTCGTTTTCGGAGTCTTGGCAAGAACTGAGAGGAGAACGCAATGGGGATGCGAGAGGTGCTTTCAATCGAAAGGTTTTTCGAAGCAATAGCAGTGTGAGTTGGAGGAATTCCAATAACTTTGGTGGGTCTTTCGGGAGTGTGAGGAAGAATGGTTTGGAGGCAAATGGGCATGGGAAGAAGAAGAGAGACGATCAGTTTGTGTTGGAGCGGAATCGGAGTGCAAGGTATTCGCCTAACAACATCGAAAATGGTCTGCTGCGTTTCTACTTGACGCCGATGAGAAGCAGCTGGAGAAGTGGGTCGGGGAAGAGTAGGTCCAATCATGCACATTCTATTGCCAGAAGCGTATTGCGATTGTACTGAATTTTGAAGGTCCATTATAAGGTGTTACTTTGGTTTGACAATATGTTAATTTTGCTGCATTTCTTGTGTGTAAAACCACACATGATGCTCTTATGTATTCTTCTTAATGGTTGGTTGGTTGGTTGGTTGGTTGGGATAAAATCACCCTTTTGCATTGTTCATTTCCTGTGAGTAGCATGCTTCTTCAATCACTCAAATAACAAGGATTTCAGTGTTTCTTTTTCGTTCCTAACTAGATTGTCTCTATCCATACTGTTGTCAATTGGCCTTGAATCTTTCCCCTCAAATTTCTATGTGAGTTTCTCTTTCTTGCCAGAAAATGTTGGGACACATAGCATGGGAATATGGCTATAAATGATATCTGGTTTCTTTTTCTGTCTTTATGCAGCACCAAAGCTTGCTGATTGGTGAGGGTCGCAACACTTTATACTGGAGTATGTTTTGTTTAAGTCTTTGGCATGTTATGTGTTCTGCCAAAAGTGGTGATAATGTGGGCTCATGCCACTTAGGTTTGCTGCTTGTCACAATTTGTTTTTGGAACAAAACAGTAGATACGGTCGACACCTTGTTCTTCTTTGGTATCATTTTATCAAACTTTTGACATGTGACATGCTCCAGGCCTTGGTCCCCAATCAAACATCACTTGGTGTTTGAACTTTCAAACATGAATAATATGATTTGTAAAGGCAGGTGCAGTCAGTAGGAAACTGTAGAGTGTGCTGCTCCTAGACCCCACTCAGAATCAAATATCACTAAGAATTAGAGTTCTATCCGCATGTACAGTATAATAGTTGTATCCTGAACTTTACAATTAGAAAAGAAAAAGAACAAAAAAAAAAAAGAGTAAAAAGACCAGGACTCTATAGTGTTCTGTAGTTGTGTTGAGCGTGTTGCTTTGTTGAAATTCATTTAACCTCTCCATCCAGCATTTGCACAACCTTAAGGTCAATGTTTCTTGGGGCTTCAGAGATTCTGTGGCTTGCTCCAAGGTCGGTTTCTTTGTATGCATAAGGGTTGGTCCTTCAAGTTTATGTAGAATATTATCGGTGTAGATAACTTGTATAAAATCAGTTAATTGACCAAAAACAGAGGGAATATTATTTCCCTGTATGGACAGCATCATCTGAAGCATGATAAATTGTTACATAAGTTGTAGAAAGTACAGCAGGTACTTATCTTCTTTGTTCTTTCTTTTTATTATTCCTTTTTATCTTTTAAAACCTTTTGCTTCTGCTTTTTTCATACTTTAGCCTGTGGTATTTGTCTTTCCTTCATATACCGCGTAAGGTTATCTAATTTTAAGGGGTTTTCCACAGTTAATTCACCCCATGGCAGCTGAGTTGGGGCATAAGGCCAGCTGGGGTTGCTGCCTGCTGAAAGAATCGATAATGGAATTTTGCAGGCTTCAGGAACCTACAAACCCCATTAATCAGGTCCAGGGAAAATAGCAGCATCTGCAAATGCTGAACAAATTCAGAAGCCGATTGTGGCGTGGGGTTGAAACAGTTGAGAATCTGTGGGAATCATCCCTTGTTTCTTCTTGCAGTGACATGTTTAACTTCCAGGCCCTGTTTTAGATCGACAGAGCAATGCAGAAATTGTACTTGTCTAGAGATTGCAGTTCAGAAAATCACTTCTTTATTTATAATGTATTCCAAATTTGTTAATGCAGTGCAGAATCTAAAATGATTGGCAGTCTCACTGTGATCATACTTTCGACATACTAATAAGATTTTTGCTCCTTTGGGTTCAGAGGTGACATCAATAGATAACTTTAGGTCCCCAACATGGTTGACGGGTGGTCTGTCTCATATAGTTTGAACTAGTGGTGTCAATTCTTATTTGGATGTCGGTTTGGGTTTGGGTCGTGTCTGACTCATGAATATAAGACTATATATAGTTCAACCGTTATCTTATCATTTTAATTAAACAAGTCAAAATCTTCAATTTTAACCCTCTAATTTTGTGTTGGGTTTGTCGGATTCGCGAATTGTGTAAAAAAAATTATCAGTTTTAAATGTCGCTTGTCGGATAAAGATCATGTCGAAACATGAGTGTCTAAGACTCATTAACTCTAAGCCGCTAATTTCTTATCTGATTTGCAGGTCTTATCAGATTTGCTGGTCTTGTAAAATATTGTGACCAACATTAAAGATGTCTTAAGGAATCTAATAGAATGAAGCCACTCTTAAGCAATTTGATACTGAAGCTTGTCGGTGACTTTGATATTCTATATTTTGTAGAATTTGAAACAGGACTACATTTTCTGGCAAAAATAAAAATAATAATAATAAAAAAAAGGTCTACACCATTTTATTAAATTATATCTTTAATTTTGCTTCGGTGTAACTAGCACATTATCTCCATCATTGGGCTATATGAGATCTTTAGGAAATATTAGAGCCTAGCCAAAATAAGCCCGTTTGGCAACCATCTCTTCCCTTATTTTTATTTCTACTAAAAATAAAGTCGAGACTTTTTTTCAAACTAATATCAAACAACTATTTTTACTTTTATCTCACAAAAAATTTAACCTTATTTTTACTTTATATTACCTCAATTACTTCAAAAATTCACGACAAAACTCTGTACCAAACACTCCACGACCAAATAACCCCAAAATTTGAGCATAAACTTCACAAAATGCACAAAGAAGCTCTTTAGACTCTAGTAGGCTAAACTCCCAATGAGCAAAGCAGGAATCAAGCTTAGCAATGATTATATCTCAAAGAATGAGATCTTTATCACTCCACTGGTGGTATTGAAGGAAGCAAACCAATCAAATATTTTGTCCTTACTAAGTTTGAGATGATGCTTTTTTTTTTTTTACTTTATGTATAATGTGTAAAAGCTCTATGATCAACAAATTTGCCTCTAAAGTCAAAAAGTGGCAAGGAAAACATCCCAACATGCTTCCTCATGGAGGATAAAGAAAGAATCAAGGAAAGAAAAAGAGGCTCATAACCCAATGGCATGTCTAGGTTACTCCCATTAGCTTCAATGGGAAGTGGGTGGGTAATAATTTGTTTAAGGTAATTGAGAGCATAATTGTCAACGGTTGTGTGCTCATGCTGTTCCTCGAGGTTCTGCCAACACTTGTTTTTATGTTGTACCACTTCTCTATCATGGTTTCTTCGGCCACCTTAGCATCCATTGCCAATTTGGCATGTTATATGTCCTTCACACTAATGATATCAATAACATCTAACGGGTAGGTTTGTTAATGTGATTTGAATGATTTTTTATTTTTACTTAAAAAAGTATTCTGACGTAAAAGTGAAAATATGTTTTTATTTTATTTTATTTTGAGTTATTTGTTAATGTATTTATTTAAGAAATCAGAAAACAAAATACAAATTTTTTTTTTTTTTTTTTTTAACAAATATGGTTGCATGCATCTCATTCCCGAGTCTCTTGGTTTATGGAAATCAACAAGAGAAGGTTTGCTTGTTTTATGCATGTTGAAAATAGAGGGGCTCTCACATGAGCACGCCCCTCTCTATTCAAGGCGGGCAATACAACACCCGACTTGTAAAATATGATTGGCAGGCATAGCGCCTATCAGTTACATTTGACAAGTGTTATTTTTGTCAGATAGTTTTTCTAAGGAGTAACTACTCCAAACTACTCTCTCCCCGTTAACAAGGTGAGACTATATATAATCTCCTATTAAATGGGTTAAGATAAGAAATTTAAGAACTAATTTTACTGGACACCAAGGATAGTGGCTCTTCAGATGCCATATCAACCTAAATAAATACTATTAACGTAGAAACACATCACTGTAAATATTAATATAATTCCTATTTTTAGAAATCAGGGTTCAAATTATGTCCTCGAACAATCAAAGTTCAGCTTTTTGTGACATACTTCAAATACCTGGTGAAGAATCAGTTAGTCGACCACCGAACTTCAGATCGAGGGAGCCTGCAAAGAGGAAGAGAATCAAGCACAAAAAACCTTAACGGGTGTGTTGGCGGGAGATCACCCTGATGCTTAAGCCAGTTTGTGATTAAAAAGGGGCATAAAGAATTCAAAGGGAAAGAGAGAATTTTAGGTCATATAATTTCAAGGTGACCTCTATCGGGCTCACCCTGGGCTAGGGGACCCATTACACCATATAATTTTTTGAGTAAGCCTTGAAACTTCTTCACGTCTACTCTATACCATTGATTTGACAAATGTGTTCTGGCTGATGAGCTCGTAAAAATATAGCTATGAATCTCAAAATACACCAAGGTAATGAAACTAAATGTTCTAAACTTCACATTGTTAAAGCCCAAAAGAAAGGGGCTCAAAAACTGAGTGCTTATACGGTAAGTCTGTAATGGGTTATATATTCCAGTAATTTCACTATATATATATATATATATATATATATATATATATATATATATATGCTGGTCAAAAACTATTTTAGTCAAAAGTTGTACCTTGTGTTTGACAAATCCATTATAACCCCCCTGAAAGATTATTAGGAAAAAAGCAAAGACGAAAAGATTACTTCTCCTTTGACTTGGTTGAAAAATAATGTGGTAGGATCCAAGGGGTTTTAACGAGAGAACTTAGAAAATAGACAAGAAAATGAGAGAAAACAGAGAAGATAATGATTGCTTCGAGGGGATCAAGCCTCTAATATTTGCTTCAAGTAAAGGTAATATTTTCCTTAATGATTTAGTCATACGGCATCTACGTACATCTTATTATAGGCAAAAAACAAGCTAAATAGGAAAATAAGAAATCAGGAAATAAATCATAATAAAGACAAACGTAATTTGCAAGAAAATAGTCCTTAGAAGGAAATTAACGTAGTGACCAAGGGGAAGATTCAGAGAAGGTTCTCGAGAATTCTATCATAATAAAATTTGATGAAAACAAAAAAAGAATGAAGAGAAAGTAGCAAGTAAAAATTGAGTCCACTGCTTGGCAAGTAAAAATTATCCAACCGATCTTTGTGCGTGATGTAAGCCCTCTCTCTCTCTCTCTCTTTTTAAAGCTGGTTTTCAAGACCAAAATGTATTTAAAATAGATGCATAGTTTTTCATAAAACTCGTATATTAAAGCGCCGTAGAAGAAACAACGGTTATAAAATCATTTTACTTAGAGAAAGACTTTTCATAATAGGATTCAAACTACAATACTTTGCATTTTCCTTTCCAAAATTATGTAGATTGTATGTCAGTTGAACCAAAACAGGCTAGAGCAAATATCATATTCAAAACAAATATATATAGAACATAAGCATTTCTGTATTTCATTAATTAATTTTTAATTTGTTAAGCATATTGCCCCCACTTAACTACTAAGTTTGCTAGTTGTATTACCCCATCTTAGCACTAGGCTTACTGACCTCGTCTAGATAGGGTTCGAATGAGATAACGATCGAGCCTCTCGAGTCTCCTTATAAAAACATCTCGTCTAAACGGAGTCTGAACGAGATACCAACTAAGCTTCACTGACTCTATTTTATCTCGCATCTCGTTCAGACAGGACTAGAAGGTCATCGAACATGCATCGTGTAGAAAGTCACATATACGCTATTACTCAAAAAAGACCAGTCAAGTTGCAATTTGAGCTTCTTAAAATCACTTATAAATCATAGTCTCACATAATGAGGAATTAATGTGGGGACTTAGCACCGATAAACTTCTTTTTTAATCTACCTACTTCATATTGACTTTTTACGACTCTCTCGAAATAACCGATTTATTATTTTCTATGTTTTTATTATTAGTGAATTCGCATCACATTTTTCCACCATGTCTTTGTTGAAATGTGCTCCTTGGCGGTAACCATCGTAAATCTCACCAACACATACGTCAAGATAATTCTCCAGCTAGCATTTTATCTTGGGTTTGTGCAGTAGCAACAACGAAAATGGTGCTTTGGCTTTTCTTACCCATGTTTCTTTCACAATAGACAGGCTAATAAACAACAAAAGAAGTATGTTATTATGTGAAACATGCATAATAGCAAAATTTCTTTCATTAGAGTAATTATTCTTGCACACGAAGTGTACATACTTTGTATACAAATCTGACGTGAAAATGGGGGTTTTTTTTTAAAGAAAAATAATAAGTGTCGGACAAATCAGATTTGTGTGCAAAGTGTGTACACTTTATCTGCAACAAACATTACTCATTTCATTAAATAAATTTCATTAAACAAGAATTGTGAGCACATTTAGGAAAAGTATGAATTTCAAGTTTGTCCGAACATGCAATTTTGGGCTTTTGGGGCCCACAACAAAAGTGCTTTGTATTTTTTTTAGAAAAAAAAAAAAAAAAAAAAAAAAAAGCTTTTAAATTGCTAAAAGTGTTTTTTAGGATCCCCAAACGCAGAACCAAACAGGCCTAAGTCTCCCCTCCACTCCGTAATTTTTGCAATCCCTAGTCTGGGAAGATTTTTTTATGAACTGCTTCATTAATGACCACCTTAAGAGAGGAGCAAGGAGAGGAAGATCTGGCTACTATTAATTTTATTTTTGAGACATATATTTAAAAATAATTATTAAAAATAAATAAATAAATAAATTCAAAGAATTCCTCTCGCAGCTATTCTCCATTACACAAATTATTGAGTTACGTTCTAGTTCTTAGCATGCTTTATTATAAAGTTTTAACAATCCATGCGAAAACAAGCTTTGTGGATAGGAGGTTTCATTGATTATTTCGCAAGGAATAATCAATGAAACCTTAAATCATAGCCAAGATGCCGCAGCTCAAAAATAAACTAAGAGTTCGTTTCGGTTTGTGATTTTAAAAAGTGTAATTTTAAAATGTACGATTTGAAAAAGTGATTTTTAAAAACGTAGTTGAGCGTTTGGCAAAATCGCAGTTTAACATTTAAAATCGTAAATTAACTTTTAAAATTCTGCGTTTTCAAAAAAATACTCACTTGCGTTGAATTTGAAAAAGCAGTTTTATGCGTTTTTAAATCGTAATTTTTTAAAAACGCAATTCTCAAACGATTCATTTTCTGCGATTTTGTTTAAAATCGCATTTTTTATCTACAAAATTGCAATCTCAAACGCACTCTAAATGTGACAAGTAAATGAAGTTAGCAAATTTTGTTTGATAACACTCTTCCTTTCTTTCTTTTGTTTTCTCTTTTTCAAAACAAAAAATATTGACAAACCAAAAGTATAAAATACTTGCAATTCACTTAAAACTATTTTTACATTCATGTCATATCATAACACTTTAAGAAAAAGAAAAAAAGAAAAAAAACCATCGTAAAAGCATTAACAAACAGAGCCTTACTTTTCATATATGATACGATCAATTCTTTAGTTCAGGTGTAAATACAAATTCTACCAAAAATTTCGATCCAAAATCACACCACACCAGCCTCTTGATCAGCCTACCAAAAAGACCCTTGAGCACAACTCGAGGGATGATGTCAACCTTAAACTACAGACAAACTAAGGCCAATGCGAGTGTGGAGTATTCGTATATGTGGGATAATCCTAGCTAGCTTTACATCATATTTACAAAAGGCCATGTTGATTCATGTTATTCCTCGACCGGTTCCTCGCCATCAGCCTGGTCATCGTCACTGTCAAATGTTTCAAGGGAAGATTTGCTCTGGCTCTGCAGTCTCATACGTCTAGGAATAAACACGTTGTAGTAATAACTCAAAATGCTTTTCTTGGACTTTGATGGAAAACGCTTCGAGGCTAGCTTCCAAAAGTTGGCTTCCTTCCACAGTGGATTCGCTTTGACAAGAGATTCAAATCTCCTTTGATCTTCCAATGTCCATGACTTCGAAACGGCTTCTTCTCCCATCTCATCAAACTTCCAACACAGGAAAGCAGGGCCAATCTCGGATTGCAAAAGGAGCCTTCCTTTACGAACATGGCGCTTAACGCAATCAGCAGACCCAGGAGAGACACAAGAGCAAGCGTCATGTCTCCCTTTCCCAACTGCTTTCTCAGTGGTTTCTGTACTCATACCTTCCATGGGCAAAATTCTGGTGCCCAACCACTTCAAATTTTCTGAATCATCATCACCACTATAAATATTCTTCCTCTTATCTTGGCCTGTCCACTCTGGAATTTCAGCCTGAAACTTGGAACCAATGGGAATAACAGGTCTACGGAGATGATCACCACTAGAAAGTATCCTCATTGCTGAATCAATGAAATCTGCCACGGCTACAGGGTTTTGAACACTATCAATGATCCCCAGTGCTCGTTGAAATTTCGGATTTGGTTCCTCCGAGCTTGAGGAATCTGAACTGTGAACCAAATCATTGAAATTCGACTGTGGTGCATCCTGGGTGGTCAAGCTTGGCGGGCTTGGACCATTAACGGATCTAAGACTGTCATTTAAAGGATAACCGTTACTTATGGAACTGCATTTTGTTCCATCAGTATTCACACGCCTCCCTTTAAAGCTATCCTCAAAAGTCAAAGTACTGCATGAACTGTGTGAGTTAAAGACAATTTGCTGCTTATGACTTTCAGTTGTGTCACCTGAATTGAGCGAGTTAGAAACAGAAGAAAACTGTGTATTTCCCAATTTTTTGACATTTTGATTATCAGATTCCTTTGGAGCCAATGTAGAAGCAGCTGTCAACTTAGTACCTCCTATAAACTGTTCAAATATCCTCTTTCTCTGAAGAAAAGGAGGGAAAAGGTCGTTTCCTTAGAAATGGAAAAAGAAAAAAATCAGGGTGGGGGGGGGGGGGGTAGTGGAAAAAAAGAAAACCACATAGAATTAAAATTGACAAATCACAGAAATGAACTGGGTGCATCTCAAGTCTAATGCTAAAAGAAAGATAATTATAAGTTGATGATGTTGCCAGATCCAAACGGACATTTGTGGAAAAGTTTTAATCAGTAACCCAAGGAACAGAACATTCAGAACTACCAAATCAAGGACTCAAAGAGCTCCCCGCCTTGAAAATGTGAGTTTGTCACCATTGCTGTCTATTACATGTACCAGATACATAAGTGCTGCTCTAGATGTCTTAAAAAATTACATTATTATAACATCTACTTCAAATCCATTCTTCAAATGATTTAACACCTGTCACCAAATAATTTCAAATCCAAACACCAAGAATCATCCTATCAACCCCTGGACTTCAATTACATCAATACATCAATGCTATTTAAACCTCAAGCAACAATTTGAACCTCAAGCTAAAATTAAAATCCTTTCTTTATTTTCATAGAGACATACATCTATCCAGTTTTTCCAAAGCATGCATAGCCTTCCTGTCAGGGTCATAATTTAATTATCTGAGGTTGGTCACATCAATAATCCTGATTCACAGGAAGTTATGTCCTTTCTCACTGCCTCTCGTTTTGGTTGACAACATTTATCTTATCCTCCATCAGCATCAACTTTCACTTCCAAATGATTAAATTCCTTTCTTAATGTGTATTTCATTGTGTATCTACTCAATTATACTAACACCATCATTTGGAGTTCATACCTATTCTACAAAACATATTGCTTTTCAATAAAACTAAGGGTTAAATCCAATTTTAGTACCTCTGGTTGTAGTTTTGTCAAAAGGCTACCCGTGTTCTAAAAAAGTGGTAATATTGCCATGTGTACATCACTTATCTCCTACTTCACACGTTATCATCACTTGCCACGTCAGTATTTAACATATTAATTAAGTAAAATAAATTGTAAATTACAGTCATACCCTCGTGTAAAAAATATTCTAAAATTACCCAACTCTCCACCCATGTCTCCAGCTTGCATGTAGATCCACCACTCATTGAGGGGAAGGTTGCAGAGGTCACAGAGCTCCACGACCCTCTCTGTGAGGGGTGGGTTGCGAAGGTCGAGTGCATCGCAGAGGCTCCACGACCCCTATGGATTTGGTCACTTGGTGTATTCGGTTAGGTTTAGTGGTTGGATTTCATCTATTGACCCTGTCAATTTGATTGTCAAAATCAAGCCAATACCATCCAAAACAGGGGCGGAGCCAGAAATTTTTTTGGGGGGGGGGCGGGTTTATATAGTCCTTCTATACATGCTTGGATGAGTTTTTTTTCGGTTTATAATTAAAGTGTTGCATTTTAATTAGTACTTCTACTTAAAAGGACATACATAGTTTTGTTGTTTTTGTATACTTATTTTGTAAGCTTCTCGATAATTTTAACTAGAATAAATACTTAAAATATATATATATATATATATATATATATATATATATATAAATTCTATCAATTAAAAACAAATATAGCAATACATATTGATTAATTGGACAAATCAAAGACAAATGAAATATAGCAACAAAAATATAAAAAAATTTTATCATTGAAAACAAATATAGCAACACAAATCAAACACAAATATCTAACTAATCCAAGTAGCCACTCCTACGCCTAGAAAGAAAAATATCAACACAATTTTTTTTTATTTTTTTTTGAAGTAATATCAACACAAATTAAATGTATAGAGATACTTTGAAAGAAAAAGCAAAACAAGGAATGCACTAGAAAGTTTAGAATACTCTCAAGACTCAAGAGACACATGGTCCCACCGACAGCTCCCACCACTCCTACGCCTGACGCCCCTCATCCTTCCATTTTTTTTTTCTTTTCTTTTTAAAAGGTGTTCAGCCCTTTATCCTTATCTAGTTATCTTCTTCACAAATCAGACCTTTTATTTTATTTATTTTTTCTTGTTAAAAGGTGTTTGGACCAGTTCGGGCTTTATCTTCACGAATCAGAGTATGAAATATCAGACTTTTCCTCTTCTAATTTCTCTCTTCAACCTCAAATGGTAGTCAAAGCTCAGTCTTCACGCCTTCAACCTCACACCATCTCAATTCTCAAAGAAATCACAGAATCAAACCCAGACTACTACGCCTACGGATTTTTCTTTTAGAAAAGCTTCAAATTTCAAAGCGAAATAGAGAAGTAAGAGCAGATTTCTCACAGTGAGTGTTGACTGCTGCTGGTGGTGTGTGGATTGATGGACGGGGCGGGCGACGGTGGATGCACAGCCAGATCGTGGACCTCGACACCTCGTGGTGTTTCCAAAGCAGTTCTTCTCAGAGACTCGGACTCAGTTCTCTCACCTCTTGGTATTTTCAAGCACTGCGTTTTTTTTCTTGAGGTTGGATGACAGTGTGTCAATGTGAGATTGAGGGAGAGAAATGTGAGATTTGTTGTAATTTGTTGTAAAGTAGATTTTGCACCCTTTTTTTTTTTTTTTTTTTTCTTCTTGTGCAGTGTGATTCTTTGATTTACATTGGCTTGCCGTGTTGGAGAAGATCTGCTGCTGACTGCAGATTTTTTTTTATTTTTTTTTTATTTTATATATTATTATTATTGTCGCAACCATATCAGACTCATGTTGGGAAATGGATCTAGGATCCGTTTTTGGGATGATGTGTGGTGTGGTGAGGTGCCTCACAAGGAAGCTTTCCCAGTTTTGTATGATATTGCACGTGACAAGGATGCTCTTGTAGCAGACCATTTGGTTGTGGTGAGTGGGTCTTATCAGTGGGATGTTAGCTTTTTCTGAGCGGCCCATGACTGGGAGGTGAATGTTTTGGCCTCTTTTTTCTCTTTGTTGTACTCTTCCAGAGTGAACTACGAGGGGGAGGATAAGCTTTGGTGGTCTCCTTCTCACAAAGGGAAATTTGATGTTAGATCTTTCTATAAGACTCTTGCTTGCAAAGAAGCTATTCATTTTCCTTGGAAAAGTATCTGGCGGACCAAGGTTCCTTTGAAAGTGGCTTTCTTTGCTTGGACGGCAGCGCATGGGAAGATCCTTATTTTGGACAATCTCAGGAAGAAGCGGGTCATAGTGATTGATAGATGTTGCATGTGCAAAATGAATGGGGAGTCAGTGGATCATCTTCTTCTCCATTGTGAGGTTGCTCGCGCTTTGTGGAACGCCATCTTTAGTCGCTTCAGTTTGTCTTGGGTTATGCCTCTTCGGGTGGTAGATTTATTCGCTTGTTGGTGGACGGGTGGCCGCTCCCGGAGTGCAGTCGTGTGGAAGATGATCCCTTGTTGCCTTATGTGGTGCTTATGGAGGGAACGCAATGATATGCAGTTTGAGGACAAAGAAAGAACTACTGAGGATCTCATTTCCTTTTTCTTTCATTCTTTGTACTCTTGGTCGGCTGCGTTCCTCGCACCCTTATCGTTTAGCTTTAATGATTTCCTTATATTGTTTTCTACTTCCACTTAGATGCCTTTCTTGTATACTTCCTGTGTACTTGATCGCGCATTGCGTTTTTTAATGATATTTCTCTTACTTATCAAAAAACATCTGTTGCTTACAAAAACAAAAAACAAAAAACAAAATCAAAAAATCTGCTGCTTGTTGCTGGGTTTTTAACAAATTTTTTTTTTAGGAGGGGCCAGAATTTCATTTGGGGGGGCCATAGATACTTAATCTTTAAAAAATAAAAATAAATAAATAAAAAAATAAAAATAAAAAATTAAGAGGGTTGAAATTTTTTGGGGGGCCATGACCTCTAACGTGCCTCTGCCCCTGATCCAAAAGGCAAGTGCTCAGCTCCAATTGTCAGTATGGCTGTGAAAAAACCTGCAGGACCCAAACCGACCCGATTCTTCAACTTCCAACACTTGTTGGCTCAATCATTGGAATATATATATATATGTTCAACAAGTTGGGTCGAAAATCAGTAACTGGGCTTGAGTTTCTAACTTTCAACCTAACCCAGTAGTTAATCGTATAAATGCCTTCTTATAAACCTTAGTTGTTTTCCTCTAAAACCCTAGTCATTTTCCCCACCGCTTAGCTCTTTGCCCTTCTCTCTTGGTCCCTACGTAGCCGTGACATTAACAATCATATTGAAGCTCTCCACCTCCAAGGTACTTAGTCTTCTCAATTAGGGTTTTGATGAAGATCCGCATCCCTCCCCTCAGTCGAAGGACCAAATGCAAGGACTATTCCCTGTGGATGTTGTAATCAGCGAGTACAACCATCCTCTACTTGCTCCTCGACAAAGATCAATCACTGTGGATTGAAAGGGATGCCTTCCTTGTCTTGGACTTAGCCTTAACATTGTTGATGGTGTCAGAGTAATGAGAACGGGAGGGTGATGGTCTTCCAAATTAGGGGTTTCAGGAAAATCTACATGCCACCATGGAGACAAGGGACACGCTAGAGAGTCGACTCCTTTTGTATGTTTAAGTCAGTGAGGGTGTGACCATCAAAGTCGCCTCCGCCCAATGTTTTTCCTTGCTGAGTTCACAAATCTTCTCAACTATCTAACCCAATTCCAATCAAAGATATCAGTCTCTATTCGACTCAAAAACCCTCATGGGGTGGGTTGACTTGGAATAAATTCTCAATCCTGACTTCTGTCGAATCGAAAGTGAAAAGAGGGGGAATTCAGATCCAATTTGATCAATCCCCACCCCTAGTTGTCTATACCTCAACATGAAAACTGAACTACCCAACAAGACAATTGGAACCAATGTGAAAAAAGGGGGGAATTCTGATCTTCCCGACTATCTAACCCAATTCCAATCAAAGGAT
Source organism: Alnus glutinosa (assembly GCF_958979055.1). NCBI lineage: Eukaryota > Viridiplantae > Streptophyta > Magnoliopsida > Fagales > Betulaceae > Alnus > Alnus glutinosa. Next base: position 26,921,375 of record NC_084892.1, read on the forward strand.
ATCAATGTCTATTCGACTCAAAAACCCTCATGGGGTGGGTCGACTTGGAATAAATTCTCAATCTTGACTTCTGTCGAGTCGAAAATGAAAAAAGGGGGGAATTCATACCCAATTTGATCACTCCCCACCCCTAGTTGTCGATACCTCAACATGAAAACTGAACTACAACAAGACAATTGGAAATTGACCAGTGTCAATAAATTTTAGGTTCGTCAATTGGTCAAATCCAATGCTCACCCCAACATAGGACATAGCTAGTCTATTATAAATTTTCCCATCAACTTAATGATCATCATGTAAAAATGCTCTAATTTTGCAGGTGACATTCTCTTTAATCTGTATCAAAGAATTTCAATCTAAGATATTGGAATTATCTATTCACAATCAACTTTTGCTACTCTTTGACAGTGGAAGGTGGACTATGGATTAACCATGTTAGCCCAAAGAGATCTCGAATCCACCAGAAAATAAAGAACACTCTCCGGAAGAAACTTGACTAAAATATTAGTGATGAATGGATAAGAAGGACTATGTTTACCATAAAGTGTTTTCTCTTCTCAAACACAAAAACACGCTTTTCCAAAAACATTTATCAAACAAAACACTTTTCAAACCACAAAACACAACAAACTTCATGCATCTTATAGAGATATTTTGAAAAAAAAAAAAAACAAGTATTTATTTTTCAGGTGTGGAGGCCGACTTATTACCTAAAAAAAGAATATAAAGAGAGGTAGCCGCACGACCACCCCCAACGAAGGAGATTTGTTGCTGAGCAGCCACTCTCTTTTTTATTTTATAAGTAGAAAAAATATCCACACTTGAAACGGTTAGTTAGTGCAGAGAAACAGTTACACATGAACATAGTAAAAAGTACAAAAACTAGAGAAGACCTGGAGCATTCCTAATGAGCTCCTCAAACTTAAACTAAATTTGAGGAGAAAACTCAACTTTTTCTAGTTTAGGTAGCCACTTTTTAAAAACATCGAACATCCAACTCCCTAAATCTTTCTCTATTTCATTAAATATTCTTTTTTATTCTTCTAGAGCAACAACCTGCAGGCTTGGTAACCCAAAAAGCTCAATCGGCAACTCCCCAGATAGCTTTTGCTTACTCAAATCAAGAATTGTTAGCTTCATCAAACTCCCAACACTCGTCGGAACCCTCCCTAAAAACCCACAATTACTCAGGTTCAAAGCCTGCAATTTGCTCAAGTTCCCGATATTGAACAAAACTCTACCGGAGAACCTATTAGTACTAAGATTCAGAGCACTAAAATTGCTCAGATGCATTATCTCTTCCGATACATTGCCAGTGAGATTATTTTGCTCAAGTTCAACATTTCAAGCTCAAAGAGCCTTCCAAGCTCCACCGGAATCGAACCGGAGAACATATTTCTTCCCATGGATAACAACTTCAAGCTCCTCAGTCCCTCCAAAAACCAAGGAACTGAACCTGAAAATCGGTTCCCTTCAAGATTAAGTACCCGTAACAACTTCAAGCAGCTTAAATACAAATGCTCCAATCCTCCCAGATCTGGTTCACCCTCTCTCTTTCTAGAGGGGAGGGGGAGAGAACGAAATAACATTAAAAAATTAAATGGCTAAACGTTTTGGCTCTTGATATATGGGAAGGGTTTTTGACCAAAAAAAAAAAAAAACTAAAATGGAGAAAGAGAAGAGGGCTTGATAAATGGCTGTTTTGTGAGTTTTTTGGGAAATGCTAGAAATAGAGAGCTAAGAGCATCTCCAATAGAATAGGCAAATGGTTCATAATAGTCAAATGACATTTTTCGTCTCCAACAGAATAGACAATAGATTTTTTTCCTTCTGGTGTGAATAGTAAATAGGATCTTCTGCCTATTCACTATTCACACTACAAATTTATCTCTCTCTCTCTCTCTCTCTCTTTCTCTCACCTTTTCCCACACAATAATAATTAAATGCAAGTAGAGAGTAGAATAGAGAATCTGTTGGAGATAATATAGAAAAAAACAGTAGCTAAAATAGAAAGTTGTACTTTTTCGATAGCTATTTTGACTATTATTGCTGGAGATGCTCTAAAGTATGAATTCTCCTGGCCAAGTCAAGTGAAACTCTTAAAAGTATATAAGACAAAGCACAATACTTGACAAATCTTGAAAATATGGAAGAATAGGATTTATTGATAAACACGTTAGCAAGAAAAAGATAAAGATTATAACAATCACTCTTTAACTTATTTTCCAATACAAATAAGACTCCTTAATGAAATAAACTTGAAATGAAATCAAACTCTAGAAAACTTCAAGGTTGATAGCTCATTCATTCTAGAGACTCCTAATGTTGACAAACAAAGAACAATTCTTTTAATACAAAGATAAACAATAAATTGTATGGAGCTTACCGGATGACATTCCCCATTACATGAAAACATCGATTTCCGCACTTTGAGACTTCGGTTCCAGATTTTCCGAAATGAATCCTTCGATGCATCTGGATTGCAAGGGTCCAAGGCTAGTCCCTTCCACCACGCTAACATGTCCCTATGAACGGATGAGCTGGGCAAAATGGCTTCCTCACGTCTTCTCTGCTGCTCACGATTGTTACGACTTTGCAATCTTCCCATTCTAGCAATGTGTGTCTTCGTAATCCTCTTGAATTCGGAGCTGAAATCAGGACAAGAGGAACCTTAGGGTTTGGTTCCTTCAACTGGGTGACCCCAACCCTGAAACATGGTGTTAGAAGATATTCAAAATATATACCGAATATAATATTATCTATTTATATTTTCTAGTTTAGGTCAATTTATGTCGAGTAATGCTACATATCATCCTCTTGTCCCAAAAATTGATGTGGCTCTTAAAATCACCATTGGATCAAAATTCAATAATGATCTATCATAAATTCAATGGTGATATTAAGAGCCACATCAATTTGTGAGGACAAAAGGAAGACAAAGGGATGATGTGTAGCATTACTCATTTATGTTTTCTAATATAAGTCGATTTAAGTTTATTTATACAAGCTTGATTTATTCAACTATAAATAAAGGCATATATATTATAAACAATTATATTATTCAGCACAATATAATCTTTTAGGCTTTATCAAGAAGACACAAGGAGGACATGGATCCTTATTGAGTCTGTCCAAGATTGATTTAACTTTTAAAATTATAATTAGATCAAAATTTAATAATGATCTATCACATATCTAATAGTGATTTTTAAAGTTAAATCAATTTTGAGAAGACTCGGTTACGACTAAAATGGATTTTTATTACATATAAAGGCTTTGAGAAACAAAAATGTGTACGGTTAAAAAGTCAAAAAGTAATTATTTGACCTTCTTTTTTTTTTTTCAAAACACACTTAAAAAAAAAAAAAGCTTGAAAGTTAACTTTTTTTCTCAAAATCACTTTGTGGATATCATATAAAAACTTTAGCTTTATTTCCAAACAATCTTAATAAAAAAAATTGAAAACAAAAAAATTATCTATTCTATCTACTTATTTTTCAATGCAAACTTCAACATATTATTTATTTTATTCTCTACTTTCTTTTACATATTATTTTCATTTTTTAAAATTACATTCTCCCTCGAAGAGAAAGAAATAAATGAAAAATATTAGAAAAAGGATAGTAGCAAGAGATGATATCGGGTGTGTTTAGTAAATGGTTGTGTTGTTAAATTTTTGTTTGAATAGTAGTAAAAAATTATTGATATGATATAAAGTATAAAAAAGTTTAAAATTGTTTTATAGAAAAGTGAAAATGTTTTGTTTTGTAGTATTTTTTTTTTATTTAAGTTAGAATGTTTTGAATTTGACTTTTTTAGAAGTGATTACAAAAAAAATAGAGAAGGAGATGAGAGTTTTGCCAAACACACTTATCAATGTATTTTAGCTAGCCTCTAGCTAATCTGCCGAAAGCGAAAAGCGGCAAAATTAGCTAAATTCAACTAATATTGACATTTTAGCTAGTTTGTTGCGATTTTGCATACTAAAAAAGCAATTTATAAAAAAATTATGGAAAATATATCGTTTGAAAGTACGTTTTTTAAAACTGTGGTTTGAAAATGTGAAAAAATCTATGTTTTCAAATCGTAGGCGATAATGTGAATTTTAAAAAATGCACGATTTAAAAGTTAAACTGTAATTTTAAAAGCTAAACTATAATTTTATCAAACACTAAACTACGTTTTTAAATTGCATATTCTAAAGTCGTTATTTTTTTAAATGGCAATTATGAAATCCCAAAACCAAGTGAACTCTTAAAATAAAAAGATGATAAAATTTTAAACAAACATATTGTTGATAAGACTCTACTAAACAATAGTTGGAGTCGGCAACTCCCCTAGGATCCCTCATTCCTGGTTAAAGAGGATCAATTTGGGCCTTGAATAGCTTGATGCCCTATTTCCAACCATTGAGCAAAATGCGGCAAAAGGAAGGAAAATTCATGAGCAGACCCCAACACTTCCACCCTACTTGTAATTGAATAATGTTAGAAACTATATTTTTTCCACACTACTATCACATTCTCCTAACATGATGGTGCTAATCAACCCCATCCTTCTAACATGACAATACTAATCAAACCTTCTTTTTTTTTTTTCTTTTTTTTTTTTTAAAAAAAAAAAAAAAAAGAAAGAAGAAAGAATGTCACCACAACAATGTGGGATAATGGTGTACGTTTGGCATTTGCATATTAAAAGTGCAATTTTAAATTAAATTTTCAGAAAATGTATATGTCTGGAGTGCGTTTTTAAAATTTTTCATTTTTAAAAACATAGGAAAAATTTGTGTTTTTAAATCGCAGGCAATGAGTGTGTTTTTAAAAACGCGTAATTTTTATGGTCCGTTTGTGTTTGCAATTTCAAAAAAAGTGTAATTTAAAATAACGATTTAAAAATGTGCAATTTGAAAAAGTGATTTTTAAAAATGCAGTTAAGCGTTTGGTAAGATCGCAATTTAGCCTTTAAGATCGCAGTTTAGCCTTTAAAATTATGCGTTTTCAAAAAAGCACAATCTTACTTGCGATTTGAAAAGACAGATTTTCTGGTTTTCAAATCGCAATTTTTAAAAACGCGTTCCCAAAGGATTTATGTTCTGCGATTGGGTTTAAAATCACACTTAGGGTCCGTTTGAGTTTGCGATTTCAAAATAGCGATTTTAAAATGTGCGATTTGAAAAAAGTGATTTTTAAAACGCAGTTAAGAGTTTGGCATAATCGCAGTTTGGCCTTTAAAATCGCAAGTTAGCCTTTTAAAATACTGCGTTTTCAAAAAAGCACCACATTGCCTGCGATTTGAATAAGCACTTTTCTACGTTTTCAAATCGCAATTTTTTAAAAAAACAATTTCCAAACGGTTTATTTTCTGCGATATGGTTTAAAATCGCACTTTTTTTCTACGAAATTGCAATCTCAAACGCACCCTTATTGTCTACGAAATCGCAATCTCAAACGTACTCTTAAAGCTTAAACTACGATTTTTACCAAATGCCTAATTGCGCTTTTGAAATTTTTTCATTTTCAAATCATGCATTTTAAAATCACTATTTTAAATTGCAAATCCTAACAAACCCAATATAATATTACAGAAAAAATAAATAAATAAAAGGATAAAAAGTACCAACTCCTGTCAGACAAACTTCAGACCCATATAAAGCGTTCTCTCCACACAAATCGGGTAAGACTACGTCTTCGTTGGTGGGTATAACCCCAAAAAATTGTTTGTATCTTAGAGTTGATGGGATGCAACCAAGATCAAGGCACTTACTACTTAAGCCAACCCCTTTCGGGTATTTGGCCTCAAAGATTAACTAATCAAATTTGAAGAATTTATTATTTTATTTTTTGATCAAATTTTAATTTATGAGATGAGTGTTAAATTTGGTTATAGAAAAATTGGGAATTCAAATCGCTTAAATCTTTTAAAAAGAACAATAAATGTAAATTAAAAATGTTTTCTTGAAAAGAAACAACTAAATTCTAGTAGGGTTTGAGACGTACCTCTTAGTTGAAGTGATTTTTGAACTCCTTAAAAAGAACAAACCTTTCTCTCCTCCACGCCACACTTCTGCTTCTTCTTTTCAACTTTGGGTGAATGTGAAGGAAAAGGTCTGTATTTATATAGAGAAGCCTTAAAGGAAAAGCCCTAAATAAGACTTCTACTAGGAAACAAACTCATAAAGAATCTTATAATATTTAGAATTTGTATTGATTTAGAATTCTTAGCCTATACTATCAGAGTAGATTTCATCAAATCTTCAATCATTAACTTGAAATTAAATAATGAGTAATGATTCACTACCACCTAAATATACAACTTTTCACCACCTTGTCTATGTGGCAAGGTGGTCCCCCACTTTAATTTATTTTTAAAAAATAAAAAAACTCAAAAAGTAGTAGGGGACCACCTTACCACATAGGCAAGGTGGTGAAAAGTTGTATATTTAGGTGGCATTGAATCATTATTCTTAAATAATTTAGCTTTTTCCTTATGCTTTTATTACCATATTTTGGAAAAATCATATATATCTAGGAAAAAATATAAAAAAGCTCCATGAACTAACAACCGATTTTATAATAGCCCCATGAATTTTTAAGTGCACTAATATGACCAATCATATTACTAAAGTGTGTCAAAACTACCACTTTTGTCGAAATATTCATATAATACCTTTATTCTCTTAAAAAAAAACTATTAATATAAAACTAAAAAGTTAAAGAAATTTAAAACTTAATTTTTTTTTAATTAAAAAAAAATGGTGGCTCAACAACCACCCCAATTAAAAAAATTTAATTTTTTTTAACTTTTTAGTTATATGTGTGTGTGTGTGTTAACAGTGACACGTGTCATCATTTTATTGATGCTAATGTGACACACTAACGGAATCCGTCATAAATTTTGACGGAATTTGAGTGCAATAAGTAATTTAGTTTTATAAATGTATATTTTTAATATATTGATATTTTTTTTTATTAAAAGTGACACAAATCATCATTTTGTTTGTGTTAACGTTGACGCTAACAGAATCCGTCAAGTATTTTGATGTAATTTGATTACAATGACAAAATTGTTATTTTTTGCCTCCCTTGAAGACTTTTGAATTATTTTTTATTTTGCAGAGAGAGATTTGTAATTGAAACCAACCACATAAATTGATTTTTTATTTATCTTTTTTCTTTCTTTTATCTTTTTTTTTTTTTTTAAAAAAAATAGTTTAGTTTTTTTTTAAGAGATAAGGGTATTATAAGAATATTTCGACAAAAGTGGCTTTTTTGGCACACTTTGATAGTTTGATTGTGACATTCCACATTGCTTGGGTATGAGAATAGATATGTGCTTATATATATATTAACACCCTTCTTGACACAATGCGTTTTAAAGTCGTGATGGTCACGAACCTATCAGAATTGTGTTTTTATGAGAGTACTACCATGATGAGTAACCTCTTGGGAAGTCTGGTTTGGGGAAGCCAAAAGCAAACAATATTGTGTCATTGGGGGTGGGACGTTACAAATGGTATCAGAACCATTGCCTAGCCTGAGATGGGGAGAGCGTGGACAAACCCATGAGGGTCGCCAATGGGCATTCGTTGAGACGTCAAGAATGGGATGATCTCATGAGGGTCGCCAGTGGGGATGCTAGGTCCTAAAAGGGGGTGATTATGACATCCCACATCACCTGGGTATAGGAATGAATATGTGCTTATATGTATATTCAGATACTTATTGACACAACGCGTTTTAAAGCCGTGATGGCCTTGAACTTATCAGAATTCCGCAGTTAAGCATACTTCTGTGAGAGTAGTATCAGGATGGGTGGCATCTTAGAAAATATGGTTTGGAGGAGCCAAAAGCGGACAATATTATATCATTGGGGGTGGGTCGTTACATTGATGGGTTATATGAGTACACTTAAAAATTTTTAGGTGGTTATTTTAAAATCAGCTGTTAGTTCAGGAAGGCTTTTTTATATTTTTCCCTAATTTCTAAGTTTTCATTTGATTTGAATTTTCAATTTTAAGAATAAAATTTTTAGGTTTTGCATAAATTTCAAATAAGTATATCTGTTAGGGATGTACATGTAGATGTTGATGCAATTATTAGCAATAACCGCATCTGCATCCACATTATACAACTATCATTTTTAAGTAACCGCATCCACATCGTATCACGAGGTTACTAACTGTTATCCGCGTGATTATTGAATGCGGTTATTAGCCGCTATCCACATATTAGGTAATATACCAATTTTAGCCTTTTAGACATTCTTTGGACTTTTATTATGAAATAGTTAAAACAATTTTTAAAATATTGTGTGCATGTTTTTAATGTTTAAAGCATTTTTTTTCTAAGCCATAATGTTTTAAATGAAATCCATATCTTAATTCCATATTTCAACTTAAAAATAAGAAAGAAAATACAAACACTTCATCATGAATTCATCTAGAAAATACAATCATACAAATTACAAAAGTCGTCTGTTCAAGTGTAAATCCAACAACATTACAATTCCAACAAACATAAAAAAACAAAACTACAAATCCAGTAAACATTAAAAAAAATAAAAATAAAAACAAAAACAAAAACAACATATTAAAAATCCAAAACATAAAAATAATATATGATGGTGACTCAAAGAACAATTATTGCTCCACTACGACTTAGAGCACTAGCAGGAGATGCACTAAAGATCTAAAGAACCTATGGAGCAAACCCACGTTTTTAGTCCTTACTCCATTAAGCTAGTGACTCAAACAACGGTCCTTGTTGTACCACGACTTAGGTAGACCCCCACAATAAACCATCCATCCTATCGAATAGATTATCTAACATTCTGTAATGATTCATGAACTCAGTTCGACTCGGCACGCTTAAACTCAATTCAGTTTCGGTTTGAAAAATAAATTATCAGTTCGTGAACACAATAATTTGCGTATATTAAATTATACATAGTTGTATAAACTCGGCTCAGACAAAGCTCATGAACTCGGCTTGTATAAGTTCGACTTGACTCGTTCAGCTCGAATTGTTAGTTCGCTCGTGTACACACACACACAAGAATAAGTTTTATAAATATAAGATTATATAACTGTAATGTATAAATATTAAGGGATAATTGCACCGTTAGTCCCTGTGGTATACCATAATTATTTTTCACTCCCTATGGTTTAAAAAGTTCATGGGAGGTCCTCGTGATATGCAATAATTACAAATCGATCCCTGGCGTCAAATTCTGTTAAAATTTTTAACAGATTCCGTCAAATGCCACGTCAGCGCCACGTGTCGTCATTTTATTGGTGACACGTGGCGCTGACATGTCTAATTTTAATAAAATAATATAAATTTATTAAAAAATAAATAAAAAATACTTATTTTTTTTTTAAAAAAAAAAAAAAGAAAAAAACAAAAATGGGAAAGGGGGTGGCCGCGCGCCACCCCCAGTGGCTGGGGGCGGCCAGGCCACCCCCAAAGGGGTGGCTGGGCCACCCCTTCAGCTTTTTTTTTTTTTGTTTTTTTTTTTGAATTTTTTTTGAATTTTTTTTATAAAATATAAGTATTTTTATTTATTTTTTAATAAATTTATATTTTTTTATTACGATAGACACGTGTCACCATCTTATTGGCGACACGTGGCGCTGACGTGGCATTTGACGGAATCTGTTAAAAATTTTAACAGAATTTGACGCCAGGGATCGATTTGTAATTATTGCATATCACGAGGACCTCCAGTGAACTTTTTAAACCATAGGGAGTGAAAAATAATTATGGTATACCACAGGGACCAACGGTGCAATTATCCCAAATATTAATATAGTAAACATAATATATGTAATACTACAAACGTTTCATTTAGAATATGAAATATAGATCAAAGTTAAAATTGTACTGATTTTTTTTTTTTAAAGTTAAAAATATTATAAAACTCCAATCGAGCTTGAGCCACTCGAGCTCGATTGGAGGCTCAGCTTGTTAAGCTAGAAGCTTGAATTTGAATACACTCTTAACAAGTCGAATTTGAACAACCATTCAAAACTCAGCTCGAGCTTGAGCCCTTATTCTATGTATTCGAGCCGAATCCGGTAACCCTAAGCTCAGCTTGACTCGGCTCGAACACAGCCCCAAACACACCACCTTTTGCCTTCCTAGGTAAGTTGGATAAGAACGTGGGTTTGTTCTTTAGTTTTCAAGTCTTTTGATTCTCAGATTGTGTGGGTTTTGTTTTTTAGAGTTGGGTCTTTTGATTTTTGTTTTATGGATGACTTGACACTTGCTGACGTGGTATTGACATTGGATGATGACATAGACACAAACAAGTCAAATGAGGCACACATAGCATATGACAAACCGTTATTTTTAAAGTGACAAAGATATATATTTGAAATCTCGGCAAAACTTAAAGACTTTATTATTGAAATTAAAAACTCGAATACTAAATCCAAATCAAGTAAAAACCAATGAACTAAATATAATTTTACCTAATTACATGTGCGCTAACACGAAAGGAAAGTAACGTCAAGATATTTATAATGTACAATATGTCATTGTAAGGTAAATATTTTTGCAATGATATTGATGCAGGGGAATCAACAACTGAGTTGTCAGATATCGAATTAATGGCTATGTAATATATTGACAGAGAAGATCAATATAAGAATGGCAAGAATTGGACATAAGATTTGATTATTATATTTGGAATAATATCTTATTGCTTTGTTTATAAATCTTTTGCTTTATCTTCAAATATTTTGCCTTGTCTGTAAATTTAGGGTTATTTTTTTAATTTTATCATTTTCTTTTACTCCAAGTATTTTGCATGGAGAACAGTCAAAACTTAACCTATATAAAGACATCTAGTTTGTGTTATTTTTCAATTCAGTTTTAGAGTATCATTAAAATTTTATTCTTGCAAAGTTGTTCTATATTTTTCTTTATGGAGACCAGAGTCTTTCTCTTCCCTAATTGTTATTTTCCCTATTCTTGATTCTGTCTACTATCTTCAATTTTTAATTTATGCTAATGTATTAAATTAAGACCCATAATTAAAGCAAGGTATATTTATGAAAAGAGGCAAATGAATATTCTCTTTTGCTATTGTTTTTTATTTAAAAATAATGTGTTTCTCATGTACAAAATGACACATGCCATTTTTATCAACTAGGTTGGAGAAACTCATTCCAATCCAATTTGGAGAAAACCCTGTCAAATTCGTACCCTCTTTGGAACATAGTTTTCCTTCAAACTAGGTTGGACGAAGTTTTTTCAACTTTGTCTATAAAAATGATATGTGTCATTTGAGCATGTAAAAATCATAAGGTTAAATATAAAAAAGCCCCCTGAACTAATATACGATTTTCGAATAGCCCATAGGATTTTCAAGTGTGCTAAAGTGATCCATCACCGTGTTTCAAAAATGACATTTTCTCGATAATACCCTTATCCTCTAAAAAACAAAAACAAAAATTAATAAAAAAAACTATTTTTTAAACAAAAAAAAAAAAAACAAACAAACAAACCAAGGGGAGGATTAATACAAAAAATCAGATAAATGCAAAATTAGTTCCTGTAATTGGCATAAATCACAAATCGTTCATTACAGAATATAAATAATTCAGAGGTTATCAGGGTAAGCCAAAGTAACAATTTAGTTACTGTATTCAAACACTTGATAGATTCTATTAATGTATATGTTAGCACCAATAAAATAATGACATGTGTCACTCTTAGTAAAAAAAAAAACGGAGGGAAAAATGCAAAATTAGTTTATGCAGCTTATCTGATTTACAATTAACTCTCTTTGGTATCCAAATAAATTAAGAGGTTCTTATGATATGCCAAAAATACAAGTTACTCCTTCCAGCCAAATTTTGTTAAAAAATTTGATAGATTCTATTAGGTGTCACATCAGCATCAATAAGATGGCGACACATATTACTCTTAATAAATAAATACAAATATATTAAACTAAAATTATTATTATTATTATTAAAAAATTGAAAAATGAAAAAAAAAAAGAAAAAAAAAAAAGGAAAGGGGTGGGTCGCAGCCACCCCTTTATTTATTTATTATTTTTTTGAAAAAATTAACAAAAGTCTCTAACTTTTCAGATTTTTTTTTTTTGTTTAAAAAGTAGTTTTTTTTTTTTTTTTAATTATTAATTTTGTATTTTTGTTTTTTATAGGATACGAGTATTATTAGGAAAAGTTGTTTTTTTGAAACACGATAATACTTTTGATGGGTTACTTTAGCACACTTGAAAATTCAGAGAGCTATTCTAGGTCTCGTTTGGTTTGCAGAATAAGTATTTTATTAGGAAATTGAATAGTTATTACTGAAAATAAAATCGAATAAAATTGAATGACTATTCCTATTATTTAATATGGTAACAACTCATATACTTTAATTCTTTTGTTTGAAGCTTTAAAGCTTGAATCCGACGAGTTCGTTGAAGCCCTGACAGTGGCAAGGTTACTATGGCTTCGTCGTAATTCTTTTGTTTTTAATTATAGGGACGAATAATGCTACATATCACCCTTATGTCCCCCCAAAATTGATGTGACTCTTAAAATTACCATTGAATTTATGATAGACCACTATAAGATTTTGATCCAATGGTGATTTTAAGAGTCACATCATTATGGGGGGACAAAAAGTGGACACAAGGGTGATATGTGGCATTACTTTTATAGAGACTTCACCCCTCCTTCCAGACTGGTTGCAACAGCCAAGGAGATGGTGGAATCCTTTACACAGGCTAACTCTCAGCTTGTTTCTCGAGTGGAAAACCAGGAGCCTATCGTTCATAAATGGCACAAGCCTTCCACGGGGTGGATCAAGTTGAATTGGGATGCTGCCATAGACGAGAATTCGAAGATGATCATAGGAGTGGGGGTATACAGTGGCGAGAGATGAAGCAGGTGTTGTTTAGCAGCTTTGGCAACGGTTATCATTTTCCTCAATGATCCTGCTGTGGCATAATCCATGGCTGTGTAGTGGGCAGTAAGTCTGTGCTGTGAGTTGGGATTCAACAAGGTAATTTTTGAAGGCGATTCAGTGTTTGTAGTTTCCGCTCTCTGCAAGTGATAAGTCTTGAATTATTTTATCCAAGATCTCTTAATTTACATTTGTTATGCCTAGTTTGTGTTGTAAATATAACGTTTTGTTGTAGTTTTGTGTTTTGTCTTATTTTCAAGTCTTAGTTGAAATATAATTTAAAACACTTGAATTAGACCTGAAAATATATCAAGGGCGATTTGGTCATTTTCAGAGTTCAAAGTTGCTCATGCCAAGTGAAGAATCGGCTAAGGCAAATAGATCGATCGAATCATCAGTCGAAGAAAAATCGATCGTGCGAGATGCGATCAATTGAGACAGGGTAACCACAAATGCGATCGAGCGAAATGCGATCGATCGACTTTATAATCGATCGATCGAATTTGGATATTTTCGGAACAATCTGGAACAATGTTGACATATCACTCTTCCTTGATATTTTAAATATCTTAGATATTTGTTAGATATTTTCTAGATATTTCCTAGATATTTTTTAGATATTTTCAGATATTTCCAAATATCTCTTATCCTATTCTATCTTATCTTATCCTATCATATCCTATCTTATCTTATCTTATCTTATCTTATCTTATCCTATCCTATCTTATCTTATCTCTTATCTAGATTTTATTTTGTAAATCTCCTCCTCTATATATATGAGGCATGGGTGAGAGTAATAGGTATGCATCTTCTTGGGACTTCCATTTTCTCAGGTGTATCTTCTTAGTTAATCTTAATGCTTTTCATTTCCGTTTGTAATCTGAATCTTCTTATGTTAATATAGTGTTATTTGTTTATTCAAATTTTGTTTTCTTTACTGTTTTTGATTAATTTTCATGCATAGATTAGATTTAATTATGTCTAGTTAAATTAGTCCTTAGGTTTTGATCAAAATCCTATCCAAAAACCATGAAGTGTTCTTGAGGTTCTTAGGATTTTCTTGAGATGTTTGATGATTGTTAAGGGCTAGACGATCTCAAAACCCATGCTAAAAGGTTTTGTTTTCAAGATTCCAAATCTAATTATTCATGAAAAATAGTTAAACTTGTCTATGAGTTTTCTTAGATTTCTTGAGTAAAACCAATGTTCTTGGAAACATGAACGATGTCTTTTGCAATGGTTCTAATTTGACATGATTTATGTTTACCTATTAGAGTCATCTTATAGGGTATACTAGGGAATACCGATCGTTTCACACCTTTAGTAGTTTAAACCGTTTTTCAATTATAGTGTAACTTTTACGTGATGCGACTGGTGTGAAACTAGATACCTTATCATTGTGACCTAGTTATGATTTTCATATATTGTGTATGCTTATTAGGATGTGTTATAGAGTAGTAAGTTAGGGAGCATTAATCACTCCACACCTTTGGTAGAGTAAACGTTTTTCAATTGTAGTTTAAATCTTTACGTGAAGTTGTTTAATGTAAAACTAGGTGCTTTATGATTACGTCTTAACTAAAGTGTTTTCGTGTGGAGGTCATCGTAATAGTTGACGCCCATTACGCGCTCATATCATGCATGTTAGGAAGATCCATATAGACTTTAAGCATTTCATTGGTTGAGGATTGGAAAAGATTAATACCCTAAGTTTCTTCTAAGTTTGCTTTCAATTTCCGCTTTCATTCTTTCACTTTATTGTTGTAGCTTCAATTCTACAACCTTTACTTTTATTTTTACTCTTAAATTAAGTTAAATACACTCTTTAGATATCCCGTTACACAAAACAACCAATAATCTTTGTGGTTCGATCACCCTTACTATAGTACAATCGATACGTACTATTGCGAGTGGTAAACTTATAAATTTAAAATCCACGTATCGTGTCGTTGAGACACATACCGACAAGGATTCTCCCTGCTTGAGTAGTTTCAGGCAGATTCTGGAAGATACTCGAATACGGTTGCATGATATTCCATGTTTTGAGGTACATCATATCCGTACAGCTGCTAATCAAGCAGCTCATACGTTGGCCAAAGCCGCACTACGAGCACTCACACCGGATGATCTAAACTTCAATCTATTTTACATAACCAAAACCCACTTTTTACTAGTTTAGATAATCACCTTTAAAACTATTATCCATCCGATTATCTAAATTTATATATATTTTATTAAAATAATCAATTTTATTCTTTTTATTATTATTATTATTTTTCTTTGTTAAAAACCTCTCTCCACTCTCTGCCCCACAAGTTCTCCACCTCTAGAAATTTTCGAACTCCACGCACCCACGCGTTCTGCATAGAAATTTCTGGACTCTCCTTTTGAGTCTTTGACCTTTCCGCTGCTCTCTCTCTCTCTCTCTCTCTCTCTCTCTCTCTCTCTCTCTCTCTCTCTCTCTCTCTCTCTCTCTCTCTCTCTCTCTCTCTGGCTGTGTGTGTTCGCTCCAAAGCCTCCAATGGCTTCCTCACTGACTAGGGATCAAGATCATGGTGAAGTTGGAGGAGCAAGCCGAGCAGTACTAGGGAGATGGTGAAGTACATGGAGAAGCTGGTGATGGGCTCGACCTCGGCGGCGGAGCTGAACGTGGAGGAGCGGAACCTGCTATTCGTGGCCCGTCGTGTCGTCGTGCCGCACGGTATGGCGTATGGTGTCGTCGATTGAGCAGAAGGAGCTGTTGGAATCTTGAAGCTGCTGCTCACATGTACGACAAGGCCAAGTCCAACCTCTACGGGAGAAGAAAATCCAGAGACGAACTGGCGCAGAGAAGAAGAAGAAAAGAATATTTGAGAGACACAGAGAGAACGGAAGAAAGTGAAAAAAAAAAACAATAAAATATAAGTAGATTTGTGTATAATGCAATGCCTCATGTGGCGTTCCACTGTTCACAGATCTTAACCAACGCCATTTTAGCTCTGCTTTACATAAGCCGATGGAGGTGAGTTTTAAGCAAAAGTTAAGCTATTCTAGCCAAATGGAGAAAATAGCTAATCCGATGTGAGTGCTCTAAGGCATTTGTTAGACTTTTGTTGGATTCAGGAATGCCCTTCCTATACCTCCACAATAATGTCCTTGCTGAGCATTATATTTCTTGTTTAATAAAAATGCCATTTTATCTAAAAGAAAAAAAACTCATATGCTTCGATTAGAATTAAATTAAAATTACAAAAAAAAAATAAAATTCCCACATTATTTTATTTAAAAAAAATAGTTAAAAAAAAAATCAAATTATATAAAAAAAAAACCATTTTTATTTTATTTTATTAAAACTAGTGGGTGGGGTGGTCGACCACTTAGCAAAGAGTCGGGGGTGGCTGCAACCACCCTCAGAGTGGTCTCCGGAGATGGCTGCGGCCACGCCCAACTCTTTGGTGGGTAGCTTGCTTAGCCCTAAGTACTCATCGGGGGTAGCAACCTAAAATGCCTCCGGGGTCCACCACAAGGCGTTCTAGGGGTCTTGCGACCACTCTCGGTTCCATATGTGGCTGGCTGACCACCCCAATGAGTGATTGACCAGCCACTGTAAATGGAGGTTTTGGTTTTGATTTTTTTTTTTTAGAAAATTTAGTTTATTCATTTAGGAATAGAGGAATAGGTATTTCTCTTTGTAAGAGAATAGACTCTAAATAAACAAAGTAATGACTATTCCTATTCTATTTCATGGGCCTATTCCGCGAACTAAACAAGGCTTCAACTTTTATTTTAATAGCAAGAACAAAGTTAGAATAAATTTTATTAAAAATGTATGTACATTTTATATGCTATTAAAAAAAATATGTACATGTCATTTCATATATTGGGTTGAAAGAAATTTCTTTAACTCAAGTAGGAAAAAATATTTTTCAGTTTGCATTGGATAAATCATAAAATTCAATTTTTTTTGAAATATATATATATATATATATATATATATATATATATATAATTTTTTTTTTTTTAAAAAAATTCTACATTAAACTATGAAAGAGTGAGATGGATCCTCTTTACGCGAAATAGTGGTGCGATGTCCGAACTCCCAATAAATGTTCCGAGGCGACACTGCCTCCCACTTTAGAACTCTCTCCCTCTCGCCGGAAAATCTCCAGGGTTCATAACACCGTGCCGGATTCCTAGTGAAAACATGACATGACGACAAGCCAGAGAATTCTAAAAAGTTACAGTCTCTGCCATGGTCGAGTTCCCCAAATCTCTCTCCCCGAAGCGAGTTCTGAATCTCCTCAAGGCGGAGAGGAACCCTCACTCTGCACTTGCACTGTTCGACTCAGCGACTCGCCACCCGGGTTACGCCCACTCGCCCAGCGTGTTCCACTACATCCTCCGCCGACTCGTGGACCAGAGGCTTGTCGTCCACGTGGGTAGGGTTGTCGAACTGATCCGAACCCAGAAATGCCAATGCTCCGAAGACGTGGCGTTGACGGTGATCAAGGCCTATGCGAAGAGCTCTATGCCCGATAAAGCTTTGGATGTGTTTCAACGAATGGACGAGATTTTTGGTTGTAAACCGGGAATAAGGTCCTACAACAGTCTGCTCAATGCTTTCACTGAGTCGAACCAGTGGGACCGAGCGGAGTCGTTTTTGGCGTACTTTGAGACGGTGGGTATGTCGCCGAATGTACAAACGTATAATATATTGATCAAGATTTCGTGTAAGAAGAAGCAGTTTGAGAAGGCGAAGGGTCTGTTGGATTGGATGTGGAACAAGGGTTTGAAGCCTGATGTCTTTAGCTACGGTACTTTGATTAATGCGCTTGCAAAGGGTGGGAATTTATGCCATGCATTGGAGGTGTTCGATGAAATGCCCGTGAGAGGTGTGGAACCTGATGTGATGTGTTATAATATTTTGATTGATGGGTTTTTCAAGAAAGGGGATTTTGTTAAGGCTATGGAGATTTGGGAGAGCTTACTGAGAGCGTCTATGGTGTACCCGAATGTTGTTACATATAATGTTATGATTAATGGATTGTGTAAATGCAGGAGGTTCGATGAGAGCTTGGAAATATGGAATAGGATGAAGAAAAATGAGCGACAGCAGGATTTGTTTACTTATAGTACTTTGATACATGGCTTGTGCGAAGCGGGTAATATTGATGGGGCTGAGAGAGTTTACAAACAGATGGTTGAGAGTCGGGTGTCTGCTGATGTAGTTACATATAATACAATGCTTAACGGATTTTGTCGAGCAGGGAAGGTTGAAGAGGGATTTGAATTGTGGGAGATTATGGGAAATAATGATTGTCGAAGTGTTGTCAGTTATAACATATTTATTAGAGGGTTGTTTGATAATGGGAAGGTTGGTGAAGCAATGTCTATCTGGG
The DNA here is from genome assembly GCF_958979055.1 of Alnus glutinosa. Lineage (NCBI taxonomy): Eukaryota > Viridiplantae > Streptophyta > Magnoliopsida > Fagales > Betulaceae > Alnus > Alnus glutinosa. The sequence goes on from NC_084892.1 coordinate 26,939,679, forward strand.
AACTCTTGCAGGAGAAGGGTTGCAGTGCAGATTCCACCACTTATGGAGTGTTAATTCATGGGTTATGTAAGAATGGATACTTGAATAAGGCTTTATGGCTTCTGAAAGAGGTCGAGAATGGGGGAGCTCATCTCGATATTTTTGCGTATTCCTCGATTATTAATGGATTATGCAAAGAAGGGAGACTAGATGAAGCGACTGTAGTGGTGGATCAGATGGATAAACGTGGCTGTAAACTGAATCCTCATGTTTGCAATGCATTACTTAACGGGTTTATCAGAACTTCCAAACTTGAGAATGCAGTTCACTTTTTTGGGGAAATGAGCACCAAGGGTTGCTCTCCAAATATCGTCTCCTATAACATCCTTATAAATGGTTTATGCAAATCTGAAAGATTTAATCAGGCGTATTCTTTTGTGAAGGAAATGCTGGAAAAGGGGTGGAAGCCAGACATGATCACGTATAGCTTGTTGATGAACGGGCTTTTTCAAGGCAAGAAAATTGACATGGCCCTCAACTTGTGGCACCAGTTTCTCAACGAAGGTTTTAAACCTGACGTAACTATGTACAATATTATAATTCATGGGCTTTGCTCTGCTGGCAAAGTCGAAGATGCTTTGCAGTTCTATTCAGAGATGAAGCAGTGGAACTGTATTCCAAATCTTGTGACCCACAATACCCTCATGGAGGGGCTCTACAAAGCCAGGGACTGTGAAAAGGCATCAGAGATCTGGGCTCGCATCTTAGAAGATGGGTTACGGCCAGATATCATCTCCTATAATATTACTCTTAAGGGGCTTTGCTCTTGCCTGAGGATATCAGATGCTATTGCGTACTTAAACCATGCTTTGGATCATGGGATTCTTCCAACTGCCATTACATGGAACATACTTGTAAGAGCAGTGCTTAATAATAGGGCTTCGACATGATCCTTTTGGGTTTTGTAGTAGCTTCGAAGTCACTTTTAGGTGCTACCGCTTCTTCACATACGCCTGCTGCTTTTGGAGTTGGCAAGAAAAGCCAATTAATGGCCGTAGTATTCTTTCAGCTTCTGACAGGGAATCGATGATTCAACACCATATTGTGTCAACAAAGCAGGTGGAACCAGTCTTTTGGCTGGTAATTACAGATGCTTAATCTCTACTGATAATGCTGGGTTCAAGTGTTGGTTCCAGTATCCATTCTATAGGCAATGTATATGTCTCGGTGCTCCCCTGAATGATAGATATGCATAAGGTATGAGTGGCTTTTCCTGAATGCACCTTGCTTAATTTTTCCTGGAGAGATGTTCTATTCTTAACTTCTCATTGGAAGTTGTGTGTTATGCTATTCTTGTAGTTTGGATTTAATATCTTCATGTATCCTGAACAGGACTTTATTCACCAATTCGCAACGTGGTGGGCTCTCTAAAACCTGGATTACCAAGTTGTTGCACCTGATTCTAGTTGCTATAGCCAATCCGTTCAATTCTGCCCAAGTACCACAACCATGGTTAACTGAAAATACAGGGAAGCATGTTTAATCATGATTTAAAAAGGTGGATGTAGTTCTACCTATAGGCCAGTGCTGGTCATCGACACTTAAAAATCAATGAAGGAACATGCAACTAAATCTTTTGAATTAAATGTTTTTTCTAGCTGAACAGAATGCTGCCTTTTTGTTCTAATGTTGTCGGCTATTTCAGCGTCAAAAAATCCTGCCTCTGGTAGACCACCACAAGTTGCTTACTATCTATTTGACCTTGGAGATATGAGGCAGAAAGCTTTTTTGCTTTTGCTTGCTGGTTGGTTCGGCTCTAATGCAGAAAGTCTAGCTACCTATAATCTATCTTGTCAAGGAGTGTCAAGAAAAGAGAGGATCTAGAAATAGATAGTCATGTAGATGTATCTGAATCTACATTCATTAAGCTATGAAAATGTGAAACTTTTAGCTATGTCTTTTTTTGTATCAATTTTACAATGGGGAAATGTTCATATAGCATCAGATATGGTAACTTGGTTACCGGGTTTTGGGTATTGTAGTGAAATCTCCAAGATCAGATGTTGATGATGCCAAATTGAAGTAGAATGATGTATCAGGCCCAAGTTGCAAGTTTTCTCTTGGGTTTATTTTATCATGTCATATTCAGTTATTAAAACTATCAGTAAAAAATTTTATACAGAAATTTATTAGGAACATAGCGAAGGATATTCACTTTTCTTCCCGAGTCTTTTCCTTCTCTGTATTTTCTGTTTCTGATAACATCCTCTGCTTGTAGTTGAACTGAGAGAGCAAAGCCACTAGAATTGCTCCTAGAGCTGCAACCTTTCGCCAATCAGATGAAGAAGACAGGAAAGAATCGGCGAGGCCAATGGCTATCGGGCCTATTGACGCGAGGTAAATGTTCTTCCTGGTTTTACAATGGGGAAATGTTTATATAGCATCAGATATGGTAACTTGGTTACCGGGTTTTGGTTATTGTAGTGAAATCACCAAAATCAGATGTTGATGATGCCAAATTGAAGTAGAATGATGTATAAGGCCCAAGTTGCAAGTTTTCTCTTGGGTTTATTTTATCATGCCATATTCAGTTAATAAAACTATCGGTAAAAAAGTTTATACAGAAATTTATTAGGAACATAGCGAAGGATATTCACTTTTCTTCCCGAGTCTTTCCCTTCTCTGCATTTTCTGTTTCTGATAACATCCTCTGTTCGTAGTTGAACTGAGAGAGCAAAGCCATTAGAATTGCTCCGAGAGCTGCAACCTTTTGCCAATCAGATAAAGAAGACAGGAAAGAATCAGCGAGGCCAATGGTGATCGGGCCTATTAACGCGAGGTAAATGTTCTTCCTGGTTTTACAATGGGGAAATGTTTATATAGCATCAGATATGGTAACTTGGTCACCGGGTTTTGGTTATTGTAGTGAAATCACCAAAATCAGATGTTGATAATGCCAAATTGAAGTAGAATGATGTATCAGGCCCAAGTTGCAAGTTTTCTCTTGGGTTTATTTTATCATGCCATATTCAGTTAATAAAACTATCGGTAAAAAATTGTATACAGAAATTTATTAGGAACATAGCGAAGGATATTCACTTTTCTTCCCGAGTCTTTTCCTTCTCTGTATTTTCTGTTTCTGATAACATCCTCTGCTCATAGAGAGAGTGAAGCCACTAGAATTGCTCCGAGAGCTGCAACCTTTTGCCAATCAGATGAAGAAGACAGGAAAGAATCAGCGAGGCCAATGGCTATCGGGCCTATTAATGCTAGGTAAATGTTCTTCCTGGTCTTACAATGGGGAACTGTTTATATAGCATCAGATATGGTAACTTGGTTACCGGGTTTTGGTTATTGTAGTGAAATTACCAAAATCAGCTGTTGATGATGCCAAATTGAAGTAGCATGATGTATCAGGCCCAAGTTGCAAGTTTTCTCTTGGGTTTATTTTATCATGCCATATTTAGTTAATAAGACTATTGGTAAAAAAGTTTATACAGAAATTTGTTAGGAACATAGCGAAGGATATTCACTTTTCTTCCCGAGTATTTCCCTTCTCTGCATTTTCTGTTTCTGATAACATCCTCTGCTCGTAGTTGAACTGAGAGAGCAAAGCCACTAGAATTGCTCCGAGAGCTGCAACCTTTCGCCAGTCAGATAAAGAAGACAGGAAAGAATCAGTGAGGCCAATGGCTATCGGGCCTATTTACGCGATTTAAATGTTCTTCCTGGTCTACAATGGGGAAATGTTTATATAGCATCAGATATGGTAACTCCGTTACCGGGTTTTGGTTATTGTAGTGAAATCACCAAAATCAGATGTTGACGATGCCAAATTGAAGTAGAATGATGTATCAGGCCCAAGTTGCAAGTTTTCTCTTGGGTTTATTTTATCATGCCATATTCAGTTAATAAAACTATCGGTAAAAAATTGTATACAGAAATTTATTAGGAACATAGCGAAGGAAATTCACTTTTCTTCCCGAGTCTTTTGCTTCCCTGTATTTTCTGTTTCTGATAACATCCTCTGCTCGTAGAGAGAGCAAAGCCACTAGAATTGCTCCGAGAGCTGCAACCTTTTGCCAATCAGACGAAGACAGGAAAGAATCAGTGAGGCCAATGGCTATCGGGTCTATTAACGCGAGGTAAATGTTCTTCCTGGTCTTACAATGGGGAAATGTTTATATAGCATCAGATATGGTAACTTGGTTACTGGGTTTTGGTTATTGTAGTGAAATTACCAAAATCAGCTGTTGATGATGCCAAATTGAAGTAGCATGATGTATCAGGCCCAAGTTGCAAGTTTTCTCTTGGGTTTATTTTATCATGCCATATTTAGTTAATAAGACTCGGTAAAAAAGTTTATACAGAAATTTATTTGGAACATAGCGAAGTATATTCACTTTTCTTCCCGAGTATTTCCCTTCTCTGCATTTTCTGTTTCTGATAACATCCTCTGCTCGTAGTTGAACTGAGAGAGCAAAGCCACTAGAATTGCTCCGAGAGCTGCAACCTTTCGCCAATCAGATAAAGAAGACAGGAAAGAATCAGCGAGGCCAATGGCTATCGGGCCTATTAACGCGAGGTAAATGTTCTTCGTGGTCTACAATGGGGAAATGTTTATGTAGCATCAGATATGGTAACTTGGTTACCGGGTTTTGGTTATTGTAGTGAAATTACCAAAATCAGCTGTTGATGATGCCAAATTGAAGTAGCATGATGTATAAGGCCCAAGTTGCGAGTTTTCTCTTGGGTTTATTTTGTCATGCCATATTAAGTTAATAAAAAACTATTGGTAAAAAAATTTATACAGATATTATTAGGAACATAGAGAAGGATATTCACTTCTTTTCTTCACGAGTCTTTTCCCTCTCTGTATTTTCTGTTTCTGAAAACATCCTCTGCTCGTAGTTTAACTGTGAGAGTAAAGCCACTAGAATTGCTCCGAGAGCTGCAACCTTTCGCCAGTCAGATGAAGAAGACAGGAAAGCATCAGCGAGGCCAATGGCTATCAGGCCTATTAACGCGAGGTAAATGTTCTTCCTGGTTTTTGATCCAGCGTTCTCTTTAGTAACTTGGTTTATCTTCTCCATTTCCTCCTTGGCTTTTGCTTTTTTTATAGGTGTCCTCCTGCTCAGGCTCTTGAAGAACAGCCCTTCATTCCGGCCTTCCTCCATCTGACCTTCGAACTCTTCTAATATGTTTTCGTTCTGCTCAATCTCTTGCCTGTTCATCTCAGCGGCTTCCTCGAAGGCCTGCATGCGGGTCTCCATATTCTCCATTACCTGCTAAACAGAAAATGAATAAGAAGTGGGTTATCTTTGTTTCTCTAAGCACGTTGCATGATTTGCATCCACAGTTTAGAAGTTCAACAGACCCTGGCACCAGCTTCATCCAGTCCTTTGAGGGCATCTTCTCCAATCTTGTCGAACTCAGCAATGGCTTCTTCACCAAATTGTGTTAGATAAGCTGATCTCTCATCCAAGTAGTCGGTGAGCCGGACTTTTTGAGCCTGAAGCATCGCTATTCTGGCCAGCAGCTCTTGCTTACGGGTATCTCCTTCGGGCGGAGAAGCCTCTGAATTGGAATCATTGGGCTTGCAGAGGCACAGGAAAGAACTCTTTGTGTTGACGGGTCTTCCCGTGTGGAAAAAGGCATGCTTGGTGGCAGTGAAAGAGGTCTGAATGTTTTTGAGGGCAATCATCTTCTCTCTTTCTTATTCTTCGTTTCAGAGAGAGAGAGAAATGTTTTATATGTACAGTATAAAAGTTTTGAACCTCACGCTGTATGCATCATTATCTGAGCATTATCCGTTTGGACAAGCATGATAAAGTTTATTTGTTAAAAGACGGTGATGAATAATGAGTAATGCTATATATATATATATGGGGTTAAATACCTTACACTTTTTTGTGGTTTAAAAATTTTATTTTTTACTCATTTTTTTTTTTTTTTTAGGCGGTACCTTTACTATGAAAAAAAAACTTCTAAATAGTATCTTTGTCTATTTTTCTATCTAAAATTGATGGATTTTTATGTCATCGACACGTGGCACCATTAAAATTTGACATGTAGCCCACACACACACACACATATATATATATATATATATATTTTACTTTTTTTAAAAAAATTAATTAATTAATTTTAAAAAAAATCTATTATTATTTTATATTATTTTTTAAGTTGGGCTACCCCTGTGCTTGTTGATGTTGAAGTTTAGGCTGTGCGGTCACGTTGGCAAGAAAAGTAGACCATTCTCCTAGAATACAACAAGAATGGGAAAGTTGAGAGAAATGACATGATTTAATGTATAATCTCAACATTACCAATGATTAGACCATGAAATCAGACTCAATAGTAGAAGAATTCAAGGGAGAATTAACAAACACTTGAAATTTATGTAGGAATTAACAAAACAATACCAACATTATTTACAAACACTTATCCTAGGTTTCAACTTTGGACAAAGTTTATTTTTTTTTCAAATTGAGTTAGAATTTTTTTTTTTCTAATTCAGTTTATTAAACTGACATGTATCTAAAACATATGTAGTTCTCATATGCACTCAGTTTAATAGACTGAATCAGAGAAAATTCCTCCGACCTACAACCTAATTTGGAAGGATACTTTGTTCATCTTCTAACATTCATCTTCTCAGTGAGCACGCCCTGTGGCCTTCTTGTATGTATACCACCTAGCAATCCAGAGATAGACCAAGAAGTTGAGCAGGCTGAGAATGGCCAAGAGCCAGTAGAAGTAATCAAGATGGCCCCTGTTCAGATTATCTGGAATCCAACCAAGCTTCCCATTCTTTGTGGTGATTTTTGTCACAACTGTTACGAGCAGAGTGCTCAAGTAATTCCCCAATGCCACAGTTGTGAGAGACAGAGCTGAGCACAAGCTTCTCATAGCATCAGGTGCTTGGTCATAGAAAAACTCCAACTGTCCAATGAAAGTGAAAACTTCTGCACATCCAACGAGAAAATACTGTGGGACTTGCCAGAAAATTGACATGGGAATGTAGGTGAGGTCATAGTAATTGTTCCTCCTAATAATGTCGAGCCGAACAATCTCCAGAATCCCTGCAGTGACCATGGAGAAAATAGAAATGACAAGGCCAATGCCCATTCGTTGGAGCTGGGTGAAGCCCCTTTCATTGCCAGTGAACCTCCTCGCATATGGGACGATGATTTGGTCATACAACGGAGCCCAGAAGATCACGCTAAGTGTGTCGAAGATGGAGAGCGATGCTGCCGGAATTTCGAAGTGAGGACCCATGTGTGGATCCATTGTGTTGCCTTGTAAAACAAACATGGTGCTCATTTGACTGTAAACTGTTGCAAAGACTATTCCAGTTGCCCATACTGGTAGCAGCCGGATAATGGCCTTGAGCTCTTCTACTTGTGTCACTGAACAGAGTCTCCATGGGTTTGACAAGCCCTTAATTTGGTCAGTTTGGGTCTCCACTGCAGCCTTGTCAAAGAACCTGGAACCGACAGTCTCCATTAGAAGAAATCTATCAAACATTTGAGAACAAAAACATTCTTAGCTCCAACCCACTTACCTTAACTTGTCAGTGTGTTCAAGCTTGCGACTTCCTTTGATATTACATTCCCCATCCGCAGTTTCATATAGAAGAGACTTATCAGCAGGTACTTCAACATTATGTTTCCGGAAGGATGCAACAATAACCTGGAAAATCCTTGTAATAGGGCTCCCTCCAGGTTTCTGAATCCGGTACAACCGGCTGCCTGAGAAAAAAGACACAACTGCAATGGCCATTGCAACTGCTGGGATTCCAAACCCCCATCCCCAGCCCACATTCATTTGTATCCAGACCAAGACTGAGGAAGCAATAAGCGCACCAATATTGATGGAAAAGTAAAACCAATTGAAGAAAGAGCTCTTCTTTTTCCTCTCATTCTCATCGGTTTCATCAAATTGATCAGCACCGAAAGAAGAGACACATGGCTTGATTCCACCAGTCCCAAGAGCGATCAAGTAAAGTGCTATGAAAAAGACTGCAGTCTGTGCTTTTGTTGGGTGGCAACTGTTTTTATCGCATGATGGCTCTAGTCCATGGACGGAAGCAGACAACGTTAAGAGTGTCATCCCCTATAAAATAAAAAATTAGAGTTCTTCAACATTTCTGGGGAAGTCAGCCTATTAGACAACAAGGTTTATGCAAGGATGGTCATTTTTTACATATATCTTCTGTACAAAAAGGCCATAAATTGGAAGAAATTCAATGATATATAGAAGTTAATTTCCATAATGACTCAGATAGAAGAGAATGGCCAAAATTGAAAACCTTGATGTGGGTTACGAATAAATACATTGATCAACTTTTCAATAAACTTTGTTGATATTAACATTCAAATGCTCGAGTACTCAAGCTTGACAGGAACGCCATCACCACAACCAAGTTAAGTTTTCAGGTATGCGTATGAATGAGGAGAATTCTGTCTGAAAAGAAACTTACAAAAACATAGATGACTGAGAAACCAGCAATTGTCCAATATCTTCCCAAGTATGCATCAGCAAGAAAGGCTCCAATCAATGGTGTGATGTAGCAGGTCCCTGACCAATTGGTGACATTGTTGGAGGCTGTGACATTTCCCTGATTGAGACGCTGCTTCAGATAATTCACCAGGTTGGTGCCCATACCATAGTATGCCAACCTCTCACAACATTCATTTCCTAACAGAAAATTACAGTGTTCAACATCTCAGAGTCAGATTGCATAAAGGAATTGAAAACCAGATAGAAAAAGAATCAAAACTATACCAAGAATAAACCGGCATGCTTTCCAATGTCCAGTCTTTCTCTTGTCAGCAGGATTCTTATGGATGTCCACAGTACCATCCTGTGTATAGATGTCTTCCTCTGCCATGGTATGCTAAATATTTTAATTAGGCCTAGTTTTACTTGGTGTATTTCCTCCAAAGGCTTACCTACAAAATCAATCAATGATTAAATCAAATGCAAAGTTGGACTCATATATAGTCATTATGACTATATAAAATGACTATATATGAGTCCTGGTTGTACTTCATTCTATTGTCAGTGTTTTGTTTGGTAATGTCAAAAGGTGAAAATAAATGGAGGAAATTGGAATTAATGTTACAGCAACCACATAAACCCTAGATAGACAATACATTTTGGACAATCTCATTAGATTTCTCCAACTAGTTGGTAAACTAATGGAGCACAATAATATGAAATCTGCATAAAATCTCAAAAAAACCAGTCAGGTATTTTAAGCACATTACTACACGAGTCAAAACCCAAAATTATCAGTCTTATCCTCAACAACTTTTCGAAATTAAGCTAATATGAACAGAATCAAAGAAGATTTGAAGTCTGCAGAAAATTTGTACCCAATAATCAAGCATAACACTCAGGGCACCCTAAAAAATATCAGATACATAATAAAACAGGAGAACATTTGCCTAAAAGTATCACATGAGAAGTATCACCATCTATATTATTAATTGAAGAGCCTCATATAATGGAGCAGCTTTTCTTTATTAGAAGAAGGATCACAAACTCCAAGCATGATTTGAGTCATATAACTACATCATGAGCACCGCATTAGTTCAAATGATCATTAATTGTTGATACAATAGTTTATGAGGTTAATCATCCTCCCAGTGGACCACAAAAAGGTCTTTTTAAATACTATATAATAGCCTTCTCCAATCTCTCAAAAATATTATAATAATACACCCACAGGGACCTCCAAAGTCCAAAAAGTCTTAAAACTTTTCCATCTTCCTTTAGTTTTCTCTTTTCAAAACAAAAAATTAACAAACAACTCATAACACAAAATACTCAAAACTATTTTCACCTTTACTTTACATCAAAACACTTTTTCAAAAAAAAAAAAAATCATCTAAAGGGAATTAACAAACATAGCCATAGTTCTGATTCTTCAAAGCCCAATAAGAAAAAAAAAAAAATGTTATCTGCTGAAAAGCACTAGGGGATCAAGATACCATCATCAAAGAATCCATACATAAATCCAATTTTGCAATTTAAAATTAAAGAAAAAAAGAAAAAGAAAAAGATGCGTCAAAACAAAGCAATTGTACCATGATTGTGATTCTGTGAAAGTCCCAGCCCATTCTGAAAAAGTTTATTTTTTGTTTGTTTTATGCTGAAGGAGCGACCTTTGTATTGGATGGGGATGCCAACGGGGAATAAAGTTGAAACTTTGACAAGATGACATGATTACTCCAAAAACTCATTTATAAAAACATAAAAAAATAAGGAAACAAAAGAGAAAGAAAATACAGTTTGAAGAGTAACAAACAGGATATATATCTGACTATAAACTCTAGAGTCAAGTCAACCAAACTCCTACTTTTTATGTTAAGATATCAGTATTATAATGGATAGGTGATCGATTAAGAAGATTACTCAAGGAGTCATATTATATAAAGCCAAAAAAAATAAAAAATCTTAAGATTCTTAATATAATGAGAGAACTGATAAATCTGAGTTTGAATCAAGATCTAGAAAAATTGGGTTGAAACCTATAGAAGGTAGAAACAGACACACAAAAAAAAGATTGAAGACAAGCCCACAAAAGTTCAAAATACCTGATATGAATCATGAATGCATGCAGGTGAAGACAACTTGTACACAGAGAGGGAGAGAGAGAGAGAGAGAGAGAGAGAGATTGTTTTCCGACGATGTTTATAAGTTTGAGAGACATTAACATACCTCTGAAGCAAATCACAGAGAGAGAGACAGAGAGAGAATCCTGGCCGGGTTTGTTGGGAGTAATGGGTGTGGCTTGGAAAGCAGAGTAACGGAGATTCTCAATAGAGGGATCAAGAATTCTAGTCAGAGAAGATCTTCTGCCTACGTATCATTGCTGGCCTTCTTTATATAAAACAATTTCAGAGAGATTTTGAGATTTTGCAGTGGTATCCCTGCACTATCAATTATTATTTAGGATAAACTTCATTTAACCATTCTCAACTGTCGTCGCTTTTACAATTACTCTTAAATTTCAAACACTCTTAATTTAGTGTATTTATCTTTTAATTTTTTTCAATTTCATTACTCCTTTAATTTATTTTGTTAAATCCTATAAAATTTCTCAAAATACTCAATATTTTTTTTTTAAAAAAAGAATTATAAATAAAGATTTTCAAAGATTCAAGCGTCGGTATTCTTTACAAATTTCGTTAAATTCTGACCGACGTCTAAATCTTTGTAATATTTTTTTTTCTTCTTCTAAATAATAAGGGATATTTTGAGAATGTTTTTAGTTTAAAAAGATAATTATAAATATGAGGATCAGCATTTAATCCACTCACCGTACTACCCACTAACGCAATCCCATGATATTTATCTTAGCACTAACACATGGATCGATGTGACGTAGATCATTGTCTCATATATGAAACTAAAAATCGAGAAATGGTATTTTTATATTTTTTAAAAAATTAATCATTAAATCTGTAAAATTTATAAATATCCATATATGAGTTTTAATTTATTAATTCAATAGTTGATTTTAAAAAAAAATATATGAAAAATATGCCAAAATATACAAGTAATATGTCTCCTAAAAATCATAGCCCGTGTCTTTTTAGCATTAGGGAATTCAATTATTGAATCAATTTGTTTAATATTATTATCTATCGTGATCATGGACAAAGACTCTAGTTTAGGCTGAACACAATTTTAACTTCTTTAATTATAAAAAAGTGCTTTTATAGAATACTAAAACTAAGTACTATTTGTTGGGAAATTATTATTCCCCACTCGGGTTATGCGCTCGGGAAGGTACGTTTGGTCGGGATTATGTGGTCTGTCAATAATGACCACTCGGATTATATGCTTGGTCGGAAATGATCAAGGTCTCGGAATTATATGATTGATCAGGAATCACCAGGATCTTTAGCATTTATTAGGATCTTCGTACTTGTCAAATCAGATCAGAAATCAACATGTAGCACTATGCCTAATATCTTTACACCTTACTGGTCATTGTTCACACTGTATAATAACAAGACTTTTGCTATGCATCAACAGTAAAATGGAGTCTATATATATACTTATCATCTAAGATGTATGGATCTATCTAATTTATGAGCATCCCTCTCCCTCTTTTTCACTCTCTCAACTGATTTGGGCGTCGGAGGAGGTTCCGACTTGGGCGTCGGAGGAGGTTCCGTCGGCCAACTCCCGGCGGGCCTTTGCTTTATTGCAGGTTACAGGCGGAGAGACGAATCAAAAGCTGCCACGTCATCAAGCAAAAAATAGCATCAACACTATCGAATCGGTAGTTGTAGATGGAACGTTCTTCCTTAGAAAAAATTTCATTATTTTACATCTCTTTCATGAATTTTTTTTTTTAAAATAAAAATCGATATTTAAATGCCACCATTTTACGTCTGCTTCAAGTTGTGTTTGGTGGCAAGTATTATTATCTGAAAGAATGATTGACAGTGAGAAAAGGGTTACAAATTTGGCATTATGGACCAAGTCCCATTCAACATTCAACCTTCATGTGACATATTTTATAGCTATATAAACTTTATTTAATTCCTCTAAATTTTCTTGATATTTATAATTACTCTTTTAAAGTTAAAAAATAAATAAAAATTATCAATTTAGTATATTTAACTTTTAATTTTTTGCATTGTCACATTTCCGTTAAGGTTTGCGGTTACCACCGAAAATTTTAACCTTAATAAAAAAAAATTAATTTTTTTTTTAAAATCTTAATGAACAGGTGATATTACAAAAATTTAGAAGTCTTTTGAAAAAAAAAAATTGTAAAAATAATAAAAGTTAGGGAGTTGAAGTGAATTTGTCATATTTTTTTGTTGTTGGTAAAATCTTTATCCGTAATTTTAACAAAAGGGGTAATTTTAGATTTGTAGGTAAACTGCACGGTAAAATTGAAGAGGTAAGTAACTCCATTCACGGAGGTCAACTTTTGTTCCTGGACTCTTTACCGGGGAAATACATGGTGACAAGCAATTAATTACGGTTGCCAGTAAAAGCCGTTGAAAGTTGATTTCCGAGAAAGAACAGGACCAGGCTAGCTGTAGACCACGTGCAATTAAGGAGGTGGAGTATAACTCTCGTTTAGGCGCGTTATAAGTACGCATTAGTGGTAAGCGTAAGCAACTAAGCAAAGTAACCAAGTAAGCAACCATCCTTAAAAAAAAAAAAAAAGGGAAAAGTACACATAACCCCCTCAAACTACCACATTATTGTCAATGTACCCCCCAAACTACCAATTGTGTCAATCTCCCCCCTTAAACTACCAGAAAATGTCAATGTCCCCCTAATGACAAAAATGCCCTTCATAAAATTATTAAAATAAAATAAAAACTAAAAAAAATTATTAAAAAAATTTAAAATAACAAAAAAATATTCCAAAAAAAAATTTAAAAATTAAAACTGTTTTTTATTATTTTTTTTAAATAATAATTTTCAGTTTTTTTTTCCTTTTTTTTTTTTTTAAAAAAAAAATTGTTCTTTTTTTGTTTTTTTAATTAAATAAAAACTGGTTTTATTTTCATTTGTTTTATTTTTTAAAAAATAAATAAATAAATTTCAGTTATTTTTTGTTTTTTTGTTTTTTTTTTTTCTTTAAAAAAATGTTCTTTTTCGTTTTTTAATTTAATAAAAACTGATTTCTTTTTTCATTTGTTTTTTTTTAAAATAAAATAAATAAATTTCAGTTATTTTTTGTTTCTTCGTTTTTTTTCTTTAAAAAAATTTGTTATTTTTCGTTTTTTAATTTAATAAAAACTGGTTTTTCTTTTTTATTTTTTTCATTTGTTTTTATAAAAAAAAAATCAGTTATTTTTTGTTTACTTTTTAAAAAAAAATTAATAATTTTGTTCTTTTTTTTAAATATTTTTTTTTCGTTTTTTATTTAATTTTTTTTATTTAATTTTTTTAGTTTTAGTTTTAATTTTTTTGAATTTATGAGGACATTTTTGCCTTATTCAAAAAAAATTATGGTCATTTTTATCTTTTTGTTGGTCTTAGGAGGGACATTGACATTTTCTGGTAGTTTAAGGGGGGAGATTGACACAATTGATAGTTTAGGGGGTACATTGACAATTGAATGGTAGTTTGAGGAGGTTATGTGTACTTTTTCCAAAAAAAAAGGAAGAAAAAAGTAAGCAACCAAAGGGCCACCACACGTCTACACCTACGCGCTATCAATGCAGGTGTTTCTACTATTCAACTGAAAACAACCTAGCAAGGAATCTCTCGGGTTGGATCCAACGGTATTCTGTTGGGATACGGAATCTTCTGTCCGAGGCTTTCATGCCAAAAAACATAAAAATAAAAATAAAATAAAATTTTCTAAATCATATTTCATTATGAAAATTAAATTTACAGATTTAATTGTCATTATATATATATCATTTAAAATTTTAAATGATGCAATTTATATATATCTTGTTAAATACAATAAACTAATAAATATAATTAAATGCAACAAAACAAAATTTTAATTTTTTTTCATCTTACTTGAAATTGAAAGAATATTATTAGGTAGAATAATAGACAAAGCTTGTTAACATGTTTTGAGGTATTTTTTAGTTTATCAAATGTTTCGATGTGACATTTTTATAAGTATTTTATATTTTGAATTGTTTATTAATATATTTGACTTAAAAACAAAGACATAAAATAAAGTTACTAACATAGTAACTTTCTAAAGACTTTAGACAAAGTTTTTTTTTTTTTTTTTTTTTTTTTTTTTTTTTTTTTAAAATGATATAGATTCTAAGTATCATTGAGCTCATACATATTCTATTTGAGGAGAAGTTTGGAATAATTCCCAAGTTCCAAATCTTGCCGTATTACGTATCATTATACAAAATTAATCTGAATAGAGGCGGTTCATCTCATGTCCGTATTTGACTATGTACACATTATGTCCTAAAAACAGAAATTCTCAACAGTTTTACTGTCAGGATCAAATATAAGAGAGTTTTTATGTGGTTAGTTATTCGAGCAAATCTCAGACAATTTACTTACTTGTCGAGACATACAGGTTCTATAGAAATTCTCTCACTAACAATCCAAACAACAAATTACCAAATCTATATCGTACTCCCACCACGACTCCCCCAAGTCAAACTGATACCCCATGTCGGCAAGAATTTTCATATCCCTCCAAATCTGTGGGTCGTTATTTAATGAGTTTTATTAGGGAATATTAGGCATGCGGTTCAAAAGTTGTGAACCAGGATGTATCTTCTTCTTTTCGCTTTCCTGTTGACTAATCATATCATTAATTATTTGAAAAGTCATCGGCTTTGCCACATGAACAGATTAATTATAAATTAATACAGTGGTATTGCAATATGATATATTGATGTCTGAATGTGATTAAATAGTATTTTAAAAGATGGACCTACTAATATATATATATATATATATATATATATATATATATATATATATATATATATATATATATATATATATATATTTTTTTTTTGTATAAATACGTTCCAAAGAAGTACATAAATCGGTCTCCAATGGATAGCTCAATTGACTGGGGACCATGCTTTATGAAGCGTAGGTCACTAGTTTGAATCTCCCTCTTGTGTGTACATGTCAAAAAGAAAAGAAAAGAAAGAAGTACATAAACCGAAGCCAAAAAAGGCAAAGGTGAAAACAAACAACAACAACAATGGCAAAAGGCAATAAAGAAAATAAACAACCACTAGCGGAAGCCCAAGCCTAAACTAATTAAAGTCTCGATCAACAAGTCTAGGTGGATTGCAGCCACCGACAAAAGGAATAGGAGAAATAGGGTTAAAATAGGTGGAAATACTGCTAGAGATAAATCTAGTTTGGCCTAATGTATCACATAATGGGCACTGAAATTTGTACTTCTATTGATTTTTCTTGCTGACCAAGAAGATTCAGGCGAAATAGAATCTAAAATATCTTGAATAATGTCAGTAATGCGCCAATCCTGAACAATGGTAGGCTGTTGAAGTGCTAGAATAATTGTTTGAGAATCACCTTCAAAGATAAATTTTTTGAGGTGGAGCGAGGTAGCAAGAGAAGTAGCCAGACGTGCTGCTAAGGCCTCTCTTGTATTAGGGGAACAATTGGACTGAATTTGAGAAGCCATCTTGACAATATGACCAAGGTGATTTATGCAAACAGTTGTCTGGCTTCAGAAAGAGTCCCGAATAACTGTATCGAAATTGATCTTGTACCAATTTGTGGGAGGCCGGATCCACTTGTATGGAGTAGAATGCATCTTATGTTTCCAAGCATCACAACGTTGATGATAGGTCTTTGTGATGGTTTTTGAAAGGATAATAGCATTAAAAGAGAGACCATTGTGAAATGCTTTATTGCGATGAAACCAAAGTAGATCATAGGTGACAGCAGTGAATATTTGAAATCTATGATGCTCAGACCTGGGAATATGCAAAGTGGCACCAGGGGATATAATTATTTTTATCAAGTCTCTCAAGTTTGGTGAATCCAGAGTGGTAGAGTCAATCGGCTAGGGCGAATTGATGAATGATGCTAGATAACCCAGCTTGCATAGAGGCAATGGAAGAATAAGTGTCTGATGGAGTACTCTGGATGGACCAGTCTTAAAAAAGCAGACAATGAGTGTCGGGTTTGTATATATATATATATATATATGAGGGAATAATGGACCTACTAATATTGTATCTTTTTTTTTTTTTTTTTTATTTAAATTTGTATATCTTTTGAGTAATGATATATATATATATATATACACAATTAATTTATATCTTACTCTTATATAACTGAGCTGATTAAATCAACTTTTATTAGATATGGGTGTAGATCTAGCCGGTTATATAA
Source organism: Alnus glutinosa (assembly GCF_958979055.1). NCBI lineage: Eukaryota > Viridiplantae > Streptophyta > Magnoliopsida > Fagales > Betulaceae > Alnus > Alnus glutinosa. Next base: position 26,956,521 of record NC_084892.1, read on the forward strand.
CCGATAACCGGATACCAACCAATAACTGACAAACTGGCTAATCGATAACCGGTAACCAGGTGTGTATATATATATATATATATATAAATAATAAAATAATAAAAATAAAAATATTAAAATAACAAAATTACTAAAATAAAAAAAACTCATTTGATAAATAAGGATGCATGGTTTTTGAACTTGGATTAATAAGTAATATGAGTAGAGGTTCCGTCTAATTCTGGAGGCTGGTTTTCCAATATCTCACAGTACTGGTCATGCCCATGTTTTTCTACACAAATTGATGTACCAAAAAAACATGTATTATATATGGTGGGTGCAACTGTACGTAAACGTGACAAAAATATGATGTGTAAAGGCATCTGATTGGTAGAGTTTTAGAAGCAAAGTGCATGCGCGCAGTTGCTAGTTTGGATCTTTGACTCAATCGCTCCGATCCATATAATTAAGATAAGGATTACCATTTCTTACAAATTAGTGCTTTTCTCATAATTACAAGAAATTTGTGTCCATATGTAAGAACCGTATCTCTTATGATTTTGTACATCGATACTGATATCGTACGTTGTATCCCTGGAAATTAGTAGTGGTACAAGATTAGTCCAGCCCTTGTCGGTGAATTTTGTCCAAATCGTGAAAAATCAAGCTCAAAAATTAGGATTTTTGTCTCTTTTTTTTTTTTTTTTTTTTAAGAGGCTAAATATGTATAAATGAAGCCCAAAAAATAGGTTCAATACTTAAAATAGGTTTAAAAACTCATTTTTTAAAAATTTCAGTACCTGATCCGAATAACTGGGTACCAACCACTAACCGTCGATTATTACATACCCGGTTAACCGGCTACTCAGTAACCGGAGTCGGTTGGTGATTTTGGCCAACCGGCTACTTAGGTTATGGTTACTGATTTTAACCGGGTTTTCATCACTATTATTAGAAAAAAAAAAAAAAAAAAAAACAATCTAATGGGACGTTTGGATGCAAGTTGAATTTTTTTTTCAACTTGCTACAGTTTCTGGTTTAATGCAACCCAAATTATTCTTGTTTTTACACCCGATTTCCCCCTTTGATTAAAAAAAAGAAGAAGAAGAACTCCAAGGCGTGGGACCCATCTGACGCGTTAATGATCTGACGCAGGCCAAGTGAATTGCATATGCAAAAAAAAAAAAAAAAAATACACCTTATCAATGATCTAACCGAAAATAATAATTATTTAAATTAAACAACAATTATTCATATTTATTTATATTAAATAATAATTATTTCAATCATTATTTCACATTAATTTTCATAACTCTAATCATTCTACACAACTTTTTATACCACCAATCATTTGTTACCATGATTTTTCGTAAAAAAATAATCTCATACAACTTTCACTCAAATATGATTTCAAATACAATTTAAACAAACTCTACTAAACATTCAAATATGTTTTTTTACCTCGAAATTTGCACACTAAATAATAATTGATTTTTAATTTTAAAAATCAAACACTCAAACGTACCATAAAGATTTATAGGCACTGCCACATCAGCCAAATTGCATGGGAATCAGATGTGAGTTGAGTATTTAGAATTACTTTTTTTTTTTTTTTTGTTTTAAAAGTAACTAACATGGAAAGTCATTTAAAACATGGAAAGTCACTTAAAACACGTTACGTTAGTTTTTATGAAATGGACATAAAGAGTAGTATTACTCTTAATTAAAAGATAGGGCTGAACAAAAATTAACTAAAAATATTAAAAAATATAATAATAAAATAAATAAACAATTCAACAAAAGTTAATTATCATTTAAAACATAAAAAATGAACGCATAGAGTCATATGCAAAAAATTAATGCAATAGGCATCTTCTTTGGAAAATGTTGTATTTCAAGTTCCAACCAGTCAACATGCATGTTCTTTGAACCCAGGGTGACAACATATTTTTTCAAATTACATGTGTAAAAAATTATGGTTAACTTGTATTATTTATGTAGGGAAAATGATAAATTTACAACAATACCACAATAACTGCATAACACCCCTTCATATGGGGGTAGGGCCTAGTATGTGGGGCCACCCTCATGTGAGGGGTGTTGTGTCGTTGTTGTGGTGTTGTGTAGGAATCAAGACCTATATTTGCAGCGTCTGTCATTGAAAATTGTACAAATCGGCGAAATTAAGTGTATAAAATAGTATCAACCAGGGAAGCCGAGCTATCATTTGGGATTTGGGGGGCAAAATTGAAAAAAAAATAAATTAGGAGGCAAAACTAAAAAACTAAAAAATTTAAGGGTAAAATTTAAATTTTTTGTTTTTTATTTTTTAAAGAAAACATCACCGCTTGGGGAGGGCCCAACCCCCAATGTTTAGCACCACCGCTGGTTTCAACTAAGCGATGGTGGGCGGCCTACTTGATAGGAAGGAAAAAAAAAGATTTTTTTATAGCGGCGTTTTGATAAATATCGGTTGCTTTGACTTTTTTTTTTTTTTTTTTTAATTAAATTTTGTTTAAAGCCTTTTGTTGCTTTATATGACAGTGCCTGCCTTTTATATCAGGGCTTAGAGAGTATCAATTTCTTTTAATTTTTTTTTTTAAAAAAATTAAGAAACAAAAATTTCTCTATTCAAATTACTTCATAATAGGATTCTTTATCACTTTTCTATATCATTTAAATATTATTTATAATAAATGCTAGGGAAATGAAAAAACTATTTAAATATTATTTCAGATAAATGCTAGTGAAAAAAAAAAAAAAAACTTTTTTATATTAAAGTAATGTTACCACTTTTACTTCATTTTCTGTTGCAAAGATTTTTAAAGAGTTTTTTTTTTTTTTTTTTTTTTTTTTTTTTTTTTTTTTTTTTTTTTCATTTGGAAAATGAAATAGGATTTAGAAAAGCTGTTGTGGCTAGTGCTCTTAGCTAGGGGCGGTTTTCATTTTCTAGGGTGGCCGGGCAATATATAGAAACAGCAAGGTCCGGGCCAAATAAAATTTTTAGGAGGGCTAATGAGGCGTTTGCTTCCTTTCGCTTATGTACGAGACTTTAAATTTTGAATGATTTTCTTCCTGCTGTTTGTCCTTTATCCTTTGATAGTGAATTTGTCTTCGTTTGAATTTGGCAAGTCAAATATGACAAACTCACAAAACCACTCTTGGTCATGGTAGTATCAGTCGAAAGGTAAATATATCCTAAAATGATCGATCTATGGGCAAGATGAGATGGAGTAGCAGTGGTTGTGGTTTTCTTTTTTTAGTAAGTTGTCATAAAAGTCCTTGAGTTTTGCCTTTTTGATAGAGAAGGACCCGAGTTTCTAATTTTAACAATTAAAATCTTGAATTTTGATCGATTGATAAATTAATCATTTTATCAGATTTTTTATGTCCAATCTTTAACGAAAAACTTGCCATTTGTCATATTGTCCACATTAGATCAATAAAAATATGACACGTGTATCCAAATATATGTCAGCATGCCATATAGGAAATTATTTTTTGAATGTTTTTTGTGTAATTGCTTCCTTGACTTCCACAATAATAGAAGGTGACTCTTTAACTATTCTTTAACTACCATTCCGGCAATTGATCAAGCTCCTATTCACCGATTAGGTTATCTCTCCAATCATTGCCGACATTCAGTTTCAGCATTTTCAAGAAGAGATATGATACGTTTACTTCTGTACAATTATTGTATAACTCTAACTTTTTTTTTTTAAAAAAAAAAAAAAAACTATTAGACATGTAGAACCTACATGTAGAAAAATAAATCTAATGGTTAGTTTGAAATTTTATTTTTTAGAGTTGTACAAAAATTATGTTAAGAGTTGTATAACAATTATTTCTCTTTAAAAAATTATATGCTACAAATGTTTCAGGAAGTGCCAATTTTCGTATGCACCAAAGGCACCAAGTAGACTACTTCTAACCTTTTACTTGGAAGCATTCCTAACACCTCCCTTATTTTGTCTTCAATTACTGTTAGGATCAATAGGGAGAAGGATCCCCCTTGTATAACCCTTTCAATTTCCTTGTATTGCTTAAAAAAAAATAAAAATGGTAATGATATTATTGTTATTATTATTATTATCGATGATGGTGATGTGATTGATGATGCAGCGGTGACATGGATGGGAGGGTGCCGGTGACATCAACAAGGTACAACATAAACGAGAAGGGGTTAAAAGTAGGAGAGATGATACATGCACTACAAATGCACTACAAGTGTGGGTCCCTTTCAATATGTCTTGGTGTCGTGCACTTGTTGTAATTTGAGTATTTTCCTAAAAGTAGAAGAAGAATGGATTTGAAATTAGATAGAGCATCCTTGAAAACAGAGGAAACAGGGAATAAACCAGTGGATTCTATGGGAAGATGAGTGTACAACCAATATTGTTCATGGCCAAGGAAAACGGGAAACAAAACACTGCTTTAGGCCTCTTTTTTTTTTTTTTTTTTTTTTTTTTTTTCAACTAAAATATTTTCCTACAAAAGTGTCTGTTTTCGGCTCTTTGTTTGCAACCCTAAAAAGTGGCTCGAAAACATTTTCTTCTTCTTTCTTTCTTTTAATTTTTTTATTTTTATTTATTATTTTTATTTTTTGGGTGTTTGGCTTGCATGGGAAATCACCAAATATCTTTTTGTATTTTCATTTAATTTGAAGAGCCGCAAGAAAGAGAGAGAGAGACAGCAAAGAAGAATGGTAGAAGAAGAGAGTATTTGAGAATAAAAGTCTTTGAGAGTGGGACTGAGACCTAGTGCAATTGATTATCCATATTATGAGAGAGTCCTTGTGAGGTCTAACGTACTTTTTGGGTACGAGTTCATGCAAAACTTCAAAAATTTGTAGAAACAAAAAACAAAAAAGAAATTTTTAAAAAAAATATTTTACACTGAAACAAACCTGCCTTAATTCTAATTCCAATAAACAAATTAAATTAAATATAATAGAATTTTTACTGCTATATAATCAAATTGTACTATAGTCGTATAACAATTTTTTTATTTATTTTTTATTTTTAATAAGTATTGATTCACTCATTCCCACATAATCAAATATATATATCACTCGTATAACCGTCTATTAAATAGCTTTCCTCTTTTTATTTTTATATGAATTTGGTTGAAATTTATCGTCATTGCAAAGTCTAATTCATGCGCGCGTGTTAACCGTACGTGTTATATACGTTTTGACGTGCGTAATTGAAACTGAGTTGAGAGAAAGTAAATTAATTTGATGTTGCAATCTAACTCATGCATGCACGCCGCCGCCAATCTAATTATTATATGGATTTATAAAATATGTATCAGTTTAATGAACTGAATTAACCTAATTCAGATCGAAAAAAAAACTTCATTAATTAGTGACAAAATAGTACTTCCATATATATATATATATGTTATGAATGCATTTGGGTTTGGAAACGAACCCACCAAAACAAAATATAAATTAGAACCATTCACTAATTAGCAAATTAAATAATTAATCAGTGGGCCGATACCACTGGCCTCTTATAAGTGTACCAGTTGGCCACAAAAAGATAGAGCCCCAAGTTCAGCACACTCAACGCAGCCAGAAGCCAGAAAAAAGAGTCAAGATTACCATAATTCAAGTTGTCCGGTATCCATCCAGGCCTGCCATGCCTTGTGCTGAACTCCGTGACAATATTAACGAGCAGCGTGCTCAAATAGTTGCCCAGTGCGGCTGTCGTGAGCGACAGAGCCGAGCACAAGCTCCTCATGGCATCAGGCGCCTGCTCGTAAAAGAACTCCAGCTGCCCTATGAACGTGAAAACTTCCGCGCATCCGATGATGAAATACTGAGGGACTTGCCAAAATATCGACATGGGCATGTGCTTGAGGTCGTAGTAGTGGTGCTTCCTCACCTCCCGGAGTCTTACAAGCTCTAAAGTTCCGGCGGCTAGCATAGCAAAGATTGAAATAGCGAGGCCGATTGCTATGCGTTGGAGCTGGGTGAATCCGTTCTTGTGGCCGGTGAACTTTCTGGCGAACGGAACAATTACGCGGTCGTAAACCGGCACCCAGAAGATGACGCTGATGGTGTCGAAGAGGGAGAGCGAAGCAGAGGGGATTTCAAATGAGGGGGTCATATGAAGGTCCATTGTGTTGCCTTGGAGAACAAACAAGGTGCCCATTTGGCTGTACACGGCGGAAAAGATTATGCCCGTGGCCCATACGGGGAGCAACCGGATAATGGATTTGAGCTCTTCGACCTGCGTCACTGGGCACAGTCTCCAAGCATTCACCGAGCCTTTGATTCGATCCGATTGAGTCTCCACAGCGGCCTTGTCAAAGAAACTGAGCAGAGGAAGAATGACAATAATCATCATGCAAAGAAGAAATCGGTGTATAGATAGAGTACTGTCAAATTGACGAGTAATTTTTTAGAAATCAAGAATATATAGAGTATAACTAGCTAGGCCAAGGAAAAAATATAAGACAAATTATAGTGAAAATTTACCATAATTGTTCTGTATGATCAAGCTTGCGGCTTCCTTTGACGGCAGATTCCTGTTCCACAGTCTCATAGAGAAGAGACTTGTCGCGTGGCACTTGTGCTCGAAATTTCCTGAAGGAAGCAACGAGGACTTGACATATGCGTGTGAGTGGACTCCCACCAGGCCTCTGGCTCCTATACAACCGCGTGCCGGAGAAGAAAGTTACAACAGCCATCGCCATTGCCACGGCTGGGATGCCGAAGCCCCAGCCCCAGCCAACATTTGTTTGTATCCAGACAAGCACAGAGGCGGCAATGAGAGCCCCGATGTTAATGGAGAAATAAAACCAGTTGAAGAAAGAGCTCTTCTTTTTCTTCTCGGCTTCATCGGAATCATCAAACTGGTCGGCGCCAAAGGATGAGACACATGGCTTAATCCCACCAGTCCCGAGAGCTATCAGGTAGAGTCCTATGAAGAACACTGCGGTTTGCAGTCCTGTGGGATGGCAAACGTTTTCATCACAGGGTGGCTTTAGCCCGTAAACAGAAGCTGATACCGTCAACAATGTCATCCCCTTGCAAGAAATGAATGATATATATATTGATTATAAGAAAAGAAAGTCAGAATATTAATTGATAAATTCAAGTGACATGAATACTTTACTGTTTATTTGGTTAAAAGGTTTTAATACGATTTTTAAAAACACAATCAAGCTTTAGTAAAATTTATAAAAGAGTTTTTTTTTGGTTTAATCAAAGGGCAAGAGGGGGTGATCACTTATGAGGGGTGAGTGGTCTAGATGGTGAAAACCGCATGCGCTCTCTCAAGACTGATCGAGTTATAGCTTAACACCGACCCCATCAAGGAACCTAGCAGCACCCAAGCCAATGGACAAGCCAACAGTCTCAAGTGCTTCCCGTTGCGAGATTTGACTTTGGGACCTAGCCCCCGCTGAAACAAACCCAAAATGGCACTAGATCACACCCTCTGTGGTCGTGTTGTTTTTTTCTTTAAAATCGCAGTCATATTTTTTAAAAAATGCACGACTTTGTGTGTTGCACGCGAGAGTTTTTCACATTTTCAAACCGTCAATTTTTTTATTTTCATAATTTTGCATGTATAAAAACGCGAGTGAAAATGTACTCTATCTTAACAAGCAAATTAACTTACAAAGACATAAATAACAGAGAAGCAAGCGATTGTCCAATATCTTCCCAAATAGGCATCGGCTAGAAAGGCTCCAAGCAAGGGTGTGACATAGCACGTCCCAGACCAATTCGTAACATTGTTGATGGCAACAACACTGCTTTGGTCTAGTTGAAATTTGAGATAATTGACAAGATTTGTGTTGATTCCATAGTATGCTAATCTTTCACAACATTCGTTTCCTGTTTGAAAAACAATCACACGAGAAACTAAGATAACATAATTGAGTGCAAAAAGAATTGAGCGCTTCATGGAAACGCCGAAACATGAGGATAAAACGACGGATTATTTATGGCGTTTTACCGACCGCCGGAATATATTGGGTGTATTTTTGGAGAGGGGAGTACCAAGAATGTAAGGGCACGCTTTCCAGGTTCCTGTTTCTTTCTTGATGGCAGGCTTGTTACGGAAATCTGTCGTTCCATCTTTGGTGTAGATGTGTTCTTGTTCTTCTTCCATTGACGGCGACAAAGCACGAAGGGGGATGAGCAGATTGGTATATATGTCTGATCTCCAGTAATTTCCACAAATGAACGTGGCCTTGATCAGCTCAAGAAAATCGGATCCCCTCCTCCTCTATCTCCATGTTTATTCAACTCCAAGCTTCCAAGAAGCCTTCCTTTACTCCTATTTTATCTTAGCATCATGGCACGCAGATCAAGCAAATACCCTTTAATGCATGATCATTGATTAACTAGATCGAGCCCTTGAAAGAAGTACTGTTCGTCCATTCCGGTTGGCGATGGACGATGGTGGTGTCACTGTCAGCCCTTAAGCTTATGTAGCTCTGGCACACCTTCTTAGGAAGGGGAAGGGATAAATATTATCAGTCGTTTATGAAAGAAAATAAAACTACAAGTCGTGGAAACGTATACAAATCTTTTCCATACCATTTTTGGACCTTCTATTATTATTATTATTATTATTATTTTATAACAGGGGAAAGGAAAAATGGGATGAAACCACAACATATCGGAGGAATTTTAAGAGGAAGAGGTAGACACAGACAGTCTTACAAGCTTGATCTAACACATCTCTTCAAAATGACCTATCTCTTGAAGAGAATCTCTTCAAAATGGCCCATCTCTTATTGTTTATATTTCATGTTAGAATATATATATATACACACGATTATCATATGAGAGCCCCTTCTATACGGTCTTGGCAGAAAACAAGAGTTTTTTGCCCACCAATAAGCACTTGACATGTCAGTTTAGCACACCAAAGCAATATAGGGTGAAAACACCAAATTCATGAAAAAAAAAAGGAACAAAAAACTCAACCAACCAGGACCGCAACCGGCTGAAACTCCACCCCTAGCCCAACCCGCCGCCGCTGCCATCACAACCGCAGTCGCCACCAATGAGCCGGCCGGCGGAGTCGGAGTCGACCTAGGCCGATGATGAGTGACAGCTCGGACAGAAGGGTTCGCCTGAAGGCCACCCCCAGACCCAGGGGTGGCGGCGCGGCTGCCCTATGGACAGGGGGTAGCCGTGCGGCCACCTTCCAGTGGCCGGGGGTGGCCGCGCAGCCGTCCCATGGATCGGGGGTAGCCGCGCGGCCACCCCCGGGGCCTGGGGTGGCCATCGGGCCAGCCCTAGATGGATCTAGGGTTGGCTCGAAGGCCACCCCAAGCCTCGAGGGTGGCCGCGCGACAGCCTCATGGACCAGGGGTAGTTGCGTGGCCACCCCCCAGTGGCCGCGCGGCCACCCCCGGGGCCTGGGGTGGCCATCGGGCCTGCCCTAGATGGATCTAGGGTTGGCCCAAAGGCCAACCCCAGACCCCGGGGGTGGCCGCGCGGCCACTCCCCAGTGGCCTGGGGTGGCCTTCGGGCATACCCTAGATCCATCTAGGGGTGGCCCAAAAGCCACCCCTAGACCCCGGGGGTGGCTGCTCGGCCTGGTGGCGGTGGCGGCGGCGGCTTTCCGCCCTGAGCAGTACCATGGTGGTGCTGCGGATTTGGGCAGTGGATTGTGATTTTCTTGGGCTGTGGAAGGTTTTTTTTTTTTTAGAAGGGTAAAATGAAGAGTTGCAAAAGGGATCCAATAGATCAGCATCATTTCATTTTTTGAGTTTTAGCTGACGTGTAGATTTCTTATTGATGGGCAAAAAACCCTTCCTTTCTGCCACGACCGGACAGAAGTTATACTCTTATCATATTACTAGATTAGGTTGGAATGATTTTCTTTATTAAAATATTCACCATAGATGCGTGCTTGTAACCAAATCCTACATTTTTTTTTATTCACTCTCCGTACCTCATTTCCCCAATAAATAAGATTATTTGTATTATAAGTTAGAACTAATAAATAAATTAGTTATGCTGCTTCTTTCATAGCATGTGTAGATCAAATATGAGAGACTAGCATACCTCTATTTTTTGATGATAAGTTTTCCATTTCCAGTGTGATGTCTCTTTGTAGGGCGGAGCTAGAATTTGAGATTTTGGGAGGCCAAATTGAAAAACCAAAAACTTGGGAGGCCAAAACTAAAAAAGTAAAAAAATTTGGGGGTAAAATTTAATTTAATTTAATTTTAAATTTTTTTTGAGGGACCACCTTAGGCCTTGGGGGGCCAGGCTCCCTCAAGGCACAAGGTGGTTCCGCCCTTGTCTTTTCGGTTGATGCTTGAAGTGAAAAACACAACATTGTTATGTGTGGGCTCCTCCAAGGCACAAGGTGGCTTCGCCCCTGTCTCTTCGATCGATGCTCGAAGTGAAAAAAACAATGTTGTTATGTGTGGGCCCCCCCAAGGCATAAGGTGGCTCCGCCCATGTCTTTTCGGTCGATACTCGAAGTGAAAAAAACAACATTGTTGTGTGTGGGCTCCCCCAAGGCACAAGGTAGCTCCGCCCTTATCTCTTCAGTTGATTTTCAAAGTGAAAAAAAAAAAAAAAAAACATTGTTATATGTGTAGTAGACACTAGTACCTCAAGCTAACCCTAACATTTACTCAAGGAAATAATAAAATCTAATGGGTAAGCTCCACTTACATAAAGTGTGAGAGCACATGCTTTTTGAAGTGCCCACAACCCATTATGGACCCCCCCTAAAAAAAAAAGGACTTGCCAACTTATTTAAAAAGAAATAAATACAACGTTCTAAGTAAACCTACACAACTCAATAAGAACAAAAATGTAGTCTTAAAGAGCACTTCTCAGTTGTGGACGTTGACCTCCAAGGTTGAATCACCTCAATATCTTTTGTGTTTCTTTCTCTATGCTTTTGCTATATTTTCCTCCTTTCTGTATTTCATTACAAATTGATTTTTACATAGACAAAGGCCTTTCAAGCCAACGTTGTTATGTGTGGGCCCCCCCAAGGCATAAGGTGGCTCCGCCCATGTCTCTTCGGCTGATACTCGAAGTGAAAAAAACAACATTGTTATGTGTGGGCTTCCCCAAGGCACAAGGTAGCTTTGCCCCTGTCTCTTCGGTTGATGTTGAAAGTGAAAAAAAAAAAAAAAACATTGTTATATGTGTAGTAGACACTAGTACCTCAAGCTAACACTAACATTTACTCAATGAAATAATAAAATCTAATGGGTAAGCTCCACTTATATAAAGTGTGAGAGCACATGCTTTTTTAAGTGTGGGAAAGTGCCCACAACCCATTATGCCCCCCCCTCCCCCCCCCCCCCCCCCCCTCAAAAAAAGGACTTGCCAACTTATTCAAAAAGAAATAAATACAACGTTCTAAGTAAACCTACATAACTCAATAAGAACAAAAAATGTAGTCTTAAAGAGCACTTCTCAGTTGTGGACGTTGACCTCCAAGGCTGAATCACCTTAAATTTTTTTGTGTTTCTTTCTCTTTGCTTTTGCTATATTTTCCTCCTTTCTGTATTTCATTACAAATTAATTTTTACATAGACAAAGGCCTTTCAAGCCAAACCACCTCCAAAATCTTATGTCTCTTTTTCTTTGTTTTTGCTATATTTTCATCATTTTTACAATTTATTACAAATTTCTATATAGTATCAAAGTTACTTTTAAGTGGACTCCAATTTATATTCTCCTTCATTTTTTCGGCGTTCTTAATTCCTGGCATTCCTCACAACCGCTGAACCACTTTCTCTTTCGGATCACTGCCTTCCTAGCATCCTATTAAGTTTGTGACGAAATTTATCAAAAGTACGTGAGTCAATTTATGAAATGCCACAAAAATTAGCCCAAACCAAGGTTTCACGTGTATAAAAGTTCATGGACCTTACTCATTTTCAAAAGACGCCTTGAGAGAGGAGAGGTGTCTATGACTTATAAAGTCTATAAGACAAGGATCTCTTAGCAATGTAGGACACTTTAATACGCTCCCTCACGTGTAGCATCTTTGACCAAACACGCGTTCAACAATGGGAGGGAAATGACCATCATTGTTAAAGGAACTTGCTCTGATACTATGTAAAAGTTCATGGGTCTCAAAAGACGCATTGAGAGAGTAGAGGACACTATGACTTACAAAGTGCCAAAGTGAAGAAAATCTTAGCGATGTGACACACTTTAACTTGCTCCCTCACGTGTGGCAACTAATGACCAAACATGTGGACAACAATGGGAGGAAAATGCCCATCATTGTAAGATACCTTTGCCTTTGATACCATGTAAAAGTTTATGGGCCTTACTCACTTTCAAAAAACGTATTGAGAGAAAAGGGGTGTCCATGACGTATAAAGTCTACAAGATAAGGGTCTCTTAGCAATGTTGGAAACTTTAACAATGCGCCCATATGCATTGCCAGAAGATTCTTTCAACCCAGCCACACGTGTTTAGGAGTTTCCAAAAAACCTAGTTCTTTCCGGCGGTGCCTCCCTCCCGGCGTTCTTCTCGGTGTTTCTTATAGCCCACTTAACCACTGTCTCATTTGGATAACTTTCTTCCAAGCATTCTATCAAGCCTACGAACACAATTAATCAAAAGTACATAAGTCAATTTACGAGACACCACCACAATTAGCCCAAACGAAGGTCTCACGCGCTCACATGCGCCGCCCAAAGATTCTTCCAGCACAGTCACATGTCTCACATGCGTTGAGGAGTTTAAAAAAAAAAAGTTTGATAAGGAGAAAAACCCAGTTCAAAAAACACAAAACTTATCTAAGCCGGCCAGCCAGTAGTTTCTCATACTAATTTTTAGACTTAATAAATAATATATATTATGCTCTTCTTCACAAAATGTGTATATCAATTAGTATAGGAGAATATATAACATAGTTTCATTGTTTAAGGACAAGCATTCCATTTCCGACATGATGTCTCTCTAGTTCAAGTGGATGCTCTAAGTGTAGAAAACAACAATATTGTTCTATATGTGTATAGGAGATTAGTCCTTCAACTCTAAAATTTTAATGATTGACATAATGAAGTCTAACGGGCCAATTTCACTTATAGGGTGAGGGTATAGGCTTTTTTTTTTTTTTTTTTTTTTTTTTTTTTTTTTTTTTCTTTTTTTTTTTTTTTTCAAGTGCATGTTTACAAGGCCCTATTTGAAATCCCCCTACCCACTTCTCCCCCTGCACACTGTACAGGTCAGAAATGTACGAAATTCTTTTGTTTTGTTTTGTTTTTTCCATTTTTTACCCATAGCAAGACCCATATTTCCTCACTTCATCGCTTTTAATTTTTTTTCTTGCTAGGGGTAAAACAAGAAAGTGAAAAATCCGTTGTCAAGAATGTGCGTATACATGACTTGCCTCAGAATGATTTGTTTTTTTCCCTTTTTTTTACCCCTGTCAAGATGCGTATTTCCTCACTTCAACGTTTTTTTTTTTTTTTTTTTTCTTGCCAGGGATAAAATAGGAAAGTTGAAAATCTATTTTTTCTGAGAGCTGTACAATTTTTTATTTATTTTTACCTCTGGAAAGACGCATATTTCTTCACTTCAATACTTTTAATTTTTTTCTTGCCAAGGGTAAAATGGGAAAGTAAAAAATTCATTGTAAAAAATGTGTGAATATATGACGTGCTCCAGAATGAACTCTTTTTCTTTTTTTTTTTTCCCTGTCAAGATGTGTATTTCTTCATTTTATAGCTTTTCATTTTTTCTTGATAAGGGTAAAATGAAAAAGTGAAAAATATATTTTTTCAAGAGCTATACTTTTCTGACCTGCGCACTGTGCACTGTCCTAGTGCATAGTGCGCAGGGAGGGGGAGAAGTGGGTGAATGGATTTCCAAACAGGGCCAAAATCTCTTGAATCTCTCTTTCTGCTTCCACAATATTTTTATTTATTTATTTTGTTACAAATTTCAACATTTCATAAGGTTCTTGTGATCATTAATCCTGTATGAAAGGGCTATATGTAAGATTCTTTTATAGTAATAACACAAAAAACCAACAAAGGGAGAACAAAAAGTAAGTTACGAAAGTTAAAAAGAGACGCATGTATATTATGCGTTGAAACTTTGAGGCTTTGATGGTTTACTCAATTTACGAAAAAGTGAAACGATAACTACCATATGGAGAGAAAATCCAAATCCACAACTAATTTTATTCCAACTCTTTAAAAATTTACACGTAAGTGTCACATGTTAAAAAATTAAACATAAAATTTACTTAATGAATGACTAATGTGATAATGAAGCATAGTAAAAATATTGTACCTCTCAACCAATATATGTTGTTGGTTTATTTTAATTGGCTATATTCTGGTTGACAAAAACGCTTATATATTTGGGACTTCCATATCAGGGACTTTTATTACAAGGACACTGTAATTCTAGAAGATTTCAAAAGAATTGTTGCAGAATATTATTTCCAATATGAAAAGAGCTTAACAAAGAAGTATATGCACAGAATATCCCTAAGAAGACAATTTCTTGTTGAAGGAAATATTCTGGAGACTTTACAGTTCAGAAAAGTCGGTTTTCCCTAAAGTAAGTCCGGACGCCTAGATGCCAGAGTTTGAACGCCTAACTTGAAAAGTCAAAGTCCAATGAAGGTCCGAACGGTACAGCAGACGCTGACGTCCGAGAGCAAAAGTAGACGCAAGCTACAAAGAGCACTTGCTTGCATGAAGGTCTGAATGCAAATGTGATGACTGCGGACAGTGAAAGTACTTTATGCAACCGTTCGGACGTTAGGGTTGCAAGTCCAGATGTGCTTCAATTTTTGTCTGAAGTTTTAGTTGTAGGTCCGGATGCAACCTATGCAAATCCAAATTAATTAGAATTAGGATTTCTGAAGCCTATTTAAAGAGGCTCATAGGCTTTGTAATTTCAAGAATTCCTTGGCTGAATTCTCATTGTGCTAAGATAGGGTATTTAGGAAGAAATTGTTAGATGTGCTAACTTTCTTACAGTTTTTGTTTTATTGTATTGTTCAACCGTTTGAAGTCTAACTTAGAAAGAAACTCTAAGTTAAAGAAATCTATTAAATAACTCTTCAGACATGAGGTTTAGTTGAGAGGTGTTCACATAAAGGTACATGTCAGTGTTAAAGGTACGACTACTGTATTGGGTTATGTAAGGACGGCTGTCTTGTAACTAGCTCTTTCTTTTTCTTTCTTTCTTCTTCTTTTTTTTTTTTTTTTTGAATGGTGGATTGCTTGAGTTTGGCTATTCTGGAGTGATTTTTCTCTTTGGTGCAAAAAATTTTCACTTCGTAACCAAAATATTTGTGTTCTTTACTTTTACGCTTTATATTTTGGTTACATGTTTTAACGTTGATTATATTGAAGTCTTTATTTATCATATTTTTTTTTAGCTCTCTTTTATTCTCAATTTCGATGAAGCAACTAGTACGGTTAAAAGCATGTCATTTTCTAGATAATAATATTTTCTTTTAAGAAAAAAATCTTTAAAGAGCTAATATCTTTCATAGAAAATGACCATCCACCATGCTAGTATCTTTAGAATAGATCGAGAAAGTCAGAATGATGGGGAAGTCGCATGGAACAAAACAATAAGCAGATAGAGAGTAGGTGCTGCGTCGTACTTAATCAACCTCTATGGCCCTATCTATATCTTTTTAGTGTAAATTAATATTTTATAGACAAATGACTTTTTTTTTTTTTTTTTTTTTACCACAAATACTTAATTACCTATAGGAGAGATGAATAAGGATAAACTGTGGGGATCAGAAAAACAAGCAAAGAGGAGGAGGGTGTCATGGGTTGGTACTTACCCACCGTTAGTTTAATCTAGCTTGGATTTCAAACAACCCATAATATTCTTCATATTGGGCTGTCTGATACATGACCTGAAAGGCATTTCTCAACCATTAATTATTTTGTTTGCTAAGCATCCCAATTAATTAACAATTCTACTCAACTCTTCCAGATCTATACAAGTTTCCATGATGCCTATATACATATATATATAAACCTTTGACCAATACATATAATACTGAATGCCACTCACTCGTACGTTGTAGGGCCAAGATGAAAACTACAAGTGCCGTCTTCAATATTAATCATCAGCTTTTTTATCCAACCTCCACTAACCTACGTTTTTACTAAAAGTTTTTTACAAATTAACTGACATGACAACCTATGTCACACTTATCATGCCAGTTTAATTTTATTAATTATTTCATTTATGTGATATAAGTATTCGATAAATTTATAGTAAAAGTTGTAATACTCTAAACATTTTCTCATGGACGTGTGTTTCCAGAGTAGTCACATGTGCTAAAAAGTAGGTAATGTAACTGTAAAATAATTGTAAAACTTGAAAAGTGGATTTCTACGGACCTACTAACTGATTCCACTTGCTAATTAAGTTTGACTGGGTTTAATTAAGCTAATACATGATCAATGCCATTACGAAATATTTTCTGGTTATTTGAAGGGGTTACTTAGATTATAGTCTATCAAGCAATCATTATCGACTGGCCTGTTCTTCAAGTGGGGATTGCATGCAACCGATCAGGGCCTCAGGCGATCGAGAATAAAAGTAACATAAAAACAAGAAAAGAAAATGGCAGGCACTATATTATTTATCTAGAACTACTACAGTCTACATTGGTCAACCGAAATGGAACTTTATGTAACATGAAAGATATCAAGGGCAGCAGCATGATCGGTTGTGTATCTGCTTGTTAATCAAGAATCCTTATAGTACTTCACCTAACAAGGGAAAAACGACATGGGAGCAATGCCTCCATCGCCCTTTATAAGGGTGCGTTGGCCAGTCTCTCATGACTACAACAAGCTAAGCTAGAAATCAAAAGCAAAAGAACAAAAACTAGAAGCTGTGATTGATTTGCTGATCAGGTCTGAGAGAGAAGAACAAGCAGTTGTACGTGAGAAATGGATTCTTCTTGGGTTCGCCTTCTGCTTCTGATTGTGGTGTGCCTTTTTCCAGCTTTGATCGAGTCCAGGGTTCGACACTACAAGTTTAATGTAAGTATATACGTTGATTGTTTTCATCCTCATTCTTAATCAAATTGTCTTTGTTTGGTTGGAGCTAGCTGTGGACTCATGTATTGCAGCTCGATCATGCCATGCAATAGCCACACGCAGGCTGCCCATGAAAGTGTTGAGAACTTTTCTTGAGTGATTGTTCTTTCTTTTCTTTTCTTTTTTTTCATTTTCATTTTTTTTTTCACTTTCATTTTCATTGAATTTTTTATGATAATTAGCCTGGCATGCAGTGGGAATTACACAGAATTATAAGTACGTGTCACGACTACTTATTTTTCAACTCCCTGAAGTCGACGTCGTATGCTCCTAAAGAATTTCTCTTTACGACGTCGTAGGCCGCTAAGGAATTTCTCTCAACATATATAATTATAATGTGACTCGATTTCACGTATTTAAAGCTTCTTTTTTTTGGCCAAGTACGTATTTCGTGTGTTTAAATGATTTATAAGAATATAAATTAAAATGTTTGGAGTATTACAATTTTTATTATAATATTTTTATAATTAAACTGACATGAGAGTATATATATATATTAATTGATGAAACTAATGATTGAGAAGTAATATTTTTTGTTTAATAATTTTATCAATTATGATTTGTCGCGTATAAATGACTTTATAACAATACCTACTTGAATATAAATGTTATAATTGCCGCCAATAAATATTAGATGTAAGCAAAACTATGATCTAGCTAGTCATTCCACTCAAACAGAAAGCTAAAATCTATATATTATCATTTAAACAATTAATCGTAATAACCTAAATTAAGGAATTAAAAATCAAAAGAATCTGAGTACATAGAAGGTACACCCTCTAGGAAGCAAGTTGTTACCAAATAACAGTGCTGGTCATTAGTAATTATTTTTCTTACAACTTTATGGAAATTGATACCTTTTGTTGGGTTACCGTACGTGTGAATAATTAAGGTTGTGACGAGGAATACCACCAGACTATGTTCCACCAAACCCATTGTCACCGTGAATGGGAAGTTCCCAGGACCCACTCTCTATGCTAGAGAAGATGATACAGTGCTTGTGAAGGTCGTCAACCATGTCACACATAATGTTACCATCCACTGGTAAGATTCTCAAATCCTTAGGGAGATCCAATTCAATTAATTAGGGTAATCTCTTATATCAAATAGATTTGATAATTAACAGAAGTGAATAACGGAGACAATGTTTTTTTTCTTTGCAGGCACGGCATTAGGCAACTACGAACAGGTTGGGCCGACGGACCGGCATATGTTACTCAATGCCCAATCCAGACAGGGCAAAGCTATGTGTACAATTTCACTATCACCGGCCAACGGGGCACGCTTCTTTGGCATGCACATATTAACTGGCTAAGGGCAACGGTCCACGGTGCCATAGTCATCTTGCCTAAGCGTGGCGTGCCATATCCGTTCCCAACACCCTACAAGGAAGTTGTTGTCATATTAGGTGAGCTCAAAAAATTTCTATTAATGTAACTCATTAATTCTCGATCTCTACCAACAATATTGTGTTCTGGTTGGAACTCGATTTATGATCAATGGCATTATAAATTGCAGCTGAATGGTGGAAATCCGACACTGAAGCCGTGGTCAACGAAGCTCTCAATTCCGGATTAGCCCCTAATGTCTCCGATGCGCATACCATTAATGGCCATCCCGGGCCGGTTTCGAATTGTTCCTCACAAAGTAATTAACATACAGATTCGTCTTGAATCCGGTTTCAGTTAACTACCGGATTAATTATGTTTGAAAGCTTTTTTGGTAACTTGTTTGAATCATTCATACAGGTGGCTTCAAATTGCCCGTCCAAAGTGGTAAGACCTACTTGCTACGCATAATCAACGCTGCACTCAATGAAGAGCTTTTCTTCAAGATAGCCGGGCACACACTCACCATCGTTGAAGTGGATGCTACCTATGTAAAACCAGTGAAGCTTGACACAATCGTGATTGCCCCCGGCCAAACCACAAATGCCCTTGTAACCGCCGATCAAAATTCCGGCAAGTACTTGGTAGCCGCCTCTCCTTTCATGGACTCCCCCATCGCCGTTGACAACCTCACAGCAACTGCCACTCTTCACTATTCTGGCACGCTTTCTACTGCCCCCACAACTCTTACCAGTCCACCGCCACAAAATGCTACCGCAGTTGCAAACAAATTTACCAACTCCCTCAAAAGCCTAAATTCCAAGAAATTCCCCGCCAATGTCCCATCAACTGTTGATCACAAACTTTTTTTCACCATCGGGCTAGGGATCAACCCGTGTTCTACTTGCAAAGCTGGCAATGGAAGCCGAGCGGTGGCTAGTATCAACAATGTCACATTTGTTATGCCCACCACCGCCCTACTTCAAGCACATTTCTTCAACATCAGCGGGGTGTTCACCACTGATTTTCCCGGCAACCCACCACATGTATTTAACTATACGGGCTCCGGACCGGCAAGTTTACAGACCACTAACGGGACAAAGGTTTATAGGTTGTCTTACAACTCCACGGTCGAACTTGTTCTGCAAGACACTGGGATCATCGCCCCTGAAAACCATCCAGTCCATCTACATGGGTTTAATTTCTTTGCCGTTGGTAGGGGACTAGGCAACTACAATCCAAAAAAGGATCCCAAAAACTTCAACCTTTTTGACCCTGTCGAGAGGAACACAATTAGTGTGCCATCTGGTGGATGGGCAGCCATCAGATTTCGTGCAGATAATCCAGGTAATATTTAGTTATTAGTATTATCATTATCATATTTTTTTTAAAAAAAAAAAATTAAAAAATCATGCAGCCGTGTGATCCATTCCTATCGGATAAACTCCATGACCCCTGCCTCCAAAACCATGTATCGGTTAAGTGATTGAGGACTCGAATAGCTAATCTTGTGATATTAACTAAACGAGTCGCGTGACCATTTGAGCTGGCCCACGCTCACGGGCTTAACGCCTAGTTTTTGGCACTTGAATAATTCTTTAATCTTTTTTTTTTTTTTTTTTTTTTTTTTTTTTTTTTTTTTTATTTTTATTTTTTTATCTATCTTTTCATTTTCATGATCATGTTTGTAATTGTAGGAGTTTGGTTCATGCATTGTCATCTGGAAGTGCACACAACATGGGGGCTGAAGATGGCTTTCTTGGTGGACAATGGCAAGGGACCCAATGAGTCAGTTCTTCCTCCTCCAAGTGATCTTCCCAAATGTTGATCGAGCCATGCACTCAAAATATTTATAAGTACTATAGACGTAGAGAAATCTCTGACTCGAAAAAGAAGAGGCCAGGAGAGACAGAGGCAAGACGAGAAAGAGAACAAAAACAAATTAGTTAATAAACAAGTGAGAGCTAATTAGATTCAATTTGTTTTTTTGAGTAAATGGAAACATTTGCTCTGGGCATGTTTTAAATAAACTTGTGTGAGCATTTTAATTGTTGAAATACCATAAACCTTTTCTTTTTAGGAGGGAGTATATATATATTGGAATTTGCATGTCTAAGCTTTTGTTATCTTATAAATGTTCCAAACGATTTTCATGTGTACGTGACATGCCTCTTGTTTGCTTAAAGTGGTCTTGCATAATGACCGCGCAGCCTCAAGATATCAAATTTATTGATCAATGTTGGAATTTAATGTGGAATAGGCCAATATGTGATATGGTCTAGGGCGGAAATTTTTTGACATAACCCACGAGCCTAATACGAAATTTGCGGTTATTGTTGAGAAGTCTGATCCATTTAATTAAATAGGTCGGGTTAAGGTTGATATATATAGTCTTATTCATATGCCTCGACGTGACTCAAACCCGACACGAGACATTTAAGACTGACAATTTTTTACATGACCTGCAAACCCAACACAAACTTAATTATACAAAATTAGTAGGTCGGTGTTCTTTGAAGTTGGGTAGCAATTTATCTACCAAAATTCAGACTTAATTACAATAAATTGTTTGGATTAGAGACCTTTTCTTTCTCTGTGGGCTCACAAATTGACTTGAATGAAATTTCTAGGCGGTCAATGCCTATGACACATTGTGGCAGCCCCACCGGATTCCCATACTGCCTGGGAATGGGGAAGGGAATATAGATATTTTATTAGTAGTAGTGTATTATATATTTATTATGGGAAAACTACAAAAAAGTTCCCAAACTACAAGCTGTTTTTAAAGTAGCTCACTGAATTGACAAATATAGCACTATAAACTCCCAAACTACCATTCTTTTTCAAAAATGACCACTCTATTAGGTCTCCCTGTCAAATTGGATGGAAAATGCACCACGTGTCGTGCGCTTGACAATCTCTGACCTAAACTTCCCATAATACCCTTATCTTTTACCGTGAAATTCCTAAATAGCCCTTGGAAATAATGCACGCATAATGCATTACAAATTAACACCAAAGTGAAGAAAATATTACCATTCTGCCATTCGGGTAAGATAGATGACATTTTAAGTTTGGGGTTGAATGACCTAAAATCAGTGTGGAGGAGCAGAGTCTCAAAGTTTTCTGGAAAAAACGAAAATTGTGTTGTGTTGCCGGAGTTGCGTTGCTTTGCATTACCAGTCCACCCATCATCCGTGTTTTCGGCCACTAAAGGTCCACTAAAGGTAAGAATTTTGGAGTACCCATTATAAATCCTACTTTTTGTTTTGGGTTTTTTTTTTTTTTATATCAAACAAAATTTGCATGATTTTAAGCTAAATTTTGGAGTACCCATTACCTAAAAGTCTTGCTTACGTAGTTGGTTGTTATGAGACAATCGAAAGCTCATTTTATAATGCCTAGATTTTGGGGGTAGGACTATGTACTTTTTAGAATCTTGTTTGTTTAGGGTTTTATTTAAATTGAAAGCGCCCTTTGTCAATTCCTTTGTTTGCTTTCTATTCATATTGATTGCAATGTTTTGTGGTAGGCATTGACTAAAATAATGTTTATTTGGTCTCATTTAGAAACTGGGTTGGTTGGTTTCGTTGTGGAGTGGGCATTCATTTGATGTGATTCCTACAGATATCACAATGTATTAAATTAAAATCCCCCCTTTAAAATGCCCCAGATTCTTAGGTAACGATCTTGAAAGTGATATTTTGTCATTTGCTTTATTTGCTTTCTATGCGTACAAATTGTAATGTTTTGTGGTAGGCTTTGTCTAAAATAATATTTATTTGATCCCATTTAGAAATTGTGCTGGCTGGTTTTTTGTTGTGGAGTGGGCACTCATTTGATGTGGTCTCATACGGATGTCACAATTTACTAAATTGAAAGTATGTAATAATGCACACCATACAGTGTACATCAAATGCACTTAATGTAACATCGAGGGGGAAATAAAGGCTTGAATATGGTCCCTTAATGATATTCATGCCTTAATGTGGTCTCATACTAATTTTGACATGCTAAATCAGAGTATACTAGGTAGAGTACACTAGGATGGCTGAACATGTTTATATTTTTATTATTCAATGTTGATATTTTATTTATTTATTTTTATTTTTTGTAAAGATGGCTGGACGGGAGTTTGTGTTCGAGGTGTATTACGGGGGTAAGATAGATAGGTAGTTTATGAGCACATATGTAGGGACTGATGTAAATGTGTATAAGGGGGTGTATGATGGTGAGAAGTTGTCCTTTTTCGAGGTTGAGAGTATTGTTGAAAAGTATGGATACAAATCAAGGGACCTATTGTATTACTTACTACCAGGTTCTTCAAAAAGGTTTGAGATTAATTACATTGGACCATGATGTGATTGAAATGGTTATTGTCTATAAAGCTGTACCAATTATTGAGTTGTACCTTGTTTGCTTTGGTGAGCCTATAGCTAGTGATTGTGATTATGAGTACGATGATGGTGGGCAATTTAGGATTGATTGAGATGATCTATATTGTGATGAGCTGTATGAACCGGACTTGTTTGATGAAAATAATGATGTTGCTGGGCCATCCGTGGAGAGGACATGGAAGAGAGTGATGAGGTCTGTGGAGAGGGTAGTGAAGAGAGTGAGGGCGATGAGGAGAGTCAAAAGGAAATTGGTCAAGATAATGATGGTGAAGAGGGTGTTAGGTCAAGAGTCAACTGTGTCGACAATGAACCCGAGGATGATGATTTAAACTTAGACATGCACGGAGTGACAGTCTTATATCTCCCCCCAACAGTGATGAGGAGGCCGAGGTTGCATCTCAGAGGAAATGTGTCACTAAGCGATCTGAGCTCCAAATGTCTGACCTAGGTAACCTACAGTTGGCAGTGGGTCAGAAATTCTCCTCAATACATGTTTTTAGAGAGGCTATTAGAGAGTGTAATATAAATATGGGGAATGATATAAAGTTTAAAAAGAATTACCTGGCTAAATGTATTGTGGTATGCAGGGATCAAGATTGTATGGGCGTAAGTGTAAGGATGATGAATCATTTGAAATTAGATAATTTCAATCCAAATACACTTGTTGGAGGAGACATAAGAATTCTATTATGAAACCTTCATGGATTGCAAAGAAATTGATTGACAAGTTTAGAGCACAACCTAACATGCCAGTAAAGGCCATTCTCGGGGGCGTCAAAGAAAAGTGGGGTGTGGATGTTAAAAATAGCAAGTTGTATAGGGCTAAAGTAATGCAAAAGAAAGGATTCTTGGAAAAGTGAAGCTCCAATACAAAATGCTTTGGGATTATTGTGAAACAATCAGAAAAACAAATATTGGCAGTTGTGTATTGATGAAGGTAGAGAGACCTTTACCTGATTGTCCAGCAAAGTTTCACAGGTTGTACTTCTCAATAGCTGTCATGAAAAGAGGTTTTCTAACTGGTTGTAGGCCAATTATTAGGTTGGATGGATGCTTCTTGAAAGGGCCTTATAAGGGACAACTCATGACTCCCATTTCGAGGGACGCCAATAACAACATGTATTTAGTGGCCTTTGCAGTTCTTGAAGCGGAAGTAAAAGACAATTGTTCATGGTTTCTAAAGACTTTGTTCTCGGACCTTGGCATTCCTCCTACAGAAGGATGGACATTTATTTCAGATCGTCAAAAGGTAACCCTTCAAGTATTTTCCTTCATTTATTCAATTTTTGTTATGCTATAAATGGTTTTGATCTTATGTATATGCGAATGTTTGACAATTTTAACTGATTGTGTGAAGGGGCTGGTATCAAGTTTTGATGTGGTGGCTTCCAGGGCTGACTATTGGATTTGCGTAAGACATTTATATGCAAACTATAGAGATGCATGTCATCAATGTATGGCCTTGAAGGACAAGTTATGGAGTGCAGCTGCAACCTAAATTGAGGTTGACTTTTATAAAGAAATGGAGGATCTAAAAGGAATAAGTCAGAATGCATACGATTATTTGGCAAAGATTGACCCAAGTACGTGGTCGAGGGCTTGGTTCAGTACAATCCCTAAGTGTGATCTAATTGTTAACAACCTTTGCGAGTGTTTCAATGCTTACATTTTGAAGGCAAGGGACCTACAGATAATATTGATGCTAAAAATGTTAAGAAAGAAGCTGATGAAGAGATATCAAACAAAGAGGGATGGCATCAAAACCATGAATGGTAGGATCTGTCCTAGAATTGTGGTCAGATTAGATGAAATCGGACAGGATGCTGGTCATTGTTATAGCACATATGCTGGGGATGGGTTGTACGAAGTTACTGACAAGGATAAACAATATGTGGTGAACTTCGTGAGGAGAACTTGTGGCTATAGACCAAGACTTGATAGGTATCTAGGGGTGTAATTTTGAACTGGTTATAATCGGCCAGGAAACCGTAACCAGGCACTAACCGAAAAACTGAAAAATCGTTTTGGTACCCGGTTATTTATAACTTGGTAACCAGGCACCCAGAGCCGGAGTCGGATTCGGTTATTGAATTGTTAGAAACTCGGTTATAACCGGGTAACTGGCTCCGGGTGTATAATAAATTAAAAAAAATATTAAATTAGGCCCTTTACCCTAATACATGGTATAAAATTACCCCTTTCCTTCTTTTTTGACTTTTCCTTCTTTTCAGTTTTCTCACTTCTCACTTTGTCTCCACTCTCCACGGCGCCTTCATAGAATCACAAGTTCACCTTCGTCTTCTTCTTCTTCACTTCTTCAATTCTTCTTCTTCTTCGGCCCTAATCTTTTTCAATTACAAAGGATCAAGAGTGGTTCTTCTTCTCACAACATGATCTGAAGCACCGAAATGGGAATCGATTGAACATGAAGACCGATTCTGGGTACTGGACAATGACTGGTCAGGATCTCAAAATCTGGTCCGTTGGCGGAGAGAGCTTGATTGGAAAGTTAAAGATACTGGTATTGTATGAGGGGCGTTCTCCAAACAGCAAAATAACTGATTGGGTCTTCCTAAATTCGTAACCCATCTACTTTTTCAGTTCTTCTTCTTCTTCAACCCTAATCTTGATGTTTAATTTTCTATTTAATTTTGTATATTTGTTGGTTGATTATTTTTGTTGTTTTGTTGGCTGATTCTTTAGATCTAGTTCTTTTTTTTTTTTTAGATCTGTTCTTTTATCTTGAATGCACAGGTTGGGCGCCCTACCTCCATCTCTCTCTCTCTCTCTCTCTCTCTCTCTCTCTCTCTCTCTCTCTCTCTCTCTCTCTCTCTCTCTCTCTCTCTCTCTCTCTCTCTCTCTCTCTCTCTCTCTCTCTCTCTCTCTCTCTCTGTGCATGTATGAATTTATGTTTATAATGTATGTCCTATTTTGCAAGGATGATTCTGATCTAGACCCGTTTTGCTTTTTAGGCGTGATAGATTCGATTTGCAGTGATACCCACAATTTTGTTTGCTCACTCTTTCATATTGAAGCTCAGTTTGAAACACCCAGTTATGAATTGATCGCTTAGTGTAAGTTAAGTCGTTAATGTTGGAGTTTAATTGAAAAATTCACTACCCGGTCTGGATAACTGGTTTCACCCGAGGTAACCGGGTAACCCTCGGATGACCGGAGTACCAGGTTCTCGGTTACATGCTTACAGGTATCCCATGTGCACATGCAATCTGTGCAGTTTGGAGTGATAATGCAAACCCTAACGATTATGTTGATGATTGGTATACTGTGGAGATGTAGAAGAAGGCATATAATGCGATTGTATATCCCATGCCTGAAGAAGACCAATGGATAAAGACAAACTGTGACCATGTAGACCCACCAATGGTTAGAATACAACCTGAGAGACCGAGAAGATTTAGGACCAGAGGAGCATAGGAATCAATGTAGGATGAGGAAGGGTGTGGTTATTATGAGATGCTCTAGATGCATGGGGATTTGACACAATAGCAGAACATGTCCCTAGATAAGAAGAGAAGTCGTGAATTACATAGGAGATGGCAGGAGTGCAAGCCAACA
The DNA here is from genome assembly GCF_958979055.1 of Alnus glutinosa. Taxonomy (NCBI): domain Eukaryota; kingdom Viridiplantae; phylum Streptophyta; class Magnoliopsida; order Fagales; family Betulaceae; genus Alnus; species Alnus glutinosa. Next base: position 26,982,862 of record NC_084892.1, read on the forward strand.
TGATGTGAAATACCATTTTTATTTTTTATTTTGGTTGTAGCATGCTTAAAAGTAGCTCATCTCTCTTATATTGACAATTTTATTGGGATAGGAACAAGGTGGTGGTGGTCCAAGTTCCCATGGTCAAACATCTACTCCCCAATCTACAATTGATGCTGAACCGGTAAGTTTCAAAACACGACCAATGACACTAATTACATTATACGAATACTAATTTTCAAACTGTACAACATTTTGCAGACCTCAACTCCCCATCATACCCCATAAACTACTTTTGCATTGTCTAGAGGTAGGGGTAGGGGTTGGGGTAGGGGTCAACCTACCCTACAAGGGCTTCCACCTTCTTCAACTCCAAGGATTTCAGCTAGAGGTAGAGGTCAGTCTCAAGGTAAAGGTTAGTCTCAAACAAGGGGGCAACCTCATACCAATGCTATTGTAAGTACTAAAAACCCACATCTTTTATGTGTAGTTTTTTATTTGGTTTTTTAGCTGGTTTATGTAATGTTAATTAATGTGCCTTTACAGTTTCAAGATACTATCAACATAGTAAGGTTGTATAGACATCCTCAGCCACACTTGTCTTCGCAACCAATAGGATCTTCTCATCCAGTAGGGTCTGCTTAGCCACAATGGTCTTTATCAAAGCCTGTCACTAAAGGTAGAAATATTGTTCCGACGGTGAAGAAGGAAATTGAAGTAATTGAGACTAATCAGAAAAAGTGGAAGAAGCCGAAATGGCAAAAATACTAGAGCAACCATTTTGTTGTTTTTTGCTTGTGTCATAATAGTGATAACTATGTTATTTGATATTAAGCAATTCGTTGGGCTACAGTGTGATGGTTGTCTTATTTGATATTAAAGTGTTGGGCTGTAAGTAAGTGTGACGGCTATGTTTTTTTGATATCAAACAAAGTGTTGGGTTGTAAGTAAGTGTGATGACTATGTTTTTTGATATCATTATGTAAAAGTTATACTCTTAGTATCATTATGTTTTAGACCAATTTGGTAATGAAGATTGATTTTTTAGACAAATTTGGTAAATAACACCATTAAAAGCCTCTCACAATATGGAGAGATAGCATACAATCTGCATCCACAATTTATTTGTTTTAGACCAATTTGGTTTTGTTTTGTTTTGGTGGTAAGACTTTTACAGCTTCCATTGTTTTGTGCTTCATTGTATGATTGAAATGGTATTTTATATAACAATTCCGACATCTTCATGGACAAAGCATTAAGCTCATAATTGATAATTACAAGTATACACTAGATCCAAATCATAAATTAATATATATATATATATATATATATATATATATATATATATATATATATATGTTTCTGTACATCCAAATCATAGACCAATTTAACCGAATTGTTTCTATAAGTTCATTTTAATATCAAGTTATTACCTCTAGATTCACTATAACCACTAAGATAAAATTGTAAAAGCAAAATGAGTACTGCTACTGCAGCTCGAAACATCTTCTCCCTATATTGGTAGAGCTTCCCATTAGTTTGACACAACTCTAATTGTCGCCAAAGTTTAACAGATTGATTCGTATTCTCCTTGTATTTTGTTTCAATCAATTTCTAAAGTTTATCAATATCGGCTTGTCTTATCTCTTCCATGTCTTTCAGATGTTCTATTAATTTCTTTTCGTAAGCAGACATCTCGTTACCAGCCCACCCAAATAAATCAGAATCACAACTTTCTGCGTGAAAAAAATAGGATTGGCCTATCTTCTCTCTTCCATGTCTTTCAAATGTTCCATTAATTTCTTTTCGTAAGTAGACATCTCGTTATTAGCTCTCCTAAATAAATCACAATCACTAAATTTCTGCGGGGAAAAAAGAGAGGCAAAAATGTCATAAACTACTAACGAAAAAATATAACACAAAGTTAATTTCAAAAATTACCTTGTAGCTTATACAGTCATACCACTTTTTACCGCAATTGGAAGTAGTCCAAGAGTTCCTTACACGTGCAGGAACTCCACGGTAACATAACGAACGCCTACTTGACGCTAGGGGTGAAATAACCGCCCGCTAATAACCGTCCGCTAACCGCTAACCGCCTATAACCGCTAACCGCCTATAACCACTAACCGTATAACCACAAAACCGTTAACCGCAAAACGCATTTATATATATATATATATATATATATATATATATATATATATATATATATATATATATATATATATATATATATATATATATAAAATAAAAAACCACATAAGCATTGCTGTCAACCTGCATGATGAGTGACAACACTCCTTGCTTTTCCTTTACCCAAAGTCCTTTCACACGTTAACTCCCTGCTTTTCCTCTACCCAAGAATTATGAGCCTCTCCATTCATTCCAAGAACCATCTTAGCCGTTAAACATTCTCAATCTCCACCGTCCAACCCCATTAACCCTACAATAATCTTCCAACGTTGAAGGAATTCTCAAACCTTCTATCAGTGCCGTTTCCTTCTCTACCATAACCTCTTTCATTTTCACAGAAAGAACCATGTTGCCTTGTTGGTCAAGAATCAAGATACAATAACCACTTCTTTGGTTAACCATATTTGAACTCGGGCTCTCGGAAGAGTGATCAACTGAGATCGATCAAAGGTTATGATCCCACCAAAGATGTTGTTGATAGATGGGCGAGATTCAGTGCTTCCGTGAAGTAGGGATGAATTCTGTTGTCGTGTGAGAAGAGAAATGGGTGTAAACGGAGGAGCAACCGGTGGCAGGGAAAGAAAATGGGCCAAAACAAGTCCAAACAGCCAAAAGGCAAAAAAAGAAAAGAAAAGGGTTTCCGGTTGTCGATTTATAACCGCCAACCGCCTAGGCGGTTGTCGATTTTCACTAACTGCCTAGGCGGTTATGGTTAGCAGTATTGGCCAATAACCGCTAACTGTAACCGCCTTTTCACCTCTACTTGACGCATCACTATTTGCCGACATTTTGTCGTGCCTATGCAAAAGAGCATTTTTTGGAAACTAGATTTATCACTGATTTCGAGAACTAGTTGATTAATCTTTTATAAGTAGTTGGTATTTTGCTAAAACAAAATCCATGCAATTAAAACAAGATTTGTGATTATTATCTAGTACCTATTTTTTTTCCTTTTTATGTGGGCTTCCAATCTTCTAATATTTTCAGACAAATGACATGGTGAATCTAAGCTGCAACATTCAACTTAATGAACCAAATTACCTGTCAAAAATTTGACATCATGTAAAATTGTTTTGTTTCCCCCAAAATAGTTTGTCTCTTGAAAGTACATATTATCCTTGCTAGCTAATAAGAACTTGAAGTAATTACCTTTTTCTCCCATGAACTACAACTTTTGCGCAAATCAATCCCCCATGAAATACCAACTCGATCAAAATAGAGCATCTAACTACCAAAGTTACAGGTTTTCCCTCCTTTTGTCAGTCAAAGGAGTTAAATCCAACTGTCAACGAGTCAAGTGCGGGTCACGTGCCGTTTTAATGAATTTTCTTCCTATTTTACCCGTATCTCTGCAACTATCTCTCTCCCTCTCTCTTGTTTATCTTCTTCATGTTTGCAACTAATCCATCGTCTTCTTCCTTGAACCGTCTCTCTCTTGCCTCAATGCCATGCCCAACTTGATCCCGATAGCCGGCTCTTTGCTCTTCGCCATAGCAAATCAACAACGAAAGCTCACACAAAAGCACTGAAAATGAGTTTTGGTTTTTGAGACATAGAAAATTTGCTCAACTGAGGAGAGACCCATCCCACTCCAGTAGGATTTTATTTTTTTTAATTTTTTTTTTCTGGTCAATAAATATTTGTATGTTCTGGACTGTTTCCATCCTTCATCGGCTTTGTTTTCAAGTCTATACCACCTATCCCTCGGCGCAAGAACATCCACAGCGTAAATAGAGCTTTTTATCTTCCATTGTTTTAGCCTCTATAAACAGAGCATAACAAAGCCACCTACGAAGGAGGATATTGCTGGACTTTTACATGAATTTTTGAAGCTTTTATTCTTGTCCTTAGCGCTCAACATATATGCAGCTCCTCAACTCAATTGGTCCTCCGGCGATTGTTGTCTGTTCTAAGATAGTAGAGCAAAAATCCTTCTCTCACTCTCAGGCACGTCAATTCTCAACAATGCTTTCTGTCTTGTTTGCTTCATCTATTCTTATATGTTTATTCCCATACCTCTTGCAGTTTTCTCGAGAGTTTACAAGCAATGGAATGAACTTGTCAAGGACAAACTTGAACCTCCGCATACCATCACCTCTGCTTCAGGCAACCCAGTCTCGATAAGTTGTCCAATGGCTTGTACAAGACACATAAAAACCTTATTAATCAGCCCATCATCAATCACGGCGCTGCTAATCTTCTTAAAGTAGACCTAAGATCATTGGTAGCTGGTGCCATATGCCCAACGTATCAATGGAGTGCACAATCTGCACGAAAATAAATGAAAGATAACAACGTCATAATTGTCTTCCTCTCAAAAAAGGAAACATACGCTAATTAAAGATCAGCATGTCTTGACATTTTTAGAAACAAAAAATAAAGATAATAATGCACAAGCTTATGAACATTATGCATGGCAGTAGCCAGTATGTAATATATATATATATATATATATAGAGAGAGAGAGAGAGAGAGAGAGAGAGAGAGAGAGCATGATAAGGGTGGGATTGTACAAGGAAGAGGAAAGTGTCTATGAGAGTCAGTGGCGGAGACAAAGGGGGGCGGGCAGGGGCGCACTCCCCTCCTACATGGCTGAGAGAAATTTTTATTTTTATTTTTATTTTTATTTTTTTATTTTTTTACAGATATTTTTTTTAAAAAAATTACATTAAAAAGAAGAAAAAAAAAATGTTGATGCTAGCTCGCCCCTCCTGCCAGGGGCGGAGCCAGGGGGGTCGAGAGGAGGCAAGTGCCCCCCCTTACCTCCCAAATTTTTTTTTCACTCCTTGTGATTTTTTTTTAATATCCTTGTTGCCCACCCTCAATCAGTCATTAAGGGGCAAATTATTTTTCAGAAGTAGTGAGATTTATGACTCAAGCTATTTAAGGAACGATTTATTGCATTTTTTTAAATTAGGTCACTCAGGTATGAATGTTCAGAAGAAAGAACCAAGGTTGAAGAAGATGAGCAGTAGATTTAATTGTAAAACGCAGTGTTGCATGTGGAAGAGTTTGCAAAACAAAAGTTTTCTCAAAATGCAACGTTTCATTTATTTGCTGGAGGCTTCATCAAACGGTGAACTTTTGCTTTTTTGCTTTTATTATTATTAAATTGATTTGAGTGACTTGAGTATCATGACTTGTACGGTGAGACAGTGAAGAATTAGAGTATAAAAATAAATTGATTATTAAACTGTGAGTCACTTTGTTAATTGTTATTGACAATTTGACAGGCCATTTTTTGTAAAAAAAAAAAAAAAAATCTAAACCTCAAGGGTTCTTTTATTTTTATTTTTTAAGTCTGAACATCAACACATCAAGGCTTAGTCCACGGCAGTGCACCTAATATATAACAAAATTATATATATATAATTTTGTTATATATTTTGATTTTAAAAAAATATATAATTGTAGTTGCATGTGATTATAGAGAACAATAATAATTTCATTAAACTCTAATCAAATTTTAAACGAGCTCATGTCGAGGTAGATCTAACAAATTTGCTAGCAATCTTTGCTTAAGAAAAAAAAAATTGATTACCATCCTAATAATAGAGATCAAATCCGAAGAACATATCTACGAAAAAGACATTGTCAACCAATTGATCATGATTTTTCAAAAACACAATATAGAAAAAACGTGTCTGTCATTTTAATCCAGCATGGTTCAAAGAATATGTTGATTGATTGGAATACAACATTTTAGAAGATGATGCGTATTGCCTATATTGTTATATTTTCAGACCAGATATTGAACATCAAATAGGAGGAGACTCATTTGTTACTGAAAGGTTCAAAAATTGAAAAAAGAATGAGAAGTTACATGACCATATTGGGGCTCACAATATTGTGTTAGCTATATTTTTTAATAATTTTAATTCAATTTTTATTAACTTTAGTTTTTTTTTTTTCATTTATCGAAAAAAAAAATCTTGTCCCCCCTTAACCAAATTCCTGGCTCCGCCACTGATGAGAGTCATCTTAGCAACAACTTCATGGAAGTTTTCATGGATGATTCGATGGAAAGGAGCAGTTAGGAGAGCCCTCAGCAATGTCATTACAACATACAACATTGTCGTTTCTTGCTTAAGTACAAGTACTCTTTCTTGAAGATCACAACCCTCTCGGCTCTCTCTCTCTCTCTCTCTCTCTCTCTCTCTCTCTCTCTCTCTCTCTCTCTCTCTCTCTCTCTCTCTCTATATATATATATATATATATAATTTATTAGTTCTCAGGTATATTGGCATGGGGGGGTTGCATGAGGTGCAACTATCTTCACGTGTCACAAGGCACGTTAGGATTCATGCAGCCTACATCGATCCTGAAACCTAAGAGTTCGATCAAACGATGCGTTTGGAAACATTAGTTAAGTCGTTGTACGTTTTGGAGAAAAAAGAAACAAAGCTTGCGTTGTTTTCAACCTTCGTAATAGTAATGTTTCCAGGTTGCTCTGTTTGCTCCTATTTGGCATCCAGAACCTTAGGCTCTCTCTCCTTTACAGTGCATCCTACAAACACAGAGCAAGAGGAAAGAAAAAGATCAATGAACAGTAAAAAGAAAAATGGTACACTTCAATTAAGAGGAAAGAAAACCTACATGTTTCTCCTCTTCCTTGGTTTCTCGTTTGTGCTTTCCTCTAGTTTGGCTACAGAGTCATAATCTTCTGCTGAGTCATCATCGTCTTCATCCTTAGCTTGAAAAAGAAGCCAGCAAAAATGGGTCCAAGAGTTGTTGGTTTTCGACGACCAGCCTTTGGCAATAAGCTCCAAGCCAAGCTGGTATGGCAGTTCAAGAACCAGAGCAAAGTCTGGTGCTCCCAAGACTGGTCCAACATCGTTCAGCTCTGTAACCATGAATGTTTCACTTTCTTTGTTTCTTTTTTGTATTTTTTTTTTTTTTTCTCATAATCCTTTAATGAGGGAGTTGAGGGAAAAAGAAGAAGAAAATTCATTAAAACGGCACGTGACTCGCACTTGACCCGTTGATCGTTGGATTTAAACCCTCTGATTGATGAAAGGGGGGGAAACCTATAACTTTGGTAGTTAAATACTCCATTTTAGTCGAGTTAGTAGTTCATGGAGGATTTGCACAAAAGTTGATAGTTCATGGGGGAAAAGATAATTACCCCTAAGAACTTCTAGCTCAACTAATTGAAAAGCAAAAGAAACACTAAAAATATAATAATAACAATAATAACAATAGTAATAATAATAATAATAACAATGCATATGTTTTTACATCTATAATCAACAAAGTTAATGTTTTTATCAAGTTTCAAGCATTCTCTTACATATATTTCATATGTCTTAACGTTTACATTCCGTCAAAAAACATGGTCTTTCTTAGCTAAACTAAGGTTCCCAGAGTTACCCCTTGAAAATAGTATTATTAACCGTGGCATATTGAACTGGTAAGACAAAATCATATTGAACTGGTAAGACAAACTCACATATCTTGTTTCTTAACCTTGTGGAGTTCAGGATGTGGTTGTAGGGGTGAACCCTTATATGAATAACAAAAAGTCTGCAGATTTCTATAAATCTATTAACCATTAAAATAGTAATTTTACTAGACTAATTACTTAAACCAACAAACATACAAGCAGTGACATATTCAATTATACTTACTTAGATACACGAATGGCAACAACAATTGTTTGTTAGTGTTATAAAAAAATTTCATTCATCAAAAGAAAAATAATAATGGATGGCAGCAGTAAGGTCTTAAGAAAAAAAATTCTCACTCCCACAAAGGTTCACGTTAATTGCCAAAACAAAAACAAAACAAAAAGAGAGAATGAAATGAGAATGCTTGAAAACAACCTCCCTTCTTGAGCCTAATAAAGAAATTTTCCATTCCATTCCCTCATTCCTTCTGAGAATCTAAAAGGCAGGCATAAAATCCAAATGCCACGGTACAATGAACAGAGAACATAACTTCTAGAGACCAACGAAAATGAACACATTCCATCCAAAAATCGTTCATCCAGATTCTTACCCAAAGCTGGATCTGGAACTAGTACGGTGTCACCGAGGTGGTGCATGGGTGGACTTAGTGGTAGAGCGCCAGATCTCAAGCTGCTATGGTGGGTTGGCGTTGCCGGAGGTTTGGAGAGAGCTCTAGATCTTGAGCTGCCACGGTGGGTTGGCATCACCGGAGGTGTGGGGAGAGCTCTAGATCTCCGCCTCCTACGGTGTGTTGGCGTCGCCAAAGGTATGGGGAGAGCTCCACTCGAGTTGCTGCGATGGGAAGAGCTCTAGAGCTCAAAAATGCATCTTAAAACTCAAAAGAAGTCGGGCGAATTTCAGTTATGAGATAAGAGTATTATGGGAAGTTTAGGTCAGGGATTGTCATGCGCACGGCACGTGGTGCATTTTCCATCAAATTTGATGAGGAGACCTAACGGAGTGGCCATTTTAGAACATAGTGGTAGTTTGGGGGGTCATAGTGCTACACTTAGCAGTTCAAGAGGTTACTTTGAAAACGGCTTGTAGTTTGAGGGGGCTTTTTGTAGTTTTCCTTAAAAGTTCTTTACAAATTAAATAACGTGACAATCTACGTGGCGCTTACCATGCCAGTCTAATTTTGTTAATTGCTTCATTTATGTGATATGAGTATCCCATAAATTTATAGTAAAAGCTATAGTAATCTAAACATTTTTTCAATCTATGTTTCAAGAGTACTAGTCACATGTAAAAAGTAGGTAATGTAACCGTAAAATAATTGTAAAACTTGAAAAGTGGATTTCTACGGACCTACTAACTGGCATGATTCCACTTGCTAATTAAGTTTTACTCGGTTTAAGCTAATACATCAATGCCATTATGAAATATTTTCTGGTTATATTTGAAGGGGTTACTTAGATTATAGTCTAGCTACCAAGCAATCATTATCGACTGGCCTGTTCTTCAAGTGGATTGCATGCAACCGAGAATAATAGTAACATATATAAAATAAAAAAGAAGAGAAAAAAGAATATCCAGTTCCATGAAAATGGCAGGCACTATATTATATATCTAGAACTACTACAATATTGGTCCAACAAAATGGAACTTTATGTAACATGCAAGATATCAAGGGCAGTAGCCAGATCGGTTGTGTCTTGTTAATCAAGAATCCTTATACTTCACCTAACAAGGGAAAAACGACATGGGAGCAAATTAATTAGCCTCTATCGCCCTTTATAAGGGTGCGTTGGCCAGTCTCTCATGACTACAACAAGCTAAGCTAGAAATCAAAAGCAAAAGAACAAAAACTAGAAGCTGTGATTGATTTGCTGATCAGGTCTGAGAGAGAAGAACAAGCAGTTGTACTTGTGAAATGGATTCTTCTTGGGTTCGCCTTCTGCTTCTGATTGTGGTGTGCCTTTTTCCAGCTTTGATCGAGTCCAGGGTTCGCCACTACAAGTTTAATGTAAGTATATACGTTGATTGTTTTCATCCTCATTCTTAATCAAATTGTCTTTGTTTAGTTGGAGCTAGCTGTGGACTCATGTGTTGCAGCTCGATCAAGCCATGCAATTGCCACACGCAGGCTGCCCATGAAAGTGTTGAGAACTTTTCTTGAGTGACTGTTCTTTCTTCTTTTTTTCTTCTTCTTCGTTTTTTTTTTTTTTCATTTTCATTTTTTTTTTCACTTTCATTTTCATTGAATTTTTTATGATAATTAACCTGGCATGCAGTGGGAATTACACAGAATTATAACATGTCACGACTACTTATTTTTCAACTACCTGAAGTCGACATCGTATGCTCCTAAAGAATTTCTCTTTACGACGTTGTAGGCTGCTAAGGAATTTCTCTCAACATATATAATTATAATGTGACTCGATTTCGTGTGTTTCAATGATTTATAACAATATAAATTAAAATGTTTGGATTATTACAATTTTTATTGTAATATTTTTATAATTAAACTGACATGAGAGTCTATATATATTAATTGATGAAATTAATGATTGAGAAGTAATATTTTTTGTTTAATAATTTTATCAATTATGATTTGTCGCGTATAAATTACTTTATAATAAAAGCTACAATACATACTTGAATATAAATGTTATAATTGCCGCCAATATATATTAGATGTAAGCAAAACTATAATCTAGCTAGTCATTCCACTCAAACAGAAAGCTAAAATCTATATATTATCATTTAAACAATTAATCGTAATAACCTAAATTAAGGAATTAAAAATCAAAAGGATCTGAGTACATAGAAGGTACACCCTCTAGCAAGTTGTTACCAAATAACACTGCTGGGCATTAGTAATTATTTTTCTTACAAGTTTATGGAAATTGATACCTTTTGTTGGGTTACCGTACGTGTGAATAATTAAGGTTGTGACGAGGAATACCACCAGACTATGTTCCACCAAACCCATTGTCACCGTGAATAGGAAGTTCCCAGGACCCACTCTCTATGCTAGAGAAGATGATACAGTGCTTGTGAAGGTCGTCAACCATGTCACACATAATGTTACCATCCACTGGTAAGATTCTCAAATCCTTAGGGAGATCCAATTCAATTAATTAGGGTAATCTCTTATATCAAATAGATTTGATAATTAACAGAAGTGAATAACGGAGATAATGTTTTTTTTCTTTGCAGGCACGGCATTAGGCAACTACGAACAGGTTGGGCCGACGGACCGGCATATGTTACTCAATGCCCAATCCAGCCCGGGCAAAGCTACGTGTACAATTTCACTATCACCGGCCAACGGGGCACACTTCTTTGGCATGCACATATTAATTGGCTAAGGGCAACGGTCCACGGTGCCATAGTCATCTTGCCTAAGCGTGGCGTGCCATATCCGTTCCCAACACCCCACAAGGAAGTTGTTGTCATATTAGGTGAGCTCAAAAAATTATTACTTATCAAACTCATTAATTCTCGATCTCTACCAACAATATTGTATGTGTTCTGGTTGGAACTTGATTTATGATCAATATATGGTGCCATAAATTGCAGCTGAATGGTGGAAATCCGACACTGAAGCCGTGATCAACGAAGCTCTCAACTCTGGACTAGCGCCTAATGTCTCCGACGCGCATACAATTAACGGCCATCCCGGGCCGGTTTCGAATTGTTCCTCACAAAGTAATTAACATACAGATTCGACTTGAATCCGGTTTCAGTTAACTACCAGATTAATTATGTTTGAAAGCTTTTTTGGTAACTTGTTTGAATCATTCATACAGGTGGCTTCAAATTGCCCGTCCAAAGTGGTAAGACCTACTTGCTACGCATAATCAACGCTGCACTCAATGAAGAGCTTTTCTTCAAGATAGCCGGGCACACACTCACCATCGTTGAAGTGGATGCTACCTATGTAAAACCAGTGAAGCTTGACACAATCGTGATTGCCCCCGGCCAAACCACAAATGCCCTTGTAACCGCCGATCAAAATTCCGGCAAGTACTTGGTAGCCGCCTCTCCTTTCATGGACTCCCCCATCGCCGTTGACAACCTCACAGCAACTGCCACTCTTCACTATTCTGGCACGCTTTCTACTGCCCCCACAACTCTTACCAGTCCACCTCCACAAAATGCTACCGCAGTTGCAAACAAATTTACCAACTCCCTCAAAAGCCTAAATTCCAAGAAATTCCCCGCCAATGTCCCATCAACTGTTGATCACAAACTTTTTTTCACCATCGGGCTAGGGATCAACCCGTGTTCTACTTGCAAAGCTGGCAATGGAAGCCGAGCGGTGGCTAGTATCAACAATGTCACATTTGTTATGCCCACCACCGCCCTACTTCAAGCACATTTCTTCAACATCAGCGGGGTGTTCACCACTGATTTTCCCGGCAACCCACCACATGTATTTAACTATACGGGCTCCGGACCGGCAAGTTTACAGACCACTAACGGGACAAAGGTTTATAGGTTGTCTTACAACTCCACGGTCGAACTTGTTCTGCAAGACACTGGGATCATCGCCCCTGAAAACCATCCAGTCCATCTACATGGGTTTAATTTCTTTGCCGTTGGTAGGGGACTAGGCAACTTCAATCCAAAAAAGGATCCCAAAAACTTCAACCTTTTTGACCCTGTCGAGAGGAACACAATTAGTGTGCCATCTGGTGGATGGGCAGCCATCAGATTTCGTGCAGATAATCCAGGTAATATTTAGTTATTATTATTATTATCATATTTTTTTTAAAAAAATAAAAAAATAAAAAATCATGCAGCCGTGTGATCCATTCCTATCGGATAAACTCCATGACCCCTGCCTCCAAAACCATGTATCGGTTAAGTGATTGAGGACTCGAATAGCTAATCTTGTGATATTAACTAAACGAGTCGGGTGACCATTTGAGCTGACCCACGCTCACGGGCTTAACGCCTAGTTTTTGGCACTTGAATAATTCTTTAATCTATTTATTTATTTTTATCTGTCTTTTCATTTTCATGATCATGTTTGTAATTGTAGGAGTTTGGTTCATGCATTGTCATCTGGAAGTGCACACAACATGGGGGCTGAAGATGGCATTCTTGGTGGACAATGGCAAGGGACCCAATGAGTCAGTTCTTCCTCCTCCAAGTGATCTTCCCAAATGTTGAGCCATGCACTCAAAATATTTATAAGTACTATAGACGTAGAGAAATCTCTGACTCGAAAAAGAAGAGGGAGAGACAAAGGCAAGACAAGGAAGAAGAACAAAAAAAACAAAATAGTTAATAAACAAGTGAGAGCTAATTAGATTCAATTTGTTTTTTTGAGAAATGTTAGATATTTCAACACTTTTTTTTAGAATTTGGTTCCAACTTGATGTGTTAAAATCCTATGAGATTGTGGCACACTTCCTAAAATGATAGATCTTATGGGATTATGACACATCAAGTTCAAACCAAATTCTGATAAAAAAAAAAAAAAAATGAAAAGAAAAAAAGTGTTTAAATGTTTAACATTCCTCTTGATATTTTGAGTAAATAGAAACATTTGCTCTGGGCATGTTTGAAATAAATTTGTGTGAGCACTTTAGTTGTTGAAATACCATAAGCCTTTTCTTTTTAGGAGGGAGATATATATATTAGAATGTGCATGTCTAAGCTTTTGTTATCTTATAAACGTTCCTAACAATTTTCATGTGTGACATGCGTAATGTTTGCTTAATGCATGTGGTCTTCTATGATCCCCGTGCGGCCTCAACATATCAAATTTATTGATTAATTTTGGAATTTAATGTGCAATAGGCCAATATGTGATATGGTCTAGGGCAGAAATTGTTTGACATGACTCATGAATTCAATATGAAATTAATTGTTTATTGTTGAGATGTCTCACTTATTTAATTAAATAAGTTGGATTATTCTTGACCTATAAAGTTTTATGCACATGCCTCGATACGATTTGAACCCGACATGAGATATTTAGAGTTGACAATTTTTTACATAATCTCCAAACTCGACACAAACTTAATTATACGAAATTAGCATGTTGGTGTTTTTCGAAGTTAGGTGGCAATTTATTTCACAAAATTCGGACCTAATTACAGTAAATTGTTTGGATTAGAGACCTTTTCTTTTTCTGTGGGCTCACAAGTTGACTTGGATGAAATTCTACAATTTGCTGGATAGGAGGGCAGACCCCATCCAGACTGTATCATAAGGAATTGACAAGGCAAGTTTTGCTAGAGAGTGAGCAGCATTTATAAAGTTGTCCAAGCCCCCACGATCGAGCAAATACAATTCCTCATCAGTTAGCAAATTATTTTATTTTTTTCAAAGTCAATAAGAAGAAGAAAATACAGAGAAAAACCAGCTCACGAGCACAATATTTTCCAGATAAGTTGTTTTAATATATATATATATATATATATATATGGTCATTGTCATTGTCATTAATGAAAACCCTCTGAGTGGGAGACATAACTTTTTCAGATTAAGAGAAAAAAAAAAAAAAAAAGTTGTTCACGAATTCCCGGAATGCTGTGGTGGAGCCACAATTTTAATTTACAAGGCAAGACTACAAGATATAGTTAAAAATTAATTATAGAAGAATATAAATAAACAATTTAATAAAATTTTATTATGGTCTAAAACATATAATATAAATGTAATTTATAATTTATTTTTTCACGTCTAGCATTAATTTTTTTAGTTATCCTCAACGATTTTTCATATTTTAAAATAGTTGCATAATTTCTTAGTATTTTAATCTCTATTATTAGGATGGTAATAAAAAATTTCTCTTTTTGAAGTTGAGGGGACATCAGGAAACATGGGCTGATGAGGACGTTCTATTTTAATTCTCCGACTGAACAAAAGAAAGGAAATTAGCCCAAATACTCGTTAGAATATGAATAATTTGAAATGAACTTAACTTTCTTTGTAAAATTTGGCCTATAATTCCAACTTCAGGACCATGTTGAAGCACACGTGGACACCCAAATGCTCGTAATTCCTTTTTGGACTTTGGATGTAACATAAGTCACTTCCAAAGACCTTTATGGGAAAGTGAGGGAAAGTTGGGGAATAGGGTACTCTCCATTTCACTTGAAACGGGGAAGATTCGGTCCCTTGTTTTACAGGAAATAAAATTATCTAAAATATTAAAATGACAATTTTACTTCTTGTAAAACAAATGATAGTCTCCTCTCCATTTCACTTGAAATGGAGAGGATCCATTTCCTGATGAGCCAAATGTTGATGTGGTTTAATGACTCGGTGGAAGGCTGGTGAGGACTCGATGTTTTGTGGTTTCCTAGAAGGCAGAGAAAGCTAGTAACTGGGAATGTTGCCTATAAACCTAGTTGTAGTGGCCAGTGATGGACGTTATGGGTATTAACAAAAGAAATTCACTTTAATTTAGCTTCTATAAGACTAAAAGGTAGGTGTACAATAGTAAAGGATACATCATTTGGGGTGGTGGGACAAAGAACCACCTAGATTGAATACTTTTTAAGTCCAAATCCAAATTTGAAATTTCTGGCCGGTAGACTGAAAGGGCTTCACAAAAGAGAGCCATATATGATGGGAAAGATCTACTGCAAGAGAATAAAATGAGCGGCAGCGCGTGGGTTACACGTGTGAGAGAGAGGTGGGCAAGTGGATGGTTGAGTGGCAGCCGACGATGGAGAAGGAGGCTCGCATTGGTGGTAGAGATTGTGGATTTTCAAAAGATTTAACCTTTAATATGTAACCCAAACAAAAGACTACAAAAATTAAAGGAGAAGGAAACAACAACAACAACGGTGAGGAGGGAGGTTTTTGGCGTAGAATTTTTACAAGAGACGGTATTAGTCATTTGAATTTTTTTATTATCCAATAGTATATATATATATATATATGATTGTAAAAAATAATGTTATTTACTCACTTGAATTTTTAAATTATTCTTAATTTAAATCATTAAGAAAAAAGTAAAAACTTTTATATGTGGGATAGCTTCTCAAATTCAACCTAATCAAATCCACACAAATTATCTTAAACTTTTTATGTTAAAAATATAATTTGAAGGATATATTGACAAGTGTGATACAAGTCTGATCCATTGAATAATAGGCCTTTTCACGATTATTTTTTCAACTATTAAGTTAATTTTGGTTCTCTTATACTTTCCTAGTTCTTTTATCTCAGTTCGAAGGAAATCTTTGTCTTTCTTAAAATTGCATTTAATTTGGATCATATTCTTCAGGTAAATGATCAAGTTATTTAAAGGGGAAAAAAAAATGCAAAAATTTTCTTTGCTTGAGAGTGATGGGGTGGGGTTGATCTAGCAGCTTAGAGCTCGGCTTGAGGATGATGACTTCCTATTAGCTCTAACAATGGCCCAACTCATCTGGTTACGACGTAACTCATCAGTTTTTGGCAAGGAGTTTAGCCATCCCTTGCAGGTCAGTAGGGCTGCAATGGAGGCGGTAGAAACTTTTAAGAGCGCAAATCACTCTTATGCAGGGGGCTCAGCAACAAGTTCTTAATTAGAGGGGCTCAGTGGACTTGTCTGGCAGCGAGTTTCCTAAAGCTGAATTGGGATGCGGTGTTGTGCAAAAATTCTAGGAGTATATGGGAGTGGGGGTGGTTATTAGAGATTAGTAGGGCGAGTTCGGGCAGCCTTAGCCAAATCCATCCCTCATATATTAGATCCTACTGATGCGGAGGCCATTGCACTTTGGCAAGGTGTCAATTTGTGTCTTGAGTTGGGTTTTCAGTAGGTTATCTTCGAGGGTGTTTCATTGCGGGTGGTGCAGGCGGTGCATCAAGCCTCCACTTGTTTGAGCTCGATCTTTTGGCTATCTGATTGATTACATTCATTATCGGCTGCTCAGAATGCAGCATTACGAGGTTCAACATGTTTTTCATGAAGCCAATTGTGTGGCTCACAATTTCGCTAAGTTGGCTATTTCTAGTTTTTTGGATCATGTTCGGTTGGATGACTGCCCGTTGGCTATTCGTCCTTTTGTACTCAAGCTTATTAACATGGATCAATGAAGCTTTCTTTTCAAAAAAAAAAAAAAAAAATTCCATCTAATTTTTTTAACCAAATTATGACTAGCCTATGAACATGACCACAATGTATATATGTCCAAAGTTAATATATATATTTTATAGATATGTCCAAGTTAATATTGAATGTTGCATTTATGCCAACGTCAACAACTTCTGACCGTTCCCCCAAAAAAGTTTAAAAAAATAAAAAAAGAATCAAGGAAATTTTGAAAATGTCAAATTATTTTTTAAAGGCATTGACTGGTATATTTTACTTTTTCAACCTTTTTGTGGAGTTTAAAGTAGAGAAATGGTATGTTTGTATTAAAATATTAATTTAAATAATTTTATTTTTTATTTTTTATTTGCTTATAAAAAAAATATATAAAAAAATTTATCATTTATTATTGGAACTTAAGATAACTAGTATTTTAACATGATATTAGAGTAAATATCTTAAGTTTGAAGATTTTCTCTATCCATAATTTATTTCTCATTTCAATTAAAACAATTCACGTGTTGTTTGGTCCCACACCGTTACACGTGAAAGAGACAATTAAAAAATTAATTTAAATAATTAAATTCATAATTTTATATCGACTTTTTTTTTTTTGAATAAACGTTGATTTAATTTAGCTGTTTGAATATTTGGGATAGACTGAAAGAGTATCTAAGGAATTTTATTGAAACTGAAGTTGTTCAAGTTGTTAAATGGATACTTTGAGTGTTAGTGAGAGGCCGGAAATCTCTATTTGCTTCTTTTGATGGAATTAATAAGGTCATCAGTTATAATTTGAATTCAAAATAGTTGTGGTAAACTATTTTGAATTCAAATTATAACGGATGATCTTATTATCAATATCCTCAGAATTAAAAATAGTTTTTTTTTTTTTTTTTTTTTATAGCTTCAGTTTACAATTACTCCAAAATGAGAGTTGGCTAATACAATTAATAGGAGTAATAGAAATATTATAAAGCATTTAATATTCTTATAAATTTAACCTTAAATTACAATTAATTTTAAAAAAAAAATTACTGTATTTTGGGAACTTCTCACCGAAGATAAATACTAAATGATGGCCGAAACGGGAGATTGTAAAAGTGATGAAAATTCAAGAAGATTAAATAAAGTTTCTCCTTAAAATTAAAAAAAAAAATAAAATAAAAAAAAATAAAAAAAAATACCACATGAAAATGTACGTTAACAAAATGAGCCGATTATATGATATTTTTTTTAAAAGAATGTTTTGATGTAACAAAAATATAAAAATAGTTTCAGTTTTCAACGAATTGAGGTTTTTTTTTTTGTTGTTGTTTATTAATGTTATCAAACAAAGCGAAATGTAGCTACAGAAACAATTTATAGTATAGTTTATTTAATGCATGTATTTACTTTCATAATACATTCTTGTTGTCTGTGAATTGATTTCCACGATGATCTCTACCTAACTTAACCCATTACTTAATCTAGGCATTTGTTTATGAGTAATGGCAACCTTCCTTAATATGCTTTGAGTGATGATAATAGGCCTATTCATCCATTAATGCATTTTCACTAATATATAGGGAACCTAATTCAGCATCCATATATCGAGAGTTTACCGGTGGAAAATGTTGGTGATATTATAATTCAAAACTGTAGTACCCATAATAACACTCTGATCGACTATACGTCATTACGTGTTATTTTATTTTTCCTACCGCAAGGTATCAATGGAAGCACATGCGATTCAATATATTTGAAGAAAAATATTAGAAATATTGGCCCGTTTGGTAAGGTGTTTTGTTGTAGATTTTTTGTTTGAAGACTAGTAATAGATAATATATATATATATACCTTTTTTTATTTGACTTTTTTTTTTACAGAAATAAAAAAATAAAATTATGTGTGTTGTAATTTTTTATGTAACTGAATTAATGTCGTTGGTTTCGGATTGGTTAAGGTTTTCAACTTGCAGTAATATATTATGAAAGGAGAAAATTAATAAATTAAATTGCTGATTTCGTATCCGTACTTTCAGATAACCTTAAAATTTAAAAATTAAACATTGAAAAAGTCTCGTTCACTTGGATCCTGCTCTCGATCTAGACTTCAATATACAAATTAACTATATATGTTACTGTAACTGCCTTTTTAACTCTTTTCGGCAATAATTTGAACTTTTCCTTTCTTTTTTTAACTTTTGCTTTTTGCCTCCTAAGAACGCGCAGCTCCAATAATAATAGTCAAAGTTAATTAAAGTAGCTATTGAAAAAGTACAATTCTCTATTTTAATTATTGTTTTTTCTATATATATTCTCTCTAACAGATTTTGCTCTCTAGTCGCATTTAAATATTATTTTGTGTGGAAAAAAGTATGAAATAAATAGGGAGAGAGAAATAGAAAGAAAGGAAAGGGAGGGAGAATAATAAAAAAAACTCTTTGTAATGCGAATACAAAGATAACTATTATGAACCGTTTACTTATTCTGTTGGAGATGCTCTAATAATGTATTCCGATGATTTTTGCTACCTTTTCACTCAACTTTACCGGCAATCAAATGAAACATAAATCCCAATTTATAAATTATGTAATGCTAAGTTAATTTGTAAATAAATTTATAGCACAAGGTATACTCTTTTTTAGTATAATGTTAAAAGGAAGATTCATGTTCTCGTTGAGTCATCTCAAGATTGATGTATGTAACATTGGTCTTCCTTTTGCGTTACTCGTATTTTTTTACAGCATTTTTACTCTTCACACATTTTATCATACTAGCTCATTCACATCAGGCTGGTGTTGTTTGTAAATACATGTTAAAAATTAACAGGCTTTATCTATTTAAGTTTCTATAGTGTCTTTAAATTTAAATATTTTTTAAAAAACTTAAGATGAAAGTGTGTTTGTTTTGAATATTATTTTGAATAATATTCTACTTTTTTAAAAAATTAATTTTATTGTATTCAACTTTTTTAAATTTTATCTCACAAAATCAAACCTTGTAATTCGTGCATTGAATTCGAATAATATTCGAATTTAACACCCAAACGGAACAAATTGTTCGAGTTTATTTATTTATTTATTAAATGACACCCAACTACTTGATATGGAGTTTAAAAATACAGATGTTGTTGTATATGCATGTCGATCATCATTCAAAAACCTTATCAAAAGACAGAAGATCTATAATTAATGAGGAGGTTGGTTATATTTTATAATTAGGAATTAATGTTAAATAATTAAACTCTGAGCAAGATAATTGATTAACACGTATTCACACAAATACATAATGCAGCTAATTAGCATCGTCAATGTCAACACCAATGTTTAAGGTCCGTTTGAGTTTGCGATTTAAAATAATAATTGTAAAATGTGCGATTTGAAAAAAAATAATTTTTAAAATTACATTTAAGTGTTTGATAAAATCGTAATTTAACCTTTAAAATTGTAAATTAACTTTTAAAATTATTTATTTTAAAAAAAATATCATCTTATCTATAATTTAAAAAAATAAATTTTTAAAATTTTTGAATTTTAAATTTTAAAAACGCAGTTCGGTACAACCTCAAACACACCCTAAAGGTTGGTGGATTTTTTTTTTTTTTTTTTATAAGTACCTTGGCGAATCACAGATTGTCCTTTGAAGTGATTTGACTCTCTCTCTTCCTTGTTTAGCCGCAACGCCCCCACAAATACCATATCACCAATCACCTCTCAACAGCTTTGACCCGTCTGTGTCTGTCTCTGTCAACCATTTTATCTCTCTCAGTCTTCAACTCAGCCTTGTTCCATAGATCGCCGTCTTGCAAATCAGTACAAAGCGCTGACATATTTGGATTCGCTTCCTGAACGTTCTAACCTCTCCTTTTGCTTTAGCCATGAAGATACAGGAAAAAAAGAAAAAGAAAGCCCAAGTCGCTCCCACTTGTACCACTTTCATTTCTGGAGAATCACTCTGACTTCTCCTCTAGTTTTTATCAACTGGGTATTGGGTATTGGGTATTGTTTCCTTTTCATGGGTTCGTGGGTTTCGGTATCTTCTCGTGTTCCATGGTTGGGAGTTCTAAATATCACTCTGTGAGCTTAAAGTTTTCAAATTTATCACGTACTTCTATTTTATTATCTAAAATTTGATCTTGGTTTTGCTTACCTTGTCTTCCGATTGAATCTTTTTTATGCTTCTGGATCTGAAATGGAGGTCTAGGGTTTATCTTTGAGAAACTAAGATCTACTGTTTTCCAAAGTTTCTCGAATTTTCCTTGGGTTTCGGAAAGTTGGGTCCTTTCTAGATTCCTCACCTTATGTTTGTGTGAAAAGCGCACTCAGATTCCTCTAAAATGATTCTCAATTAGTGCCTCTTTGGCCTTAAAACATCCAGTACTTCCCTGCATTTCCTATCTGGGTTTTGTCTCTCTTTGAACTCTCACAGAGAGAGAGAGAGAGAGAGAGAGACGAAGACTCATTGCCTAATTGTCTTTTGGCACGATTGGTATAGTGATTGAATTGTACAGTTTGACCATCTAGAACTATGAATCGGGGAACTGAAATTCTGTATCCGACCTCCTATGCACAGAATTCTAACTGGTTTTTTCAGGAAAGCAAGGGAACCAAATGGACACCTGAAGAGAATAAGAAGTTTGAGAAAGCTCTTGCTTTTTACGCCAATGAAACCCCAGATCGATGGTTCAATATTGCAGCCGCGATCCCGGGAAAGACTGTAGGCGATGTGATCAAACAGTACAGGGAATTGGAAGAAGATATCAGTGACATAGAGGCAGGGCTGATTCCAATTCCTGCTTATGGTAGTGATTCTTTCACATTGGAGTGGGCGAACAATCAAGGGTTTGGTCATTTGAAAAAAATATATGATGTTGGTGGAAAGAGGGGCACATCGGCCCGGCCTCCTGATCAGGAAAGGAAGAAAGGTGTACCATGGACGGAAGAAGAGCACAGGTATTATTTGCCTTGGGAAATGATTTGTGTAATATATGCACCCAGCTGACAACAGTGAATGTGAATGTGATATGATTGGGAAAGCAAGGGCTTTGCATTTTATCGTTTAATTTGGATTCTAGTTTTCGTTATAATCAAACCCATTTTGAGATATGTTCTCTTGTTCATTTGTATTGTCCGTAAGTGGTTAAATTCATTAATTGGGATGTTGAAATTCGTTTCATAGATCTGTCTTTTTGATGCTTAGATGAACTATTCATATTTGGTTTAAAATTAAGTTGCTTTAGTATTTTGATCATTTGTCTATTCGTCTGGTTTTCAATATTTTAGTGTCCACGTACCTGCAGTTTTTTAATGTTGTCTTTATTTCATTATCAAATCACAGGCTATTTCTGATGGGTCTTAAGAAGCATGGTAAAGGTGACTGGAGAAATATCTCTCGTAATTTTGTGACCACTAGGACCCCTACTCAGGTGGCTAGTCATGCTCAGAAGTACTTTATCAGGCTGGCTGCCGGAGGGAAAGATAAGAGGAGATCTAGCATCCATGATATCACCACTGTCAACGTTCAAGACACCAAACCTCCTTCACCAGACAGTAAAAGGCCTCCATCACCAGGTCACTCTGCAATATTGCTTATGCAGCAGCAGCAGCAGCCGAAGATGGCTGGCATGGATAAACAGCAATATGTCTGGAAATCGCCAAACGAGCCTCCGGCCGTGGTTTTCAACTCAGTAAGTGGGACCATGTTGATGGCACCATTTTGTGGGATTTCTTCCTATGGACCTAAGCTTCAGGAACAAAATCTGTTCACGGGCACCATTTATGGATCTCAATTTGGACACTGCAATACAATGTTTCAGATGCAACATCAGTGAATAAGCCGAGAGAGAGAGGAAGTTTTAGAATTCTGAAAGTACTCTAGATCCAAAAAAACAGGGAGTTCTGAAGCGCTATTAAATTGCCAAACCTTAGTGATGTTAGATCAAAACCCATCCTTGCTATATGATAGGTGAATATGTGGATGAGGAATTTTAGTTAGTCTTTTGTAATTAATCTCTTCGAAGACATTAGTCAGTTCATGTAATTGTACGTGTTTGTTCAAATTTGAAGGGAAGTTTATTTATGGGAAGGTTAGTTAGCCTTCATCACTCATGCTGTTCTGGTTGTGCTGGGGATTTGCCGGTAGTAAGAACTCATTTTCTTCAGCTTGTAGGTGTTATAAATCTTACTCTTCGTTGTAGGAATTCTACAGTAAAATTTGGTGATATATCATTGGTAATGATTTGTCAATAAGCATTTGAAGAAATTCTATGAAGCTTTACTCTTCCTGCATATTAGAGAATCCAAAACTGTTATACCAAATCTTCCGCATCAAACTGAGAATCATGAGGATAGTCAGTAAAAGATTGGGTAAATCGTCTAAACAGCAAAAGCAAGATAAGATAAGATAGCCATAGTTTAAATATCAGTTCAAACATTCAAATAGGTTGTAACAAACTGTTCTATAAAATACAACCCAGCAGACCCGTCTAGTCTTGTGCATGTGTTTATTTGTTTCTTTACTGCATACGTGGTTTGAGTCTCCTTTGGTGCTTTTAGTCATGAATTGCTTAGTTATAAAAACATAAGAATTAAGATGTCCTGTTACTTGGTGGACGTGTAGATCCTTGCATGATTACGACATTTCTGCAATAAAATAAGAAGAATCAAGTTTATCATTTACTTTAATCTATTTTTACTGTTAACCCACATGGAAGAGTGGGATTGATGGTAATAATAATATTCTTTTTTTGAGTATGAACAGTAGCATTGGAACAGAAAATCAAAATTCCTGCTATG